>NC_041387.1:644335021-644389107 GCF_002162155.2 Triticum dicoccoides
GACACCCCGAGACCCCGAAACGGCACCCCGACCCCGACACAATACCCCGAACCCGAAAACGACACCCCCGACACCCCGGGACCCTGACACGGCACCCCCAACCTCGACACAGCACCCCGACCCTGACACGACACCCCAGACACCTCCCGAAAATGGTGCTCTTCGGCCTTCCAGAGCCGACGGGGTCATATGTTTGTGACTTATGAGTTAGGTCAGGTATTCAATTATTATTATGTACATATATATTATTAATTATTTCATGTTATTAGGTATTCAATTTTTTATTATGTTCATGATGATGATAGACACTTAAATTTTTTATTATGTTTATATTGTACTAATTTCATTTACTCTTTGTCATTGTAGGTGTTGATAGATGGTGGGCGCGGGTCGAGAGAGCTCTGAGCCTCCTTCCTCGGTGCATGCTGGGAGGTGTGCTGTTATTCCACCCCAGCACCTTCGGAGAGCGCTGGTAGTCATCATGCAGACACCGGCGGGCGCTTCTTCTTTGGCTGGTAGAGGTTAGGGGAAGACGAAGAGGGGTGCAGCTAGATGTGGACGTGGCGGCGGGAGAGGTAGGAAGGCTGTTGCGCCTTCCTCGCCGCCACCTCCAGCTGATTCTCCGGACCACCAGAGTGCTGCATCTCAGGTGGACCCGTCTGACTTGGACCCATATCGGTCTCCGGTCCATGAGCCTCGGGCCGATGAGCCTTGGGTCACCGAGCCTACGTCCGACGAGATTCGGGTCCCAGAGTCTTTGTCCCAGGAGACTCGGGTCCCAGAGTCTTTGTCCCACGTGACTCCGAAGACTAGTGGCCATGCTGATGGTGGCGAGGAAACCTTGTCTGATGATAGCTACAACAATGGCGAGCTAGTTGAGGGGGGCAAGAAGGTCTACCAGCGTGGTGGTACAAAGCTCACGTCCGTGCCGGCAACCCGCGACCAGAGGTGGTTGATTGAGCCTAATGGGGAGAAGTAAGTGCATTTACTCTTTTTTAACCTTTTGCCTTCATGTTTCTTCAAATTAATATCTAATGTGTTGGCCTTGTCATACTGCAGGGGTTGGATACACGCCTCTGGTGTCTACAGGCCCAACCAGGTCCTTGGTGTGATTTGCCGGCACCACTTCCCGGGGTGGGTCACATTTCCAGGTGAGGGTGAGGTTCCACAACTAGCATTGACATGGGAGCTATACGAGGCTACCCCGGCCCCGCCGGAGGAGATGGTCGATGGTGTTGTGTGCGAGACGGTGGCCGACATTGTGAGACGACAGTTTTGGGTAATTTCTCCTTTACACAATTAAAAATCAAAAGTACCTAGTGATTGTACTAATCAGTGTTGTCTTGTTTGATTGCAGACCTTCTACAGGTGTCTTGGGGAACACGAGGCAGACGTGTCTATGGTTCTTGAAGCCGAGTGCAAGCGCCTACTTCAGCACTTACGGTACGAGGCTCGGGTGCAGGCTGTTCGAGACTACTACGCCTCAACTAACATCGGGAGGGAGAAGAAGAAGTGCCGCGGGAAGTAACTGAGTAAGGAGAAGTACATGAAGGTAATTACCTATTCTTAAGGCCTTGTACTTAGTTTCCTTGATTTGATTCGTAGGCGTAGCGCTGAAATTTCTCTTTTTCTAACTTAGGTGCCCCCGAGATGGTGTGCGGATAGGATGGACTGTTGGGAGATGTTGGTGGATGAGTGGTGCTCTCCCCAATGGCTAGCCATCCACAACAAGGCCAGGGACAAGCGTGCCCAGATGCAAGGTGTGCCACACCATCAACGAAGCTCCAACCTATTTGAGTATGGGGATCACTGGGTATGTGGTTTGAGCCCTTAACGATTCATGCAATTTCATTCTTCATGCTAGCTTGAGCCCTTCACTAATATTTTGTTCCTCTCTTTTAGGCACGACACCCACAAGAAGGAGGTGCCACCGCTGTACGATCTCTATTCCATGGCCCATAATGCCCCGTACAAGAAGGCCAAGGCATTCTCGGGGGATGACCTCGATCATCTAGAGAGCTTCACCAACATCTCCTCCCACGATAGCTCGTGAGGTACATAGACTTTGGGAAGGAGATGGAAGGGGAGGACTTCAACCCGAGCCAGAGTCCTTTTCATCCTGAGCTCATGATGCTATCTGGTGAAGGGAGGAAACATGGCTCGGTAGCCATTGGGGATGGACTGATATGTTGTCCTAGAAGTCTCCTGGAGATCAAGAAGCGCTAGACGAGGTATCTTCCTAAGATGAGGCCTCAACAACGGCCAATGGAGCTCACCATCAAGGCTAGGGCCCATGAGCTTCTGGCGGAGGCAACCAGGAAGGCAGCACAGAGAGAGAGGGAGTTGGAGGAGAGGACGGCTAGCATGTTGGAGGTAGAGAGGAACCGGAACGATGCGGGTCATCGGGCCCTATACGAGCTCATCGTGGTAAGTTTCTTCTGCAGATTACCCAAATCATGCATGTAATGTTCGTTTCATTACTAACTAATATGATTGACTCGTGAAAACAAAATGTGCAGTCCGTTTGCGAGAAAAACGGTCAGACCCCTCCGCCGATCCCCAGATTGGTATAGCGGACACGGTGAGTTTCATTTGAATGGTCATTAGTTACTAGTATTCATATTTCAGTTGCATCATGATAACTAGACACTTCAAATGATCTTTGGTGCAGCACGCCTCCCGACAAGCATCGACCGATCCTTCTCCATCTCGCACTGGCGCAACCCCGACCGGTCCTTCTCTGTCTGGCACTGGCGCAAACCCGACCGTTCCTTCACCTCCGTGATGATGGTAAGTTTTCCCAAGTGTTTTGCTTAACAAATGCATACTTAGCTTAAGAAATGACCTACTTAGCTCCAAAATGACCAATACTTAGCTTATTTTCCTCAAAAATGACATAATAACCTTACTTAGCTCCATAATGACATATTCTACCTAGGATAGCTATAAAATGACCTATACTTAGCATTTTTCCTCCAAAATGACTTGATATGCTTAGTTAGCTAGAAAATGACATAACTACCTAGGATAGCTCAATAATGATCTATGAGTAGCTTAGCTAGTTCATTTATGACATAATTAGCTCACTTAGGTAAAAAATGGCATAACTACCTAGGATAGCTGAATAATGATCTATACTTAGCTTAGCTAGTTCATTTATGACATAATTAGCTGACTTAGGTAAAAATGGCATAATAACCTTGGTTTAGCTCCCAAATGACCTATACTTCGCTTATTTTCCTCGAAAATGACATAATAACCTTACTTAGCTCCGAACTGACATACTTTACCTAGGATAGCTATAAGATGACCTATACTTAGCATTTTTTGCTCCTAAATGACTTAATATGCTTAGTTAGCTAAAAAAATGTCATAACAACCTAGGTTAGCTCCAAAATGGCCTACACTTCCCATTTTGTCCTTCAAAATGAATAAATATGCTTAGTTAGCTCAAAAATGACATAACTACTTAGGTTAGCTCCAAAATGACCTATTTACCTAGCTTAGCTCTAAAATGACCTACACACATAGCATTTTTACCTAGCTTAGCTAAAAAATGGCATTTTTACCTATGTTAGTTAGAAGAAGAAGAATAAGATAAAGAAGAGGAGAGGAGAAAAACAAAGAGAAGATAAATTCTTCTTCTTCTTCTTCTTCTTTTTCTTCTTCCTTTTCTTCTAGCTAGTCTTCTTCTTCTTCTAACTTTCATCTTTCCTAATTTGTAGATTTGCTTTAAATGCAGAAGCTTGCATTGATGGAGTGTACTCTTCTACTTGTGCTTCCTTTCCGTATATGGAAACTTGTTTTGGATATGTATGTATATATGGATATGTTGTTGGAAACAATTGTATGTTGGATATGTTCTTGGAAACTTGTATGTTGGATATGTTGTTGGAAACTTATTGAAATTATTTTGAAATGTATATACATATATATATATATGTGTGTGTGTGTGTGTGTGTGTGTGTGTGTGTGTGTGAATTTCTGTCAAATTGAATGAATTTAAAAAAAACTGGGGCTATACAGGCACTTTGCCGTCTGCTACCGGACGACAAAGCTGCCACGTGGCAGCTACCTATGCAACCTGGGGTGCAGTGGGCTGGCCTATTTTGCAGCTTTGCAGTCAGCTGGCAGACGGCAAAGACCTTTGCATCTTTGTCGTCCACTGGCAGACAGTAAAGATGCAAAGGCCTTTGCCGTCTGCCACCTGACGGCAAAGCACACCGTTAACCCCTTAACGGACCTAAGCTGTCACGTGTGCCGTCCAGACTCTTTGCCGTCTGCCAGCAGACGGCAAAGGCCTTTGCATCTTTGCCGTCTGCCAGAAGACGGCAAAGAGGCCTTTGCCATAGCTTATTCAGCCGGACCTGTTGCCATCTGCTGGCTGATGACAAAGGTCTTTGCCGTCCGCCAGGCATGCCTTTACCGTCAGCCATGGCTGACGGCAAAGATCCTGATTCCAGTAGTGATATCTTGAATTTTTGGCAACTCCTTGTGTTCAAGTTTATTAAAAAAGAAAAAAGGGGAAATAAAAATAAATGAATAAGCTATTAAGTAAGAGATCCAAGTATTTGTTTTCATGCTAGATTAAACTTTGATAAGAACCATCGAATTTTTTTCTAAAGCTCTAAGTGGAGTGAGATTAGATAAGTGAGTATGTGCTACCTTGTATAAATATGATCCGTCTTGCTTGTAGGTTGCAGGGAATACAAGGATACACCCATGGGCAATAATCTTATTAATCAGCTAGATGGATAACTTTGGTTTATCGACCTTCCTGCTCGATGACGAGCAAGGTTTACGCTAGAGGAAGTTCATGAGTGGATTTTATTCATATTTTAGAGTCTATTTTAGTGCAAAAATCCCTCATAACATATGCATCTAGAACCTATTTATGTCCTCAATGCATAGTTTCCGGTATTTACAAGTGTTACCAAGTTCGTTGCACAACTTCTATTTTTATTTAGTTTTTATTAGTTCCCCTTGTTTTTGGTCCTTTTAGGTATCTTGGCATATTCATGGACTTAGCACATTGAAAAGATGAAGTTGGGGTTAAACCAAAGAAGTTCCAGGCGCCAGACTTAGGCATTTCGAAGGTCAGAAAGGTAATTTTTCCGAAGTGCTCCAAATAAAGATCCAAAATCATAAATGGATCGGCGTCGTTCATACAAATCCAACGAGCCCAAGAGATCAAATTCCGAGTTCATATGAAGAAATGTCGTCCGTTTTACTGGAGGTTTCCACAACCAAAGATGGTGTTCCATACGACCATGGCTGGTCGTATGGACGCTTGTATGAGCTCCAAACTCCACCAAAATTTGTCTTTCTGGACATGATTCTACACCGGTTTTGTTCCATCTGTTCCTATGAGACCCTTGGCCAATAAGGAAGGATTGCGTGAAGATTTGACTCCTCTAGAACCCTTTTATAATGGTGGAGGATCTACATCAACGGAGGAGATCCGAGGAGGTCTCGCATAAGAAGAGCACCAACCCTAGCCACCGGGATCATCATCCTCATTCCACCACAACTCCAACCAGATGTCGCGAGGATCTCCCATCTCATCTAGAGGGAGGCCTCTCCCTCTATCACCATCACTACGAACGACACACAAGAGAAGGAGAAGGAGACACTTCCACCATCACCGGGCCCTGGCCATTGGCCAGGCGCTCCAGTGCCCATATATATCCATCTTCGTCATCACATTTGTATTTTGTATTATTGAACATGTTGATGACACTAATGAATCATTCATCTTTGTGTGTCTCTTCATCTATGTTTGAGTAATTGATCCGGTTAGAGGTTGAGGTGTGATCTAGTACGCACAACTAGTCTTCGCGGCTTTGGTATTTACCCTCTCTCGCATTGCATGTATAGCATTTGCACGTACATGGAGTAGATATATGAACTTTGTGATCCTTTGGTTCCGTTGTGTATTATTGATAGCTGTGTATGACCATGACACAATGTTATATCTTGTACACCTATGAGTGAGAGATCGCGGAATGCAAACCATGGGAGAATGTTTATTAGTCTATAATATTTGTATGCCAGTAAGACGCTGCTCTCATACTAGTGACACCGAAAGCCCAGATACCGCCTTTTTCTCAATTCAATCCTACAAGTATAACCCTTTTTTACTTTGCGTTCTTGTTTAGTATATTTTCTGTCCTAGTTTGTAGTGTAGTTAAAAAACTCTGTTTATTATCGTTCCGGAAGTAACCGAGAGAATAGGCTATTTCCAAACTATGGTTTGGGTGCGAACATAGCTGCACAAACAACGTAGTTGCGTGGTTGGTGGTGTCTTCAAATTTGCTTCATGTGGGTTCGACAATCTACTTATCACGAAAGTGCTACAACGGCACAACTAGTTGGATGCCGTTTTTGCGTCCGGACAATAACCGGGCAGCCCATTCGGCAGTTTGGGGCGGATATGGGAGGTCCGATTGTAGATGCTCTCATACACCTATTAGACATGAAAAAACACAATTTTGTTTTTAGTCAGCACAAATTCCAAACACGTGTCAAGGTTGAAGCAAACAAAAGGTAGCCCTCCAAATTTATAAATATCAATTTAACGAAGTGTGGAATATAAACATCATTATTCAAATTATATTTTGAGCAAAACATGACATTCAAATTCTCTTGGGCTTTTGTGCCAGTAGAGACATAATACTATCCTAATCCTCGATAAGGTTTTTAATCTCGGAAACAAAGCAATTTCGGACAAAGTTCTTCTGGATTTTGCTTCTTCAAATTCACTTATTTTTAATGAATCTGATTTTTCAAAATTCTTTTGGAATTTGATTTTTAAAATTCTCTAACTTTTAATTAATTCTAATCTAGTTTAAGTTTATTTTGAAATTAGTTTGAATGTGGCTCAATATTTCAGGGTTAGATGTATTTCAGATCACACCAAAATATGTGAAATTTCCTTGAAACTGAACCTTGATTTCCTCGGCTAAAGCGAGCACACAGACACCTAGTAAAGTATGTTGATATGTACATTGCCTGAAAAAACAAAGTGTATATATTGGTCTCATTGGGGATAGCATGTGGCGCCGGTACAAACATACGGACCATGGGATTTCCGTGTCTCGAACCACCAGTAGGTGGCATTATTCACTCATTGCCCGTATCCTTTGTTGATTACAACCTGGCACCGCAGTTTGCTCCGTGACAACTAACTAGTAAGTTAAGTGAGTAGATTGATGTCTAGAGAAAAGTTGGTGAATTGATCTAATGATGTGCTTCCGTCTGGCTGTCCGTCCGCCTCCATTATACGTACGGTGGCCGCCGGTGTACCTGCCACGGCAAAGATTCCGCAGAGTGCAAACAAGGAACAACCCATTAAACCATGCGAATTGAACCTACTGCTCCGGAAGACAGCCCACCACATGCAGGCGTGGGGACACTCCGGCGCTATATATCTCCCGGGCGCCAGTCGAGCAGCAGCAGCAGTTCAAGCTTCCCCTGTTTAATCAGCCACCTAGCCATCGTCGTTTCTTGCATAGCCAAGGAGAGAGGCGAGAAGATGGCGTCGAGGGCTGCGACAATGGTGGCGCTGCTGCTCGCGGCGGTGGCGGCGACGTGCGCGCGGGCGCAGCTGGACGAGAAGTTCTACAGCGAGTCGTGCCCCAGCGTGGAGGACGTCGTGAGGAGGGAGATGGTGAGGGCGCTGTCCCTGGCGCCCAGCCTCGCCGGGCCGCTCCTCCGGATGCACTTCCACGACTGCTTCGTCAGGGTAAGCAGCATTGCATGCATGTTGTCTGTCCGTAACCTGTTTTGTGCAGTGGCCTGACCACCGTGGATGCAGGGGTGCGACGGCTCGGTTCTGCTGGACTCGGCCAACAAGACGGCGGAGAAGGACGCCCAGCCGAACCAGACGCTCCGTGGCTTCGGCTTCGTCGAGAGGGTGAAGGCCGCCGTGGAGAAGGCCTGCCCCGACACCGTCTCCTGCGCCGACGTCCTCGCCCTCATTGCCAGGGACGCAGTATGGCTGGTGAGTAGAGTACCAGGCCATTTTGCAAATGAAATGACACGTTGCATGTGGAAGCCAAATGCTAATGCTGCTCGATCATGGTTTTTCCAGAGCAAGGGTCCATTCTGGACAGTTCCCCTAGGCCGGCGAGACGGCAGCGTGTCCATATCCAACGAGACCGACGCGCTGCCACCCCCGACTTCCAACTTCACCGTGCTCACCCAGCTCTTCGCCGCTGTCAACCTCGACGCCAAGGACCTTGTCGTCCTCTCCGCCGGGCACACGATCGGGACGTCGCACTGCTTCTCCTTCTCCGACCGGCTCTACAACTTCACCGGCATGGAGAACCCCAGCGACATCGACCCAACGCTGGAGCCACAGTACATGATGCGGCTAAAGAGCAAGTGTGCCAGCCTCAACGACAACACCACCCTTGTGGAGATGGACCCCGGCAGCTTCAAGACCTTCGACACCGACTACTTCAAGCTGGTGAGCAAGCGGAGGGGCCTCTTCCACTCCGACGGTGCCCTCCTCACCGACCCCTTCACCCGCGCCTATGTCCAGCGCCACGCCACCGGTGCCTTCAAGGAGGAGTTCTTCGCCGACTTCGCGGCCTCCATGATCAAGATGGGCAATGCCAATCCGCTCACAGGCAGCCAGGGCGAGATCAGGAAGAAGTGCAGCGTGGTGAACCATTAAATTACTCTAAGATCAGGAAGTAGTACAAGGCTGTTTTGATTCAAGACCATCCCCTTTTCGCTGTAAATTACTGTAAGATTGCTATAGCTCCTTCCTCTCCCAAATCTGTTTCATTCATTAGTTTGTTGTTTCGTTACCACCATGTTAATTCCTTGTACACACGACAAACACTTCGATATTGCCACATCCAATGTGCCGTCCGTTGTCACATGGAGATTCATGTCACGCTTACTTGTGTTGTCTAAGTTTGTCTTGCTTTATTTCAGATTGTTTACTTTTTGTTTGATCTCAGAGCTCAACCCGACAATTCGACCCATGGGTTCACCCGCCCATGTGCACCTGACACTACAGGAAACAGAGCATTTGGCGACAACAAAAGGTGAGCCGACGGGTCATATACACTCACGACGTGGGTAAACCTCAGCCATCGGCAAACCCCCATGGACGCCAACGGTGGCCGTCGGCATACATCCCATTGGCTGACAAAAGGCTGCCACCGTTAGATCTATGCCGACAGCCCTCACGGGAGCTGTTGGCAAATATTTTTTCTCTATTATTATAAAAAAATCCATTCTTATTTTTAATTTGAACCTGACTTCTAAATTTAGACATATGATTGCATTGATTTTGAAAAGAAAAAGTTTTTGGAGTTCTTCGCCGACTTCGCCGCCTCCATGATCAAGATGGGCAACACCAAACCGCTCACTGAAAGCCAGGGTAAGATCAGGAAGAAGTGCAGCGTGGTCAACCATTAAACCACCGATAAAGTACAAGGCTGTTTTGATTTGTGACCATTTTTTTCCGTGTAAATTACTGTAAGATTAGCATAGCTCCTTTCTCTCCCAAATCCTTTCCTTTCATTATTTTATTGTTTAGTTACAACCATGTTAATTCCTTGTACACACGACGAACACTTTGATATTGCCACATCCGACGAGTCGTCCGTTGTCATCTGGAGGTTCCTGTCACGCTTACTAGTTTTGTCTAAGTTTGTCTTGTTTTACTTTAGATTGTTACATAATGTTTTGTTGTGTTTTTTGTTTTAGTTCAGAGCATATCATAATATTTCACGTGTACAAGTAAAAAGAAGAGTAATTGTCAGACTATTTTTATTTAGTTAGTTTTGGGGGAGGCTGGATAGCTACTATCAACCACATCAAACTTACCAAAAAAGGCTTCGCACCGCTTTATATAAGGTATTGCAAATTTTGCGGCATTGACTATTGGCACTGGCGTGCCTTTGGTCTCTTCTTGTTAGAAAGTGTATCTTTATGTTTCGTTGTGTACCTGTGAGAACCAAGTGCACAAGCACGAAGAACGATGGATCCAAGGTAGAAAAACATTTTTCACACATGTGAAGATAATACAAAACGGGAAAAGTCAAAGAAGAGTTATATATTAGTAAAAGCCAATAAGCACCTTGGAGCATTACTGGAGTATAAAAGCCACTTTCCAACATGTCCCGTAGACCAACCGTATATATCGCTTTTCAACGAAATTTGAAGGAAATATGCCCCAGAGGCGATAATAAAGTTGATATTTATATTTTATTATATCATGATAAATGTTTATTATTCATGCTAGAATTGTATTAACCGGAAACTTAGTACATGTGTGAATACATAGACAAAACATATGGTCCCTAGTATGCCTCTACTTGACCATAGACATGTGTTGTCATTTGATGAACGGGATCAAAGATGGTTATGTTTCCTAACCATAGACATGTGTTGACATAGATCGGAATCTCTGGGCCCTCTCGGTAATGCTCATCACTATAAGCCTTTCAAGCAATGTGACTAATGAGTTAGTTGCGGGATGAAGAATTACAGAACAACTAAAGAGACTTGCCGGTAACGAGAATGAACTAGGTACGAAGATACCGATGATCGAATCTCGGGCAAGTAACATACCGATGACAAAGGGAACAACCGATAAAGATCTTCGTAGAATATGTAGGAGCCAATATGAGCATCCAGGTTCCGCTATCGGTTATTGATCGGAGATGTATCTCGATCATGTCTACATAGTTCTCGAACCAGTAGGATCTGCACGCTTAATGTTCGATGACAATATGTATTATGAGTTATGTATTTTGATGACCGAAGTTTGTTCGGAGTTCCGGATGAGTTCACCGACATGACGAGGAGTCTCGAAATGGTCGAGGCATAAATATTGATATATTGGACTATGTTAGTCGGATACCGGAAGAGTTCCGAGTGGTTTCGGGTAAAAACAGAGAACCGGAAGGGGTTACCGGAACCTCCTGGGGAAGTAATGGGCCACCAAGGGCCTTAGTGAAGAGAGAGGAGGGCTGCAAGTGGCTGGCCGCATGCCCTTCCCTTGGGTCCGAATTGGACTAGGGGAAGGGGACGGCGTCCCCTTTCCTACTCCCTCTCCCTCTCCTTCATTCCCCCTCTCTTCCTTGTGGAGGAATCCTACTAGGACTGGTAGTCCTTGTAGGACTCCCTCTCCTTGGGCGCGCCCGTAGGGCCGACCGGCCTCCCCCTCCCTCCTTTATATATGAGGGTAGGGGGCACCCTAGAACACATAAGTTTCTCTTAACCGTGTGCGATGCCCCCCTCCACAGTTACACACCTGATCATACCATCATAGTGCTCAGGCAAAGCCCTGCGCCTGTAAGATCATCATCACTGTCGCCACACCGTCGTGCTGACGAAACTCACCCTCGTCCTCAACTAGATCAAGAGAACAAGGGACATCATCGAGTTGAACGTGTGTTGAATACGGAGGTGCCATACGTTCAGTACTTGGATCAGTTGGACCACGAAGACGTTTGACTACATCAACCATGTTACTAAACGCTTCTGCTTTCGGTCTAAGAGGGTACGTGGAAACACTCTCCCCTCTCGTTGTTATGCATCCCCTGGATAGATCTTGCGTGATCGTAGGAATGTTTTTTGAAATACTATGTTCCCCAACAGTGGCATCCGAGCTAGGTCTACGCGTAGATGTTATATGCACGGGTATAACACAAAGAGTTGTGGGCGATAATAGTCATACTGCTTACCACCAACGACTTACTTTGATCCGGCGGTATTGTTGGATGAAGCGGCCCGGACCGACATTACATGACCGCGTTCATGAGACTGGTTCTACCGACGTGCTTTGCACATAGGTGGCTGGCGGGTATCTATTCCTCCAACTTTAGTTGAATCGAGTTTGACTACGGCCGGTCCTTGTTGAAGGTTAAAACAACACACTTGACGAAAAATCATTGTGGTTTTGATGCGTAGGTAAGAACGCTTCTTGCTAGAAGCCCGTAGCAGCCACGTAAAATTTGCAACAACAAAGTAGAGGACGTCTAACTTGTTTTTGCAGGGCTTGCTGTGATGTGATATGGTCAAGACATGATGTGATATAGATTGTTGTATAAGATGATCATGTTTTGTAACAGAGTTATCGGCAACTGGCAGGAGCCATATGGTTGTCGCATTATTGTATGCAATGAAATTGCCATGTAATTGCTTTACTTTATCACTAAGTGCTAGCGATAGTCATAGAAGAAATAGTTGGCGAGACAACAACGATGCTACGATGGAGATCAAGGTGTCACGCCGGCGATGGAGATCATGACGATGCTTCGGTGATGGAGATCATGAGCACAAGGCAATGATGGCCATATCATGTCACATATTTTGATTGCATTGATGTTTATCTTTTATGCATCTTATTTTGCTTAGTACGGCGGTAGCATTATAAGATGATCCCTTACTAAATTTCAAGGTATAAGTCTTCTCCCTGAGTATGCACCGTTGGTACAGTTCGTCGTGCCGAGACACCATGTGATGATCGGGTGTGATAAGCTATACGTTCACATACAATGGGTGCAAGCAAATTTTGCACGTGCTGAATACTTGGGTTAAACCTGACAAGCCTAGCATATGTAGATATGGCCTCGGAACACTGAGACCGAAAGATGGAACATGAATCATATAGTAGATATGATCAACATAGTGATGTTCACCATTGAAAACTACTCCATCTCACGTGATGATCGAACATGGTTTAGTTAATTTGGATCACATGATCATTTAGATGACTAGAGGGATGTCTATCTAAGTGGGAGTTCTTAAGTAATATGATGAATTGAACTTTAATTTATATGAACTTACTCCTGATAGTTATTTTGCATGTCTATGCTACTGTTCCTTTGAATTTTAATGTGTTCCTAGAGAAAGATAAGTTGAAAGATGATGGTAGCAATTACATGGACTGGGTCCGTAACTTGAGGATTATCCTCATTGCTGTACAAAAGAATTACGTCCTGCAAGCACCGCTAGGTGTACCACCCACGCCAGCAACTGTAGACATTGTGAATGCCTGGCAGACGTGTGTTGATGACTACTCGATAGTTCAGTATGCCATGCTTTACGGCTTAGAATCGGGACTTCAAAGACGTTTTGAACGTCATGGAGCATATGAGATGTTCCATGAGTTGAAGTTAATATTTCAAGCAAATGCCCGAGTTGAGAGATATGAAGTCTCCAACAAGTTCTACAACTGCAAAATGGAGGATAATAGTTCTGTCAGTGAACATATACTCAGAATGTCTGGGTACCATAACCACTTGACTCAACTGGGAGTTAATTTTCCTGATGATAGTGTCATTGACAGAGTTCTTCAATCACTGCCACCAAGCTATAAAGGCTTCATGATGAACCATAATATGCAAGGGATGAACAAGACGATTCTCGAGCTCTTCGCAATGTTAAAGGCTGCGGAGGTAGAAATCAAGAAGGGGCATCAAGTGTTGATGGTCAACAAGACCACAAGTTTCAACAAAAAGGGCAAAGGAAAGAAGGGGAACTTCAAGAAGAACGGCAAGAAAGTTGCTGATCAGGAGAAGAAACCCAAGTCTGGACCAAAGCCTGAAACTGAGTGCTTCTACTGCAAAGGGACTGGTCACTGGAAGCGGAATTGCCCCAAGTATTTCGCGGATAAGAAGGATGGCAAAGTGAAAGGTATATTTCATATACATGTTATTGATGTGTACCTTAGTAATGCTCGTAGTAGTGCCTTGGTATTTGATACTGGTTTTGTTGCTCATATTTGCAACTCGAATTAGGGGCTACAGATTAAAAGAAGATTGGCAAAGGACGAGGTGACGATGCGCGTCGGAAATAGTTCCAAGGTCGTTGTGATTGTTGTCGGCACGCTACCTCTACATCTAGCTTCGAGATTAGTTTTACACCCAAATAATTTTTATTTGGTGCCAGTGTTAAGCATGAACATTATATCTGGATCTTGTTTGATGCACTACCAAAAAAAGACGCATCCTGACATTTTGGGCCGAACAAAAAAAATTCATACTTATGACACTTCTATGACGATAATTGTGACAAAACTCGGTATCATCATAGATGTGGTGGGCTCCTACTTCTATGACAAAAAATCATGACAGAAAATGGGATTTTCATGCTGGGCGGGCAGGAGACGCAGCTGCATGACATTCTTTGGGCCATCCATGACGGAAAAAACCAAGGTAGAAGCGAGGGCGAGGAAAATATCGGGCTGTTCCCGATTACGGTGGGTGGTCGGGGCCGAGCGATGCACGGAGGTTTGCGCATTTCTCTTGTACACGCACGTGCGTGGGTGCGAGGCATTGGGATCTAACTGAACCCGAGTGATTGCACTGCATGCTACACGTTACTGAACCCGAGCGATCGATTGATGGCTGTTAACTGAACCCGATCGAGCAATTCCTTCGCTACTGCTGCTAACTGAAGTCGATCGATGCTGCCTCTAGATGAACAGTGAGCGTTGCAGGGGGGTTTGGATGAACAGTTCCCGATGGGGGTGGATGAACAGGACCCCGTGGTGTTGCCTCTGGATGAACAGGACCCCGATCGATCGAGCCGGTTGGGGCTAGATGAACAGGACCCCGTGGAGGGCTGGATGAACAGGACGACCCCGTGGAGGGCTGGATGAATAGTAGACGATGGAGGGGTGGATGAACTGTATCCCGTGGAGGGGTGGTTGAACAGGAGCCCGTGGAGAGGGGTGGTTGAACAGTAGCCGGTGGAGTAGCGCGCGGTGGAGGCTGGATGAACAGGAGCCCGTGGATGAACAGTCGCAGGTGGAGGCTGGAGGAGGTCGATGGTGGATGAACAATAGCCCGTGGAGGCTGGAGGAGGTCGACGGTGGAGATGAACAATATCCCGTGGAGTGCTGTTTTGCAGTACGCCACACCCCTCCCGATGAATAGGACCTCCATTTTGACCGTAGCACTCCAACACAAATCTGTTTCCTCCGTTTTGCGGTACGCCACACCCCTCCCAATCAACAGGACCCCGTTTCGACCGTAGGAGGTCCAACACAAGTCTGTTTCCTCCGTTTTGCGGTACGCCCGACCCCTCCCGATGAATAGGATCCCGTTTCGAACGTGGCCGGTCGAACAAAAGGTCGTTTCCTCCGTTCTGCGGTACGCCAGTCCTCATTTCCATCGGTTGTTCCGTCCAAGCCCTCCCAATGAACATGATGAAGCATTCTGTTCTGACCCAGACTGTTGGCTCCACATGAACATGATGATGACGCAGTTTCTCCGTTCCGACCCAGCCATGTACACGAGCCCTGGCCGTACGTATGTGCGAGTAGGCGTTTGAGACCCCTCCCATATGTACGTACGTGGCTGTATTTTCTTTCTTGCACACTGGTCGTTGTACGTACGTGTACATGCTACATGCGCGCCTCTACTACGACACGGGCGTGCCTCTACATCGACCAGTATGTACGTACACATTCGTGACCAGAATGACAACACTACGTACGCTTCGACCAGGTGGGTCCCGACTGTCAGGCACTTCCTTGCATGCGAAGATGTAGCTGGTGGGTCCCAGCAAACAGGGGGGCGAATTGTTTTTTTTTTGCATGAACGCACTTCCTTGTGTGCGAAGATGTAGCTGGCGGGTCCCAGCAGTCAGGGGGGAAACGTTTTTTTCACGAAATACGGTGGCCCGTTCGGTGGGTCCCTGCTGTCAGGTGGAGGAATAATTATTTTGCGCGTAATAAGGAGGCACTTCCTTGCGGCCGCCGTGGACCCAGCTGTCAGCCTCTCCACGTATAGTACTCTTCTGATCGAAGTCGTTCCTTGACCACGTTGACCACGCCACGCCGACAGCACCAGGGCGGTGGACGATGGCGAGGCCTAGGAAGGGGACGACACGGAGCCGGGGAAGACGCGGCAGTGGAAGCCCACGCGGAGAGGAGTACGAGGGTTCACTGGTTCGGCTGCGGTGTGAGGCTGCCATCGCTGCAGGGCCTGGCCAGCGGTGGGAATAGTAGTGGGCGATGAGGCCTCCACGGCAGCACAGCCAGCCACGGGAGGCAGGAGCATGCGGCACGACCGGTGCTGCTTTGGGCGGCTGGAGTAAGAAGACCAGAGGTTGAAGAACACTACGGCCGTTGGATGGACATCGTATGGTCACTGGAGCTAGAATCGTTCATATTGACTAAGTTGGCAAAGCCCTCCGTCCACGTCAACTTAGTAGGCCCACAACTCAGCCTCCCACCAAGGAGGGTCCCAGGTAGCAGGGGGAGTATTCATTTTTTTGTGCGTAATAAGGATGCACTTCCGGTGGGTCCGAGCTGACAGCGGGGGGAACGTTTTTTTGGTGAAATACGGTGGCCCATCCGGTGGGTCCCAACAGTCAAGGGGGAAATGTTTTTTCCGCAAAATACGGTGGCCCGTCCGGTGGGTCCCTTCCGTCAGGTGGAGGAATACTTATTTTGCGCGTAATGAGGAGGCACTTCCTTGCGACTGCCGTGGACCCAGCTGTCAGCCTTTCCACGTACAGTACTCTTCCGATGGAAGTCGGTCGTTCACCACATTGACCACGCCGGACCGAGAGCACCATGGAGGTGGACGACAGCGAGGCCTAGGAAGGGGACGACATGGAGCCGGGGAAGACGCAACAGTGGATGCCCACGTGGAGAGGAGTACGAGGGTTCACTGGTTCGGCTGCGGTGTGAGGCCGTCGTCGCCGCAGAATAACAGGGGGTGTGGGTGAGTGGAGGGATGGCCTGGCCAGCGGTGGGAGTAGTAGGGGGCGGTGAGACCTCTGCGGCAGCATACCTGGCCACGGTAGGCAGGAGCAGGCGGCACGACTGGCGCTGCTTTGGGCGGCTGGAGCAAGAAGACCAGAGGTTGAAGAAGCACTACGGCCGTTGGATGGAAATCGTACGGTCATTGCACCTAGAATCGTTTATATTGACTAAGTTGACAAAGCCCTTGGTACGCGTCAACTTAGTAGGCCCACAGGCCAGCCTCCGAAACGGTGCGCCCCAGATGTCAGGGGGAGGAATCATTTTTTGGGCGGCCGAAGCTAGAATATCAGAGATTGAAGAAGAAGCACGACATCCATTGGATAGACATCCAACGGCCATTGCTGCTAGAACCGTGTGTTGACTATAATAAGTTGACAAAGCCTTGCATATGCATCAACTTCTTTTTTTAGGGGACGCGTCAACTTAGTATGCCCACAAGTGTGTGGCAAAGAACTTATAGCCCATTTGCAATTTGTAAGAATGTACAGCCCACTTTTGAATTCTAATGGAATTTACTACAGCCAATTTACAGTTTGTTAAAAGTACAACCCATTTTCTAGCTAGGACAACGATTAATAAATTCAACCAACCGTTCAAGATAGAATTCAATAAAAAATTCCCACATTTTGATGGGATCCAAAATATTTTTATCCCAAAATTTCTAGTCAGATTAAATATAAATTTGTATTACATAAAAATCCAATGAAACATTGCGCGCGCAACAATTAAAAATTAAGATTTTCAAAATCCATAAATAATATTTTATAAGCCTAATGCATCCCTCCTAGGAAAGATTTGCAGCCTAGCGGGGCAGAGAATAACTAGTTGACCTTGCCTGGGTATTCCTCAAAAAATGTATAGCTGGGCTAGCCATTTTCATCTTGAAAAAAAATAATATCTGGGCTGGATATCCGGCCTGGGCTAGACGGGACACAGCCCGCCCAGTTAATACCGTGCTCTCTTTTGAACAACAACGAAAACATCGCCAAGAAAAACTCTGCAGTGCTCACACCTCAAAAACACAAATACTGCTCGAACTGCTTGGTCCCAGCTGTCGGCCGCACCTTGTGCAATTCTCCCATTTATATTGACTACATAGGTTGACAATGGTGTGGAACCGTGATGTCAAGAAACCAGGAGGAAGCATAAAAAATATAGTTGTACATAAGAAGGAGGCACTTGCGTACGTACGGCTATGGCCCTAGTGGGTCCCTACTGTCACCCAGTCAAAATAAAGTCATCTCCTGAATCCTCATGTTCGTTGACCATGTTAACAATGCTCGGCGCCACGGCGAGCGCGACAACTCAAAGGATGATGGGGAGGGCCTCGTGGGCCCTACAGATGGTCTGATACAGCGCCCGTTGCTCATTCAGGAAGCCACAATCAACGGACACCTATGAGCACCTTAGAGAGACTGAGACGGCATGAAACGGTAAGGCCACGCTTGGGAGCTCTGGTTTATTTCACACATGTATTAAGATACAAGTGTAATTTACTCGTCATCGGAAACAACGTGTAAATACAGGCGGAATGAAACTGAGGGCCCGAGGTCTGTAAGTAAAAGCGGCGGGTTACGCGTGTAATTTGAGAGACCAGTGTATATTTTACTAGTCAAAATTGACCAACCAAGCGCTTCTCCCGAGACCATCTTCTTTTATTTACAAGCGTCAGTTTTACAAGCGGTTTTGGTTGGAAAACGACGATCCAATCACGGCCTAAGATGATGAGTTGGTCGGAAGATCATATGGTTTCACGTCTAACCTACCCGATTCGTCATATAGGTTATGAATGAAACATAAGACGATGAACTTCTTAAGCACGGAAACAACAAAAGAGGATGATCTTCTTAACAAGAAAATCACTGGCATTAGATCGACATGCAAAACAATACGAATCATTATTCTCAGGAGGCACGGTGAACAGCTCATGATGCCGCATGCCACAACATTCCAAGCTCAACTTTGCAATCAAACACAATGCCTGGCATTACATAGACAATATTAAGAACAAACTCTTAAAATACCTTACATAAGTCAACATTCATGTGACTATGCATCTCAACAGAGTAACTATTTACTTCTAAACTGAACACAGGAATAGGAAAAAATGATCGACGCTGCTCACAGTGAAGGGCGTCCCACTCAAAAATATCAAATGCATGTCTTCTGGCTAACATCAATGAGCAAATTTTGACAAGGTTTTCCAATTCCAATATATTAAACTAATGTCTTCTTGCTAACATCAATGATTAAACTTTGACAAGCTTTTCCCATTCAAAATATGTAATGCCTATGATCGTGGAGTCCTGTCATGGCTTCTTGTACTTGTTTGGGCACTTTTGGCCCAGTGCACTCCATGTGTTGTAGAGTTGCCTATGCTCTCTGTAGACTAGTCATGCCACCAGTGTCTACTAATACTCTGTAAAGCTTCTCAGTCATTCCTTCTGTAATGTAGCGCAAATAGTGACTGCTTCTTTCTGCAAAGTGGAACGACCAACTGGACCCAGTAATGCAGCAGTTTGCCTTGGACACATTGGCTCCTTTTGTGTAGTTCAACTAAAATCAAAGTCGGAATAAAACTGAGCTTTCATTTTTATATCCCTCTAAGCAACAATAGGCATAAGGTAAACAATTACTGAGAAATAACGGTTGATGACTTGTACTCCCAGAAGAAAAGCATCTACCGATCTACCTTATATTAATGGGAAACAAAGCAGGAGAGTAGCAATTCTCCATCAGTGTGATTCATTCATATTGACTGAGACATTATCTTAACAATGCCTTGTTTCAACATGTATAAAGAATGACAAAGCAGAAAAGTACCATTCCTAAAACAACGCGACTGATTCGTTTTAACAGAGACATTATCTTAACAATACCTTGGTGAAACATGCAGAAAGAACTACAAAACAAGATAGTACCATTCCTAAAACAATGCGACTGATTCGTTTTAACAGAGGCAAAAAAAGGAATCAATTATTGGCCAATAAAGGAGGATAAAACATGCGGCCACAAAAATGGTAATCCCGTCAATCCCTAACAAGTGTTGCAGTTTTGAACTAAGATTCTGTAGTTAATTAATTCTGAGAGTGGCATTGCTTAATTTTACCAGCGGCATTAGATTAACAAAAAGCATAAACAGTTCCAGGAGAGAGTGGGCGCAACAACAGCATGTGCTTCCATCACTTATAAAGGGGGTGATATAGAGTTTTGTTGTAACAAAGAAACAAGCATCATGTCTGGGTTGGAACATTTTTTGCTCACTTGATGGTAAATGACAGCAGTTCAATAGCTGCAATTCAACATTTATCCAAAACAGTACCAATACAAGTAGCACAACATCTCGAAGCACACTGCAGCATCATGTGGATGAAAGTCGGTACTAACCATTCTTGACCAAGATTTGAAACAGTTCGTGAGGAGGACTTGAAAGAAATCCCAACACATATATGAAATCTCGATCTCCTTTTGTGCAGTTCCACCAAAATTAAGCAAAGTTGCCGGTGTGACATTCAAGTTGAACTGCACAAAATACTCTTAAAACAAAAGTGTTTCACGTAGCGAAGCAAAATGTCGCAATAGCAACAAGTTGAATAGATATCCCTGTTTAAACAGAGGCAAAAAAGGAATCAATTACTGGCTAATAAAGGAGGATGAAACATGCGGCCACAAAAATGGTAATCCTGCCAACCCCTAACAAGTGTTGCAGTTTTGAAATAAGATTCAGTAGTTAATTCTGAGAGTGGCATTGCTTAATTTTACCAGCGGCATTAGATTAACGAAAAGCATAAACCGTTCCAGGGGAGAGTGGGCTCAACAACAATATGTGCTTCTATCTACTTATAAAGGGGGTGATGCAGAGTTTGTTGTAACAAAGCAACAAGCATCATGTCTGGGTTGGTCCCATTTTTGTTCACTACTTAATGGGAAAAGACAGCAATACAATAGCTTCATTTCAACATTTATTTAAAACAATACCAAAACAAGTAGCACAACATCTCAAAGCACACTGCACAACATGTGGATGAGACCAAGATTTGAAACAACTCACTGGAAACAAATCTCGATTTCCTTTTGTGCAGTTCCACCAAAATTAAGCAAAGTCGCCGGTGTGACATTCAAGTTGAACTGCACAAAACACTCTTAAAACATAAGTGTTTCACGTAGCGAAGCAAAATGTCGTAATATAACCAAGTTGAGTAGATACCCATATTTTAACACGGGCAAAAAAGGAAACAATTACTTGCCGATGAAGGAGGATGAAACAAACGACGACAAAAAGAAGCATCTAACTTATCTTGATGGAAAACAAAGTAGGATAGTAGCATTTCTAAAACGGTTGCATTGATTCATATTAACAGAGACATTCTCTTAGAACAACATTAGTTAAAAAGTGTAATTTACTTTTAAAAGTGGCATTGCTTCAATTTTCCGGCGGCATTCTTAGATTAACAACAACAAAATAGTTGTATGGGACATGGGACATGGGACATGCAAACACCATGTGCGTCCACACGTATAAATGGGTAATGCAGAGCATGTATCCAAGCAGCATATCTGCGTTGGTCCCATATTTGTTCTCTTTCAACCTTTTTCCTATGTGAGGGCAGCAAATCTAGTCCTGCACAAACTCCCCGCCCCCCTAGTTTCGGGTTACCCCCTTTTTCCCCTTTCGACCAACAAAGCGGCTGGATAGCCAGCCTATACTACTTTTCGTCCCTCCTTTCCTCATTGAACCACGTCCTAGATTCATGCTCCACACCACCACATTTTGGGCCCATCTGTCATAAACCCAAAGGCAGGTGCACTAAAGTCAATGAAGCTGCGTCCATATAGTACTCGTGTATACGACTAATATATAGTGGAGTGGTTTTCTTATTCTCTCCATAACAATCATTTTAAATTGTGTAAGTACGAAACGAAACTCTTTATTTAATGTACCAGTGAAGAAAACTACTAAGTACTTCTGATAAACTAACGATCCACATGTTCTGGTCGTACTTCCTGTCCTTCACGTGCGGTACACTACCCTCCCTTAAGTGAACAACCACACATGCGCCAAATTATCGGAAACGTGTGAGAGTGTGTACAAATAAAGAATTTTAATTTCAATTATCAGAAAGGTTCGAGAGTATGTACAGTTTGCATGCCCTCTCTAATAATTATGGTTTGTTGTGTTCGACCTAAACTTGGTCAAACTTTACAAAGTTTGACTTTAGTCAAATCTAATATGCTGTGTAAATAAAAATGGAGGGCTACTACGTCCGTCCGGGTTTTTAGACCACACCACTTTTTCAATCAAAGTTAATAGCTGGACAAATAAAATTACAGGGGAGCTAGAGACAAAGTTGTGAGAAGGCTTAGAAATCAATACAAAACTTATGCTCTTAGTACCAACGTTGATCCTTCTTCGAGGAAACATTTGGTTCATAGCCAATTGTGTGATAAAATTGCACCAACGTGAAAGACGACTCCATCTCCAACGCAACCAAGGTGAACTAACAAAGGATATCATCTTTGTGGGTAACAAGCAAAGAGCACTGATGGAAGACAACTTGTTTTTCATTGAAAATCGATCAACTTCACCAGCCGACGCAACCGTGAGGCGCAACCATGAGCATCGGTAGGTCATCATGGCGATGCATCATCCATTTGGCATCAAGTTTGGGTGAGGCACCTATGAAGTTCGACAAATCCTCACTGTGGTCTGTTTCTTCTCAGTAATCAAGCTCGAGGAAGGAAGAACCACGTGGCAGAGGACAGGAGGCAGAACAACAATGGCCATCCAATTTTGTGCAGTTCCACTAAAATTGAGGAAGACATGCCCGGGTATGGAGATATGCATCGCTGTTTCCAAAAATATAAAAAAGGGATATAGTGGTGTTACTTTGTTTTACAAGATTAACAATGACATCTCAATTGTCAATAAGAATTAATGAAAAGTACACCAACAAACAGAAGCATCATGATTATCTTGATGGGAACTAAACCAGGATACCCTAGGAAAAAGCATTTCTTCATTTAACCAGTGATAGTATTAGATTAGCAGCAGCAATAGGAGCAAATTGACAATGACCGCACAACCACCATGTACTTTTTGTCGAAACAACATGTATACCTCCACCGAGGCATAAATCAGGACAACTTTTCGAGTGGCATTTCCTCTATAATAGTAGGTGATGTTGGACCAGCCGACAACCCTAGCTACTATACATGGGGAGTTGGGGAGTAGTCACATAGAAGAAAACCCTGCATGCAGCGACCTGGGGAGCTGGACCAGTACAAGAAGTTATACCTCAGGTGGGCGAGATGTCGCTTCGGCGGGCGGGCGGGATCTGCCCACACGACGGCAGCAAACAAGGGCGCGAAGGACCTTCGTCCGTGCCAACGCCGGCTCCGACAGGACGGTGCGCATCGGCTTCCTCCATCACCGACAGCGACAACATCAACACTGCACCTCCTCACCTCCCGCGGCGGACAGGATTCGGCCGGATCCGTGACCACCGGTGAGGAGAGAGATAGAGTGGACACTGTCATCTTGTTTTGATATGGAGAGGGTGACAGAGTGAGACCCGAGAAACTCCATCAAACAAGAGGCTATAATGGAGTAAAAAAAATCTCTCCATAGCAGTGGTTTTAAATAGAATACGCACGCTCCCGGAAAAAAGAAACGAAAACTGGCAGATAATTTTTTAACGTACCAAGAAAGAAAACTTGATCAAAAACACGCCCCCGCTTCCAGGTCGCGAGAGTCATCGCTCACACACACATAGACATAGACATGCATATCTGTGTTTATGTAAAATTCCATTTGCATCTCCATCTCCAATCATATTTGTCCAACTGGCACATTATTTATGTTGTTAATTATATACGCAACAATATTAACGCACATCATCTCTTGTTTGCGGGCGTCCGGACCGCTGCCATGGCCGCTCCTGACCAACTCGAACCCTCTTCATCACCTGTGTGTGCTTCCCGCCTAAAATGGTTAGTGCCTCATTCATGCCCGGCCAGAGCGGACGCGACCTCTCACTGGCGCCGTCATTGAAGCAGCGCGCCGGCCGAGAGAGCGTCGCCCCCGCCGCTTCCTAGTGCACGCGACTGCTCGGCGTTCAAAGGTCGCAATAACCGGCCACAACATGCATGTAAGAAGTTCTTGGGAGTCTGTGCTACAGCTAGCTTTCCTCCCCCAACTCATCAATCTCTTCCAGTAGTGCTAGTACTCCATGGCGCGATCCATCAACAAGCAGGCGGGAAAGTTATCGTATACTCGGTTTGCGGTGAGTGGCATGCCGAGCGACCGTGTGGGATCGAGCCTTGGAGAAGGGTGAGACACGAACGCGACAGACATGATTTAAACATTGGTTTTGCTCGATGGCGCGATCCAACGAAAAGAAACGTTGGTTTCTCTCCGTTTCCATTTTTCTCCGGAAAAACGGAAACTTTCCACTCCATTTTCATTCCTACTCCAAGGTTGCCCCGTTAAAACGTTCAATCAAATACAAAGGAAAACTAACACGCATGCCGATGCATCTCAATGATTCACAGATCATAGCCAATATTTACTTCACAACTAAAGAAAAAAGTTGTGAGAGCGTGTACAAAAGAAAAACT
Source organism: Triticum dicoccoides (assembly GCF_002162155.2). Lineage (NCBI taxonomy): Eukaryota > Viridiplantae > Streptophyta > Magnoliopsida > Poales > Poaceae > Triticum > Triticum dicoccoides. The sequence goes on from NC_041387.1 coordinate 644,359,386, forward strand.
ATTGATTGGGTCACTACGACTTAAACCCTAAACCCTAAACATGATTTAATTTCCTGGCTAGGTAGAACCTGTTAAAGGAAAGACGGCTAGCACCCTCGGATCATACGATGCTTTTGTGAAGTTCCACTAAAATCGAGCTGAGCATCCCTGATGGCAAAGATATTGAAGAAGTGTGGTTAGAATAATAGTACTGGCACTAGTTCATTAGACATAAACTCATCACAAGTAGAAGCCGGTAGAAGTAGAGAAAGATCGACATGGAGATGGAGCTACGTGGGGAGCTGCGGCAGTGGAGCAAGCCGGCTCCAAAAGGAAGATGGACTACCTGGGACGTTGTGCTGTAGCTAGAAGGGCGGTTGGGACGCGGCATCGGCCCATACCACGGTGACCCCCGATTGCAACAGTCACGCGTACACATGGACGCAAAAACGCACGCGAAGCCCTAATGCATGCATGTTTGAGCACACGACGGAACACACACGGTCACGCTCAAGTGTTCAACCTACACGTGCATGCACACATATACTCAGCCAGGGTGAGCTAGTGACCATATAAAGACCAGAAAATGTATATATTGAGCCAATGAGCATATTATGAAGTCCACTGACTGTATTTTTACAAATATACAGTGACAGACAGTGTATTTATCTCGTTTGAAATTAAGACATATTAACCGGAGAGGAGCCAGTATGGACTAGCATTACTTTGTTGTGTCCTGTTAACTTGCCAAACAAGGAGAAACTTGCAGGACGGGAGAAACTTGCGCGCGGTGGCTCGTAGGACAAGGAGCAACTTTTGACTAATACAAGCTCTCCCTCGCTCAGGCTGTGGACGTGCAACAGTTAATTTGGTGTCAGATTTCCAGAAGCATACACTATACTAGTACTATCATTGTTCGACTTCCCGAAGAGGCGAACAGCCAAGCGCAAAGTTTACTAGTACTAGTACTACTACTATAGTCTATAGAGGTATGTACTATACTAGTACTAGGAATCAGGTGGAGGAGCGTCTGCACTCTTATTATATTTTTAAAATGTGATAAAGCAATCTTCAACACATTTGGTTCTCTTCGAGGGTTCTCGCATGTGATAATGGAAGTTGACTGCATGGAACACTCGCCACAATTCTCGCTTAATTCTGGCTCATATCCTGTTACAAATAGGAGCGCTTGATAATATTTCCTCTTTTTTTGTTATTCAGCATGTAAACAGGTGAGCAAACCTTGCGGCGCATCTCTGTGTGAACCGTGCTTGCTGCACTTTGAATGTGGCTGAGAGCTGGCTTGATGAAACACCTCGCTTCCTACTTCTTTTTTTGCGGGGTACCTGGCTTCCTAGTGACCAATGTCTTGGCTGATCGTCCTAAGAATGCTTATATATGAATAAAGCTCTCTCATTTACCCGCAAAAAAAATTAAGCCATATTAACCATAAAGGAGGGAGTATGGACTAGCACTACTTTTTGGTGTGTCCCATCAACTCACAGAATGAGGAGAAGCTTGCAGGACAAGGTGAAGGCCTTTTGACTAATGCAACCTACCCTCGCCCAGGTGGTGGACATGCGTCAGTTAATTCGGTGTCAGATTGCCAGAGGCATACACTGTAGTACCCAACATGCGGAGTACCATCATTGTTCGACTTCACGAAGAGGCGAAGAGCCAAGCACAAGGCTTAGTAGTATGAGTAGTACTACTACTAGAACTGCATGGTGGAGCGTCTGTACTCTTTTTTTTCTAATCTCTGATAAAGTGAACATTTATTCGGGAGAAGGGCAGAAAACGGCAGCCCAACATGTAATGATGATATCGATCAACCTTGCTCGAATATATCTTGGCCTCCGTGCGAGCCCGTCTGTGTGTTCTCACTCCTCGTCTCTCTCAAGGAACGGCGGGTTGGCCATTTTGCCGTCAATTGAGATCGGTTTGCTCACACTCAGGTCCCACATGTCAGTGATATGCCAAGAGGAGGTGCGTTGACCGACTGGCCATACGCGTACTTGGTTTTGCACCTTCATAGTACTACTCCTACCTCCGTCACAGTTTACAGGGCGCACTTCATTATGATGCATTTCCACCACCAGAGAGACTTTAGACGCGTTTGGTTTAATGCTCAATTAATGAGGGCATGGTAACCGCAATCAAGTCCACAATTTTCTCTCGATGTACTACGGAGTGGAGTAAGTGCATGCATGTCTGTTCCCGGGGTGGAGGTACTGCATGCATGTGTGTATGCATTATTTCCTCTAGTAATAGACGCCGTGCTAACTACCAATGCTATTTTCCACGCCGATCGCTAGTCGCCTTGGTCCCAGAGATTTTTTTCTTTTTTTGAAGCACCCTCTATAAACAGTGATGGATGGAGTAGTATGAGCGGATTCAAAGAAGAGCGTGTTGATGGTTGCTTCTTTCGAGAAACTTAAAGTGGGAAAGGTGGGGCTTATGATTTGACTGCTCATTACTCACTATTAATGCGGCGCAACGACCGGGCTGAGTCTCCCATGCGGTTGGGCACTACCCCCTCAGTTCTTAAATATACTCTGGAGTATTTGTCTTTCTAGAGATTTCAACGAGTGATTACTCAAATATTTGTCTTTTTAGAGATTCAAATGGACTACTACATATGGATGTATATAGACATATTTTAGAGTGTAGATTCACTCATTTTGCTCCGTATGTATTCACTTGTTGAAATCTCTAGAAAGACAAATAGAGTATTTAGGAACGGAGGGAGTACACATACGAAGCAAAATGAGTGAATCTACACTCTAAAATATGCCCATTTGAAATTTGTAAAAACACTAATATTTAGGAACGAAGGAGTATAATTTTGTGCATGGCACATGGACCCGGATGCTGAAGAGGCTTCTGGCAATGCTATCAAGCTTCCAGCATTTGTTTACATAATTGACGTACTATACAAATAATTTTCCAGCAACATGAAATTGTACAATGTTGTGAGCTTTCAGCTTTTGTTTCGTGTGTCTTGCCATCGATGCTCTTTCGGAAACAATAAAAAACTAACTTCCTTGCTAATGCATCTCAATTATTAGAAGATCATAGCTAATATTTACATCACAACTGAAGACAAAGTTGTGAGAAGGTGTTAAATTAAAATTGATCCATGCTTTCATTGGCAGCAGCGTCCCCCCAGCTTTGTCTAAATCAACAAGGCACGTTGGGAAAAAAAGTAGCTATCTGGAGCATGCAACATTCTGATCATTTTGTGCAGTTCCACTAAAATAGAGTTGAGTGTCCCTGTTCCAAAGATATTAAGTGTGATTATGATAATAGAGGACGGCTGATGAAACAATAAACACACAAATAGAAGACGGTCACCTTTGCAGTCTCTCTTAAGACTAACTAGTTGGAGAAGATTAGGCTCGGAGTTGGATGAGGAGGATAGAGCAAAACCAATCTCCCTTTGTGCAGGCGCACTGAAATGTAGAGACGTTGCATGTGTGACATTTTAGTACAACTGTACAAAACACTCTTAAGAAAAAGTGATTTGTGAAGTTCACCAAAAGGTCGCAATAGCAACGAGGTGAAATTTATAGCCTTGTTCGCAAAAAAGAGGTAGAAAGGAAACGGTTACTGGCCAATAACAGTTGATGACACATGCGATGACAAAAAAGAAGCATATTCCTTGTCCTAAGGGAAGATAATAACACGGTTGTGTTTGTCTAAAACGGTGTGAGGACGAGATTGCAATATCGAAAGTACGCCGGACGAGCTACATTTTGGGCAAAGAACTATGGAAGATCCACATGCAACGACGTGGGAAGACGGGCAGTGGAGCAAGGCTGGAGGGGATACCTGGAGGTCGTCGGGATGTAACTAGGTGAGTGATGTCTACTACACAACCTTCTTCTTCTAGACGTTGTTGGGCCTGCAAGTGCACAGGTTTGTAGGACAGTAGCAAATTTCCCTCAAGTGGATGACCTAAGGTTTATCAATCCATAGGAGGCGTAGGATGAAGATGGTATCTCCCAAACAACCCTGCAACCAAATAACAAAGAGTCTCTTGTGTCCCCAACACACCCAATACAATGGTAAATTGTATAGGTGCACTAGTTCGGCGAAGAGATGGTGATACAAGTGCAAAATGGATAGTAGATAAAGGTATTTGTAATCTGAAATAATAAAAACAGCAAGGTAGCGAGCAGTCAAAGTGAGTGTAAACGGTATTGCAATGATAGGAAACAAGGCCTAGGGTTCATACTTTCACTAGTGCAAGTTCTCTCAACAATAATAACATAGATAGATCATATAACAAGCCCTCAACATGCAAGAAAGAGTCACTCCAAAGCCACTAATAGTGGAGAACAAACGTAGAGATTATGGTAGGGTACGAAACCACCTCAAAGTTATTCTTTCGGATCGATCTACAAAAGAGTTCGTACTAGAATAACACCTTAAGACACAAATCAACCAAAACCCTAATGTCACCTAGATACTCCATTGTCACCTCAAGTACCTGTGGGCATGATTATACGATATGCATCACACAATCTCAGATTCATCCAACCAACATAAAAGTACTTCAAAGAGTGCCCCAAAGCTACTACCGGAGAGTCAAGAACGTGTGCCAACCCCTATGCATAGGTTCCCAATGTCACGAAACCCGCAAGTTGATCACCAAAACATACATCAAGTGGATCGCAAGACATACATCAAGTGTTCTCATAAAAGACTCAATCTGATAAGATAACTTCAAAGGGGAAACTCAATTCATCACAAGAGAGTAGAGGGGGAGAAACATCATAAGATCCAACTACAATAGCAAAGCTCTGGATACATCAAGATCATGCCATAGAGGGAACATGAGAGAGAACACGAGAGAGAGAGAGATCAAACACATAGCTACAGGTACATACCCTCAGCCCCGAGGGTGAACTACTCCCTCCTCGTCATGGATAGCGCCGGGATGATGAAGATGGCCTCCGGTGATGGGATCCCCCTCCGGCAGGGTGCCGGAACAGGGTCCCGATTGGTTTTTGGTGGCTACAGAGGCTTGCGGCGGCGGAACTCCCGATCTAGGTTCTGTTCTGGAAGTTTTTGGGTACGTAGGTATATATGGGTGCAGGAGGTACATCAGTGGAGCTACGGGGGTCCCACGAGGCAGGGGGGCGCGCCCAGGGGGGCGTGCCCCCCACCCTTGTGGGCAGCCCGGGACTCCCCTGATGTGCACTCCAAGTCCATCAGGTGGGTTTCCTTCCAAAATTAACTTCTCAAGTTGATTTCGTTCCGTTTTGACTCCGTCTGATATTCCTTTTCCTCGAAACACTGAAATAGGCATAAAACAGCAAATCTGGGCTGGGCCTCCGGTTAATAGGTTAGTCCCATAAATAATATAAAAGTGGATAATAAAGCCCAATATTGCCTAAAACAGTAGATAAAGTAGCATGGAGCAATCAAAATTTATAGATACGTTGGAGACGTATCAAGCATCCCCAAGCTTAATTCATGCTCGTCCTCGAGTAGGTACATGATAAAAAAGAATTTTTGATGCAGAGTGATACTTTGGCATAATTTCAATGTAAATCTTCTTAATTGTGGCATGAATATTCAGATCTGAAAGATTCAAGACAAAAGTTCATAATGACATAAAAGTAATAATACTTCAAGCATACAAGTTAAAGAAATCATGTCTTCTCAAAATAGCATGGCTAAAGAAAGTTATCCCTACAAAATCATATAGTCTGGCTAAGCTCTATCTTCATCATACAAAGTATTTAATCATGCACAACCCCGATGACGAGCCAAGCAATTGTTTTATACTTTAGTAATCTCAAACTTTTTCAACTTTCACGCAATACATGAGCGTGAGCCATGGACATAGCACTATAGGTGGAATAGAATGGTGGTTGTGGAGAAGACAAAAAGGAGAAGATAGTCTCACATCAACTAGGTGTATCAATGGGCTATGGAGATGCCCATCAATAGATATCAATGTGAGTGAGTAGGGATTGCCATGCAACGGATGCACTAGAGCTATAAGTATATGAAAGCTCAAAAACAAACTAAGTGGGTGTGCATCCAACTTGCTTGCTCACGAAGACCTAGGGCACTTTTGAGGAAGCCCATCATTGGAATATACAAGCCAAGTTTTGTAATGAAAAATTCCCACTAGTATATGAAAGTGACAACATATGAGACTCTCTATCATGAAGATCATGGTGCTTATTTTGAAGCACAAGTGTGGAAAAAGGATAGTAGCATTGTCCCTTCTCTCTTTTTCTCTCATTTTTTTTCTTTTCTTTTTTTTCTTTTGGTGGGCTTCTTTGGCCTCTTTTTATTTATTTTTATTTGGGCTTCTTTGGCCTCTTTTATTTTTCATAAAGTCCAGAGTCTCATCCCGACTTATGGGGGAATCATAGTCTCCATCATTCTTTCCTCACTGGGACAATGCTCTAATAATGATGATCATCACACTTTTATTTTTCTTACAACTCAAAAATTACAACTCGATACTAGAACAAAATATGACTCTATATGAATGCCTCCGGCGGTGTACCGGGATATGCAATGAATCAAGAGTGACATCTATGAAAATTATGAACGGTGGCTTTGCCACAAATACCATGTCAACTACATGTTCATGCAAAAAGCAATATGACAAAAGTAATGTGTGTCATATGAACGGAACGGTGGAAAGTTGCATGGCAATATATCTCGGAATGGCTATGGAAATGCCATGATAGGTAGGTAGGGTGGCTATTTTGAGGAAGTTATATGGTGGGTGTATGATACCAGTGAAAAGTGCGCGGTATTAGAGAGGCTAGCAATGGTGGAAGGGTGAGATTGCGTATAATCCATGGACTCAACATTAATCAAAAGAACTCATGCACTTGTTGCAAAAATTTAGAAGTCATCAAAAACCAAAGCACTAAATGCATACTCCTAGGGGGATAGATTGGTAGGAAAATACCATCTCTCGTCCCCGACTGCCACTCATAAGGAAGACAATCAATAAATAAAACTATGCTCCGACTTCATCACAAAGTGGTTCACCATACGTGCATGCTACAGGAATCACAAACTTCAGCACAAGCATTCTTTAAATTGATAATCACCCCAACTAGCATTGCTTTGATATTATCACCTCCATATCTCAAAACAATTATCAAGCATCAAACTTATCTTAGTATTCAACGCACTCAAAAGAATGTTTCACATATCTTGAATACCAAGTATATTATCTTTAAGCAAATTACCATGCTATTAACGACTCTCAAAATAATCTAAGTGAAGCATGAGAGATCAATAGTTTCTTTAAAACAAATCCACCATTACTCTCTAAAAGATATAAGTGAAGTACCAGAGCAAAGATTATTACGCTCAAAAGATATAAGTGAAGCACTATGAGCAAATGAAAAACTACTCCGACAAGATATAAGTGAAGATCAATGAGTAGCAAAATAATTATACAACCTTGAGAAGACTATCTTTCAATAAAGAATTTCAGATCTTGGTATTGTATTCAAGCAGCAAGCAAAACAAAATAAAATGACATTGCAAGGATAGCACAACTCATGTGAAGAAGCAAAAACTTAGGCTCAACCGATACTAGCCGATAGTTGTTGAAGAAGAAAGGTGGGATGCCTACCGGGGCATCCCCAAGCTTAGATGCTTGAGACTTCTTGAAATATTATCTCCTCTCATATCATGGTTTCTCTTTTTATCAAAAGCTTCATTCACAACAAACTCAACAAGAACTCGTGAGATAGATTAGTATAAACCAATGCAAAACCTTATCATTTTCTACCGTAACAAAGCACTAAAATTATTATTCAACATTGCATACTAAATGCCTCTGTATATTTAATACTCCTATCCTCAAATAGAATCATTAAACAAGCAAACATATGCAAACAATGCAACCATAACAGCAATCTGCCAAAACAGTACAGTCTGTAAAGAATGCAAGAGTAACAATACTTCCCTGACTCCAAAAATTATGAAATAAAATTACCACTGTAATAAATTTATCAGAGCTTAATATGCAAAAAGATTCAACGTTATACCATTCTCTGAATTTTCTAGGGAATTTTTGCAACAGCGGTAAACTTTCTGTTTTCAAACAGCAACATGTATACTAGCAAAATAAGCATGGCAATGGCTATCCTTGAATTTTTTATTGAAACTAAAGATGCAAAACATTATTCTAACTAACAGAAAGCAAAAACTAACAAAATAAAATGATGCTCCAAACAAAACACATATCATGTGGCGAATAAAAATATAGCTCCAAGTAAAGTTACCGATGAACGAAGACGAAAGAGGGGATGCCTTCCGGGGCATCCCCAAGATTAGTTGCTTGGTTGTCCTTGAATATTACCTTGGGGTGCCTTGGGAATCCCCAAGCTTAGGATCTTTCCACTCCTTATTCCATAGTCCATCGAATCTTTACCCAAACTTGAAAACTTCAACCACACAAAACTTAACACAAAACTCATAAGCTCCGTTAGTATAAGAAGCAAAATCACCACTTAGGTACTGTAATGAACTCATTCTAAATTCATATTGGTGTTAAACCTACTGTATTCCAACTTCTCAATAGTTTATACCACCTAGTACTAGCCATAGATGCAAAAAAATAAGCAAACAACACAATGAAAACAGAATCTGTCAAAAACAGAACAGTCTGTAGTAATCTGTATTAAACGTATACCTCTGAACTAAATTATGAACTAAATTTATGGACCTTAGTAATTTGTCTATTAATCATCTGCAAAAAGAATCAACCTAAAATCGCTCTCCAGTAAAAAATGGCAGCTATTCTCGTGAGCGCTAAAGTTTCTGTTTTCTACAGCAAGATCACATAAACTTCACCCAAGTCTTCCCAAAGGTTCTACTTGGCACTTTATTGAAACAAAAGCTATAAAACATGATTACTACAGTAGCATAATCATGTGGACACACAAAAATAGTAAGGGTAAATATTGGGTTGTCTCCCAACAAGCGCTTTTCTTTAATGCCTTTCTAGCTAGGCATGATGATGACAATGATGCTCAAATAAAAGATAAGAATTGAAACATAACGGGAGCATCATGAAGAATATGACTAGCACATTTAAGTCTAACCCACTTCCTATGCATAGGGATTTTGTGAGCAAAAAACTTATGGGAACAATAATCAACTAGCATAGGAAGGTAACACAAGGATAGCTTCAAGATTTTAAGCACATAGGGAGGAAACTTGATATCATTGCTCCTACAAGCATATGTTCCTCCCTCATAATAATTTTCAGTAGCATCATGAATGAATTCAACAATATAACCTAAAGCATTCTTTTCATGATCTACAAGCATAGAAAATTTAGTACTCTCCACATAAGCAAATTTCTTCTCATTCGGAATAGTAGTGGGAGTATCATGAGAGACTTGAACACTAAAAATTGTTTCCACATTAAAAGAGTAATATTCAGAAAAAGGGTAATCATAGTCATTACAAGATCTGTAAATATAATCATCACTACTTTCTATAGCATAAGTTTCATCACAATAATCATCATAAGTAGCAACTTCGTTCTCATCATAATCGATTGAAACCTCTCCCAAGATAGTGGAATCACTAAATAAAGTTGACACTCTTCCAAATCCACTTTCATATTCATCACAATAAAATTCAACGTCCTCCAAGATAGTGGGATCACTACTTCCTAAAGTTGACTCTCTTCCGAACCCACTTTCATCAATATAATCATCATAGGTAGGAGGCATGCTATCATCATAAAAACTTTGCATATCAGAACTTGGGATGCTAAAAATATCATATTCATTAAGCATAGCATCCCCAAGCTTGGGACAAACATTAATTCCAGCAAATATATTCTCAAATATTTCATCCTCATCAAACATAGCTTCCCGAAGCTTGGGCCCTTTCATATCATAAGCATAATCACTCTCATCATTAAAAATATGAATAGCACCAATAGTATAGCAATTATCATCATCACAAGTAGTAGTAGGAGCAACATCATTTGGGAGGGATACCTTTTTACCTTTGTTGCTCCTTCTTTTATTTTTCTTCTTCACATTATGTGTAGGTTCAACCTTCCTCTTTGAGCTCCTTATTGATGAGATTGGCTGAATAGAAAGCTCCTCCTCGTTACCTTATTCATCATAAGAAATAATAGGAGGAGATTGGGAAGCCTCTTCCCTTTCATTAGTATTCTCATCATCTTCCATTTGCTTTGTTTTCTTTAGGTATTTGGCAATATAAGGATTTTCAATGCAATTCTCCGCACAATACATATAAATTTTCTCTAGATTAAAATCAAGAATTTTATCAAGACTAGATTTTGGAATACCCTCAGTTATACATTCCATTTCTTCATAACACAAAAGAAGGCTAATCTCTTTATGATGCTCAAGGGTAATCAAACTATCACAATATTTGGACACGACTTGATCATGAAACAAATAGCATTGGAGCTTTAAATGACCATGTTCATTGCAAAGTTCACAAGGAGCGCGAAAAATATTGAATCTTTCAGCACATTCATCTAGCTCTTCTTGTAACAATTTGGTTTTTAAGTACTTATGCCTCTTGCAATATCTATCTTCCCTATTTGGTGTGTACTTACAAACCCAATGCACTCCACAAAAATTGACATGTTTATAGGAGACATTTTCATCATAACTAGTGCAATCATCATTAGCATCATGGATATTCAAAGAATTCGTACTAACAACATTGCAATCATGCTCATCATTCAAATATTTAGTGCCAAACAATTTAGAGATTTCTTCTTCTAGCACTTGAGCACAATTATCCTTTCCATATACTCACGAAAGATATTAAAAGGTGAAGTGTATGAGACAAACTTAATTCCATTTTTTTGTAGTTTTATTTATAAACTAAACTAGTGCTAAAACAAGAAACAAAAAGATTCGATTGCAAGATCTAAAGATATACCTTCAAGCGCTAACCTCCCCGACAACGGCGCCAGAAAAGAGCTTGATGTCTACTACACAACCTTCTTCTTGTAGACGTTGTTGGGCCTGCAAGTGCACAGGTTTGTAGGACAGTAGCAAATTTCCCTCAAGTGGATGACCTAAGGTTTATCAATCCGTGGGAGGTGTAGGATGAAGATGGTATCTCTCAAACGTGTGCCAACCCCTATGCATAGGTTCCCAATGTCACGAAACCCGCAAGTTGATCACCAAAACATACATCAAGTACATCGCAAGACATACATCAAGTGTTCTCATAAAAGACTCAATCCGATAAGATAACTTCAAAGGGGAAACTCAATTCTGTTGGGTAACGTAGTAATTTCAAAATTTTCCTACGCACACGCAAGATCATGGTGATGGCATAGCAAAGAGAGGGGAGAGTGTTGTCCACGTACCCTCGTAGACCGTAAGCGGAAGCGTTAGCACAACGCAGTTGATGTAGTCATACGTCTTCACGATCCGACCGATCCAAGTACCGAACGTACGGCACCTCCGAGTTCAGCACACGTTCAGCTCGATGACGATCCCCGGGCTCCGATCCAGCAAAGCTTCGGGGATGAGTTCCGTCAGCACGACGGCGTGGTGACGATGATGATGTTCTACCGGCGCAGGGCTTCGCCTAAACTCCGCGACGATATGACCGAGGTGGAATATGGTGGAGGGGGGCACCGCACACGGCTAAGGAACGATCCGTAGATCAACTTGTGTCTATGGGGTTCCCCCTGCCCCCGTATATAAAGGAGGGAGGGGGGAGGCCGGCCGGCCCTTGTTGGGCGCGCCAGGAGGAGGAGTCCTCCTCCTAGTAGGAGTAGGACTCCTCCTTTCCTACTCCTACTAGGAGGGGAAGGAAGGGGGAGAGGAGGGGAAGGAAAGAGGGGGGCGCCGCCTCCCCTCCTAGTCCAATTCGGACCAGAGGGAGAGGGGGCGCGCGGCCCTTCCTGGTCGCCCCTCTCTCTTCCCACCAAGGCCCATGTGGCCCATTAACTCTCCGGGAGAGGTTCCGGTAACCCTCCGGCACTCCGGTTTTCTCCGAAATCACCCGGAACACTTCCGGTGTCCGAATATAGTCGTCCAATATATCAATCTTTCTGTCTTGACCATTTCAAGACTCCTCGTCATGTCCGTCATCACATCCGAGACTCCGAACATACTTCGGTACATCAAAATTTGTAAACTCATAATAAAATTGTCATCGTAACATTAAGCGTGCGGACCCTACGGGTTCGAGAACTATGTAGACATGACCTAGAACAATTCTCGGTCAATAACCAATAGCGGAACCTGGATGCCCATATTGGTTCCTACATATTCTACGTAGATCTTTATCGGTCAAACCGCATAACAACATACGTTGTTCCCTTTGTCATCGGTATGTTACTTGCCCGAGATTTGATCGTCGGTATCCAATACCTAGTTCAATCTCATTACCGGCAAGTCTCTTTACTCGTTCTGTAACACATCATCTTATAACTAACTCATTAGTTATAATGCTTGCAAGGCTTAGGTGATGAGTATTACCGAGAGGGCCCAGAGATACCTCTCCGACAATCGGAGTGACAAAACCTAATCTCGAATTATGCCAACTCAACATGTACCTTCGGAAACACCTGTAGAGCACCTTTATAATCACCCAGTTACGTTGTGACGTTTGGTAGCACACAAAGTGTTCTTCCGGTAAACAGGAGTTGCACAATCTCATAGTTGCAGGAACTTTGTATAAGTCATGAAGAAAGCAATAGCAACATACTAAACGATCAAGTGCTAGGCTAACGGAATGGGTCGTGTCAATCACATCATTCTCCTAATGATGTGATCCCATTAATCAAATGACAACACATGTCTATAGTTAGGAAACATAACCATCTTTGATTAATGAGCTAGTCAAGTAGAGGCATACTAGTGACTTTATATTTGTCTATGTATTCACACGTGTATCATGTTTCCGGTTAATACAATTCTAGCATGAATAATAAACATTTATCATGATATGAGGAAATAAATAATAACTTTATTATTGCCTCTAGGGCATATTTCCTTCAGTCTCCCACTTGCACTAGAGTCAATAATCTAGATTACATAGTAATGATTCTAACACCCATGGAGTCTTGGTGCTGATCATGTTTTGCTCGTGAGAGAGGCTTAGTCAACGGTCTGCAACATTCAGATCCGTATGTATCTTGCAAATCTCTATGTCTCCCACTTGGACTTGGTCCCGAATGGAATTGAAGTGTCTCTTGATGTGCTTGGTCCTCTTGTGAAATCTGGATTCCTTTGCCAAGGCAATTGCACCAGTATTGTCATAGAAGATCTTCATTGGTCCCGATGCACTAGGTATGACACCTAGATCGGAAATGAACTCCTTCATCCAGACTCCTTCATTTGCTGCTTTCAAAGCAGCTATGTACTCCGCTTCACATGTAGATCCCGCTACGACGCTTTGTTTAGAACTGCACCAACTTACAGCTCCATCGTTTAATAAAAACATGTATCCGGTTTGCGATTTAGAATCGTCCGGATCAGTGTCAAAGCTTGCATCGACGTAACCGTTTACGACTAGCTCTTTGTCACCTCCATATATGAGAAACATATCCTTAGTCCTTTTCAGGTATTTCAGGATGTTCTTGACCGCTGTCCAGTGATCCACTCCTGGATTACTTTGGTACCTTCCTGCCAAGCTTATTGCTAAGCATATGTCAGGTCTGGTACACAGCATTTCATACATGATAGAGCCTATGGCTGAAGCATAGGGAACATTTTTCATTTTCTCTCTATCTTCTGCTGTGGTCGGGCATTGAGTTTGACTCAACTTCACACCTTATAGCACAGGCAAGAATCCTTTCTTTGCCTGATCCATTTTGAACTTTTTCAAAAAAATTTCAAGGTATGTGCTTTGTGAAAGTCCTATTAAGCGTCTTGATCTATCTCTATAGATCTTGATGCCCAATATGTAAGCAGCTTCACCGAGGTCTTTCATTGAAAAACTTTTATTCAAGTATCCTTTTATGCTATCCAGAAATTCTATATCATTTCCAATTAATAATATGTCATCTACATATAAAATTAGAAATGCTACAGAGCTCCCACTCACTTTCTTGTAAATACAGGCTTCTCCAAAAGTCTGTATAAAACCATATGCTTTGATCACACTATCAAAGCGTTTATTCCAACTCCGAGATGCTTGCACCAGTCCATAAATGGAACGCTGGAGCTTGCACACTTTGTCAGCACCTTTTGGATCAACAAAACCTTCTGGCTGCATCATATACAACTCTTCTTCTAGAAATCCATTCAAGAATGCAGTCTTGACATCCATTTGCCAAATTTCATAATCATGAAATGCAGCAATAGCTAACATGATTCGGACGGACTTAAGCATCGCTACGGGTGAGAAAGTCTCATCGTAGTCAACCCCTTGAACTTGTCGAAAACCTTTTGCAACAAGTCGAGCTTTATAGACAGTTATATTACCATCAGCGTCAGTCTTCTTCTTAAAGATCCATTTATTCTCAATGGCTTGCCGATCATCGGGCAAGTCAACCAAAGTCCATACTTTGTTTTCATACATGGATCCCATCTCAGATTTCATGGCTTCTAGCCATTTTGCGGAATTCGGGCTCATCATCGCTTCCTCATAGTTCGTAGGTTCATCATGGTCAAGTAACATGACTTCCAGAATAGGATTACCATACCACTCTGGTGCGGATCTTACTCTGGTAGACCTACGAGGTTCGGTAGAAACTTCATCTGAAGTTTCATGATCATTATCATTAGCTTCCTCACTAATTGGTGTAGTTTTCACAGGAACTGGTTCTCGTGATGAACTACTTTCCAATAAGGGAGTAGATACAGTTATCTCATCAAGTTCTACTTTCCTCCCACTCACTTCTTTCGAGAGAAACTCCTTCTCTAGAAAGGATCCATTCTTAGCAACGAATGTCTTGCCTTCGGATCTGTGATAGAAGGTGTACCCAATAGTCTCTTTTGGGTATCCTATGAAGACACATTTCTTCGATTTAGGTTCGAGCTTATCTGGTTGAAGTTTCTTCACATAAGCATCGCAACCCCAAACTTTAAGAAACGACAACTTTGGTTTCTTGCCAAACCACAGTTCATAAGGCGTCGTTTCAACGGATTTTGATGGTGCCCTATTTAACGTGAATGCGGCCGTCTCTAAAGCATAACCCCAAAACGATAGCAGTAAATCAGTAAGAGACATCATAGATTGCACCATATCAAGTAAAGTACGATTACGACGTTTGGACACACCATTTCGTTGTGGTGTTCCAGGTGGCGTGAGTTGCGAAAACTATTCCACATTGTTTCAAGTGTAGGCCAAACTCATAACTCAAATATTCTCCTCCACGATCAGATCGTAGAAACTTTATTTTCTTGTTACGATGATTTTCTACTTCACTCTGAAATTCTTTGAACCTTTCAAATGTTTCAGACTTGTGTTTCATCAAGTAGATATACCCATATCTGCTCAAATCATCTGTGAAGGTGAGAAAATAACGATACCCGCCGCGAGCCTCAACATTCATTGGACCACAAACATCAGTATGTATGATTTCCAACAAATTAGTTGCTCGCTCCATAGTTCCGGAGAACGGCGTTTTAGTCATCTTGCCCATAAGGCACGGTTCACAAGTACCAAGTGATTCATAATCAAGTGATTCCAAAAGTCCATCAGTATGGAGTTTCTTCATGCGCTTTACACCGATATGACCCAAACGGCAGTGCCACAAATAAGTTGCACTATCATTATTAACTCTGCATCTTTTGGTTTCAACACTATGAATATGTGTATCACTACTATCGAGATTTAATAAAAATAGACCACTCTTCAAGGGTGCATGACCATAAAAGATATTACTCATATAAATAGAACAACCATTATTCTCTGATTTAAATGAATAACCGTCTCGCATCAAACAAGATCCAGATATAATGTTCATGCTCAACGCTGGCACCAAATAACAATTATTTAGGTCTAAAACTAATCCCGAAGGTAGATGTAGAGGTAGCGTGCTGACTGCGATCACATCGACTTTGGAACCATTTCCCACACGCATTGTCACCTCGTCCTTGGCCAGTGCTCGCTTATTCCATAGTCCCTGTTTCGAGATGCAAATATTAGCAACAGAACCAGTATCAAATACCCAGGTGCTACTACGAGCTCTAGTTAGGTACACATCAATAACATGTATATCACATATACGTTTGTTCACTTTGCCATCCTTCTTATCCGCCAAATACTTGGGGCAGTTCCGCTTCCAGTGACCAGTCTGCTTGCAGTAGAAACACTCAGTTTCAGGCTTAGGTCCAGACTTGGGTTTCTTCTCTTGAGCAGCAACTTGTTTGTTGTTCTTCTTGAAGTTCCCCTTCTTCTTCCCTTTGCTCTTTTTCTTGAAACTAGTGGTCTTGTTGACCATCAACACTTGATGCTCCTTCTTGATTTCTACCTCCGCAGCTTTTAGCATTACGAAGAGCTCGGGAATAGTCTTGTTCATCCCTTGCATATTATAGTTCATCACAAAGCTCTTGTAGCTTGGTGGCAGTGATTGGAGAATTCTGTCAATGACGCTATCATCCGGAAGATTAACTCCCAGTTGAATTAAGTGATTGTTATACCCAGACATTTTCAGTATATGTTCACTGACAGAACTATTCTCCTCCATCTTGCAGCTGTAGAACTTATTGGAGACTTCATATCTCTCAATCCGGGCATTTGCTTGAAATATTAACTTCAACTCCTGGAACATCTCATATGCTCCATGACGTTCAAAACGTTGTTGAAGACCCGGTTCTAAGCCGTAAAGCATGGCACACTGAACTATAGAGTAGTCATCAGCTTTGCTCTGCCAGACGTTCTTAACGTCGTTAGTTGCATCAGCAGCAGGCCTGGCACCCAGCGGTGCTTCCAGGACGTAACTTTTCTATGCAGCAATGAGGATAATCCTCAGGTTGCGGACCCAGTCCGTGTAATTGCTACCATCATCTTTCAACTTTGCTTTCTCAAGGAACGCATTAAAATTCAACGGAACAACAGCACGAGCCATCTATCTACAAACAAACATAGACAAGCAAAATACTATCAGGTACTAAGTTCATGATAAATTTAAGTTCAATTAATCATATTACATAAGAACTCCCACTTAGACAGACATCTCTCTAGTCATCTAAGTGATCACGTGATCCAAATCAACTAAACCATAACCGATCATCACGTGAGATGGAGTAGTTTTCAATGGTGAACATCACTATGTTGATCATATCTACTATATGATTCACGCTCGACCTTTCGGTCTCCGTGTTCCGAGGCCATATCTGCATATGCTAGGCTCGCAAGTTTAACCTGAGTATTCTGTGTGTGCAAAACTGGCTTGCACCCGTTGTAGATGGACGTAGAGCTTATCACACCCGATCATCACGTGGTGTCTGGGCACGACGAACTTTGGCAACGGTGCATACTCAGGGAGAACACTTCTTGATAATTTTAGTGAGAGATCATCTTAAAATGCTACCGTCAATCAAAGCAAGATAAGATGCATAAAGGATAAACATCACATGCAATCAATATAAGTGATATGATATGGCCATCATCATCTTGTGCTTGTGATCTCCATCTTCAAAGCACCGTCATGATCACCATCGTCACCGGCGCGACACCTTGATCTTCATCGTAGCATCGTTGTCGTTTACTGCATCTATTGCTTCTACGACTATCGCTACCGCTCAGTGATAAAGTAAAGCAATTACAGGGCGTTTGCATTTCATACAATAAAGCGACAACCATATGGCTCCTACCAGTTGCCGATAACTTCGGTTACAAAACATGATCATCTCATACAATAAAATATAGCATCACGTCTTGACCATATCACATCACAACATGCCCTGCAAAAACAAGTTAGACGTCCTCTACTTTGTTGTTGCAAATTTTACGTGGCTGCTACGGGCTGAGCAAGAACTGTTCTTACCTACGCATCAAAAACACAACGATAGTTCGTCAAGTTAGTGTTGTTTTAACCTTCGCAAGGACCGGGCGTAGCCACACTCGGTTCAACTAAAGTGAGAGAGACAGACACCCGCCAGCCACCTTTAAGCACGAGTGCTCGTAACAGTGAAACCAGTCTCGCGTAAGCGTACGCGTAATGTCGGTCCGGGCCGCTTCATCTCACAATGCCGCTGAACCAAAGTATGACATGCTGGTAAGCAGTATGACTTATATCGCCCACAACTCACTTGTGTTCTACTCGTGCATATGACATCTACGCATAAAACCTGGCTCGGATGCCACTGTTGGGTAACGTAGTAATTTCAAAAAAAATTCCTACGCACACGCAAGATCATGGTGATGGCATAGCAACGAGAGGGGAGAGTGTTGTCCACGTACCCTCTTAGACCGTAAGCGGAAGCGTTAGCACAACGCGGTTGATGTAGTCGTACGTCTTCACGATCCGACCGATCCAAGTACCGAACGTACGGCACCTCCGAGTTCAGCACACGTTCAGCTCGATGACGATCCCCGGGCTCCGATCCAGCAAAGCTTCGGGGATGAGTTCCGTCAGCATGACGGCGTGGTGACGATGATGATGTTCTAACGGCGCAGGGCTTCGCCTAAACTCTGCGACGATATGACCGAGGTGGAATATGGTGGAGGGGGGCACCGCACACGGCTAAGGAATGATCCGTAGATCAACTTGTGTCTATGGGGTGCCCCCTGCCCCCGTATATAAAGGAGGGAGGGGGGAGGCCGGCCGGCCCTTGTTGGGCGCGCCAGGAGGAGGAGTCCTCCTCCTAGTAGGAGTAGGACTCCTCCTTTCCTACTCCTACTAGGAGGGGAAGGAAGGGGGAGAGGAGGGGAAAGAAAGAGGGGGGCGCCGCCCCCCCTCCTAGTCCAATTCGGACAAGAGGGAGAGGGGGCACGCGACCCTTCCTGGCCGCC
Organism: Triticum dicoccoides; assembly: GCF_002162155.2. NCBI lineage: Eukaryota > Viridiplantae > Streptophyta > Magnoliopsida > Poales > Poaceae > Triticum > Triticum dicoccoides. Next base: position 644,378,292 of record NC_041387.1, read on the forward strand.
CCTCTCTCTTCCCACCAAGGCCCATGTGGCCCATTAACTCTCCGGGAGGGGTTCTGGTAACCCTCCGGCACTCCGGTTTTCTCCGAAATCACCCGGAACACTTCCGGTGTCCGAATATAGTCGTCCAATATATCAATCTTTATGTCTCGACCATTTCGAGACTCCTCGTCATGTCCGTGATCACATCCGAGACTTCGAACAAACTTCGGTACATCAAAACTTGTAAACTCATAATAAAATTGTCATCGTAACGTTAAGCGTGCGGACCCTACGGGTTCAAGAACTATGTAGACATGACCTAGAACTATTCTCGGTCAATAACCAATAGGGGAACCTGGATGCCCATATTGTTTCCTACATATTCTACGAAGATCTTTATCGGTCAAACCGCATAACAACATACGTTGTTCCCTTTGTCATCGGTATGTTACTTGCCCGAGATTTGATCGTCGGTATCCAATACCTAGTTCAATCTCGTTACCGGCAAATCTCTTTACTCGTTCTGTAACACATCATCTTATAAATAACTCATTAGTTATAATGCTTGCAAGGCTTAGGTGATGAGTATTACCGAGAGGGCCCAGAGATACCTCTCCGACAATCGGAGTGACAAAACCTAATCTCAAATTATGCCAACTCAACATGTACCTTCGGAAACACCTGTAGAGCACCTTTATAATCACCCAATTACGTTGTGATGTTTGGTAGCACACAAAGTGTTCTTCCGTTAAACGGGAGTTGCACAATCTCATAGTTGCAGGAACTTTGTATAAGTCATGAAGAAAGCAATAGCAACATACTAAACGATCAAGTGCTAGGCTAACGGAATGGGTCATGTCAATCACATCATTCTCCTAATGATGTGATCCCATTAATCAAATGACAACACATGTCTATAGTTAGGAAACATAACCATCTTTGATTAATGAGCTAGTCAAGTAGAGGCATACTAGTGACTTTATGTTTGTCTATGTATTCACATGTGTATCATGTTTCCAGTTAATACAATTCTAGCATGAATAATAAACATTTATCATGATATGAGGAAATAAATAATAACTTTATTATTGCCTCTAGGGCATATTTCCTTCAAATTCATCACAAGAGAGTAGAGGGGGAGAAACATCATAAGATCCAACTACAATAGCAAAGCTCGGGATACATCAAGATCGTGCCATAGACGGAACACGAGAGAGAACACGAGAGAGAGATCAAACACATAGCTACTGGTACATACCCTCAGCCCCGAGGGTGAACTACTCTCTCCTCGTCATGGATAGCACCGGGATGATGAAGATGGCCTCCGGTGATGGGATCCCCCTCCGGCAGGGTGCCGGAACAGGGTCCCGATTGGTTTTTGGTGGCTACAGAGGCTTGCGGCGGCGGAACTCTCAATCTAGGTTCTGTTCTGGAAGTTTTTGGGTATGTAGGTATATATGGGTGCAGGAGGTACATCGGTGGAGCTACAGGGATCCGACGAGGCGGGGGGCGCGCCCAGGGGGGAGCCCCCCACCCTCGTGGGTAGCCCGAGACTCCCCTGATCTATGTGCTGGCATACAAACTGCCAGAAAAATGAGCTTCTGCAAGCAGATAGACTGCCGGTAATTGATGTTACACGTGCCTTGACCAATCTGCCGGGAGAAAATGGACTGTCGACAAATAGATGGCCACCGGCAATGTAACTGTTGGGAAAAATTTATCTGCCGGGAGAAGTGATCCCCGGCAGCTGCTCACGTGGCGGTTCTATCTGCCGGGAGAAAACCTGTCCCAGCAGTTTGTCTGCCCTTTAAAGTGCTTTCTACCGGTAGTTTTTTTGTCCTTACATCAGTGTTGTGGTGTAGTGTGACGTGCACTCCAAGTCCATCAGGTGGGTTTCCTTCCAAAATTAACTTCTCTAGTTGATTTCGTTCCATTTTGACTCCGTCTGATATTCCTTTTCCTCGAAACACTGAAATAGGCATAAAACAGCAAATCTGGGCTGGGCCTCCGGTTAATAGGTTGGTCCCATAAATAATATAAAAGTGGATAATAAAGCCCAATATTGCCTAAAACAGTAGATAAAGTAGCATGGAGCAATCAAAAATTATAGATACGTTGGAGACGTATCAGTGAGCGGCGGTGGGCAGAATCTTCCCATACTGTGGCAGTGAGCAGGTGGCGTAGGCCCTACCGCACCGGAGCTTGGTCAGAGAGAACGGTGTGTACCGCAGATCAGGACGTGCTGCCTCAGCGCCGTCGAACGGAGAAACGATGCACATCCTCCCTTTCCGCCAGCGGACGGGATGCGGTCGGATAAGTGACCAACGGTGAGAGAGAGAGAGTCCACTGCAGCCTTGTGTGAGATACTCTGAAGAGAGACAAACCAGGTAGGGAGGCTCCATTGTATATAGTGGAGCGGGCTACCTTTTTCTCCACAAAAATCATTTTATATTCTGTGTTCATGCCATTGAGCGATATAACTTTATTTAAAAATAACGCGCCAACACATCAAGTCGAACTTTGTTTCGTGCACGCATGGTACACGACCTCCGTAGGTAAACGACCGCTACACGCGTTCAAATTAGCACGTGGGCTGCCATTTCATACAGAAATGAGCTCCACCATGTACCCGCGCGGGTGTGGTTGGGCACGAAGCGTGAGTACATGCACGGTGCACCTATTCTCTTCTTGTATATGCACACCACCTACGTGGGGTTGTGTGAGAGAGATACAAACATAGAGAGATATAGTATGTGGGTTCGTGAGAGTTTTTGGGGGGGAGGGGTCAATTAAAAAATGAAACATATGCAATGTTTGTGAAATAGAGTCCTGGATATATCATATATATAATATATAGAGGGGGCGGTCCACAAGAAGAGGGTGGAGGTATCATCGGCTTGAGGTGTCCATAGAATCGAAGAGAGGGATGATGTGTGTGTGTGCGTGCGTGCGTGATCGATAAAGAGTGCCATCGAATTTGTGTGTGCCCACGTCAAAGATATAGAGTGGCTGGACTACTAGAACATGAGAGGGGACAGGTGCAGTTTGTCTCTATGGCATGGATACCTACCTATAGTGCTCGACTATCGGTGTGTGGTGGGGGAGGCCTAATTAACTATAGAGGTACAATGGCTGGTATATGTGTGGAGGAGGATAGAGGCCTACCTCATGTATTAAGGGAGATCGATCTACCTCATGTATTAAGGGAGATCGATCAGCATCCATGCATACGTATAGATGAGGAATAAGGTTGGGAGAGAGACAGAGCTAGAGTGTTGGAGGGGGTGGTAGTGGAGTTGGTTCTAACAAATGGTGGGATAGGCTTGCTAGACAAACGGAGGGCATGCCTGCAATATCAATAAGAGAGGGGATGGCTGCCTGTCTATGCACGTGCGTGTGAGAGACGGGTCAGGAGGCATGCACGAATGATGAGGGGGGACGATATGGCTATGGTAAGCATACGTAACTATATAGGAAGATCAATCGTCCTTTGTTAGAGAAATGAGAGACATAACTTGTGAGGTACGTAGATCGATGGGGGGGAATAGTTAAAGTCGACCTAGGTATATGTTGGGAGATCAATCGGTATAGATGCATGTGTGTGTTAGAAGAAAATGAGGCACGAGGAGAAGGATAGAGAGAGAGAGGGATGCATCTAGGAGGTGGTGCGAGAGGCATACTATATCGAGGGGGAAGGAGTGTGCGAGTACGAGATCGATGAAAGAGTGGTGAGAGTGAGGCATGGACGGTGATAAGAGAAGAGGGGAAGCTTGTGTTTGTGCTAGGCACACCTGGCTTGAGAGGCATATCGATTGATGTGTCCCGTAAAGAAGGAGTTGGGGGGCCTACTAATACGTCGCCAACGTATCTATATTTATGAAGCATTCATGCTATTTTATTATCTGTTTTGAATGATTATGGGCTTTATAATACACTTTTATATTACTTTTGGGACTAACCTATTAACCGGAGGCCCAGCCCATATTGTTGTTTTATTGCCTGTTTCAGTATTTCGAAGAAAAGGAATATCAAACGGAGTCCAAACGGAATGAAACCTTCGGCAGCGTGATTTTTTGGAAGAATATCACCCAGGAGACTTGGAGTTCACGTTAGAAGAGCCTCGAGGAGGCCAGGAGATAGGAGCCCCCCCCCCCACTATTGGGCACGCCCCCCTGTCTCGTTGGCCCCTCGAGCACCTCCCGACCGACTTCTTTCGCCTATATAGTCCCACGTACCCTAAAAACATCCAAGGAGAAGATAGATCGGGAGTTCCGCCGCCACAAGCCTCTGTAGCCACCAAAAACCACTCGGGGGCCGTTCCGGCACCCTGCCGGAGGGGGATCCCATCACCGGCGGCCATCTTCATCATCCGGCGCTATCCATGACGAGGAGGGGGTAGTTCACCCTCGGGGCTGAGGGTATGTACCAGTAGCTATGTGTTTGATCTCTCTCTCTCTCTCTCTCTCTCTCTCTCTCTCTCTCTCTCGTGTTCTCTCTATGGCACGATCTTGATGTATCACGAGCTTTGCTATTATAGTTGGATCTTATGATGTTTCTCCCCCTCTACTCTCTTGTAATGGATTGAGTTTTCCCTTTGAAGTTATCTTATCGGATTGAGTCTTTAAGGATTTGAGAACACTTGATGTATGTCTTGGCGTGCTTATCTATGGTGACAATGGGATACCATGTGCCACTTGATGTATGTTTTGTCGAACAACTTGCGGGTTCCGCCCATGAACCTATGCATAGGGGTTGGCACATGTTTTCGTCTTGACTCTTCGGTAGAAACTTTGGGGCACTCTTTGAAGTACTTTGTGTTGGTTGAATAGATGAATCTGAGATTGTGTGATGCATATCGTATAATCATGCCCACGGATACTTGAGGTGACAATGGAGTATCTAGGTGACATTAGGGTTTTGGTTGATTTGTGTCTTAAGGTGTTATTCTAGTATGAACTCTATGATAGATTGAGCGGAAAGAATAGCTTCATGTTATTTTACTACGAACTCTTGAATAGATAGAACAGAAAGGATAACTTTGAGGTGGTTTCATACCCTACCATAATCTCTTCGTTTGTTCTACGCTATTAGTGTCTTTGGAGTGACTCTTTGTTGCATGTTGAGGGATTGTTATATGATCTATCTATGTTATTATTGTTGACAGAACTTGCACTAGTGAAAGTATGAACCCTAGGCCTAGTTTCCTATCATTGCAATACTGTTTACGCTCACTTTTATCATTAGTTACCTTGCTGTTTTTATAATTTCAGATTACAAAACCTATATCTACTATCCATATTGCACTTGTATCACCATCTCTTCGCCGAACTAGTGCACCTATACAATTTACCATTGTATTGGGTGTGTTGGGGACACAAGAGACTCTTTGTTATTTGGTTATAGGGTTGTGTGAGAGGGACCATCTTCATCCTACACCTCCCACGAATTGATAAACCTTAGGTCATCCACTTGAGGGAAATTTGCTACTGTCCTACAAACCTGTGCACTTGCAGGCCCAACAACGTCTACAAGAAGAAGGTTGTGTAGTAGACATCAAGCTCTTTTCTTGCGCCGTTGCCGGGGACGTGAGTGCTTGAAGGTATATCTTTAGATCTTGCAATTGAATCTTTTTGTTTCGTGTTTTATCACTAGTTTAGTTTATAAAAGAAAACTAAAAAAAATGGAATTGAGTTTGTCTCATACGCTTCGTCTTTTTAATATCTTTCGTGAGTATGATGAAAAGGAAAATTGTGTTCAAGTGCTAGAAGAAGAAATCTATAGAATGTTTGACACTCAATCTTTGAATGATCAGCATGATTGCAATGTTGTTAGTATAAACTCCTTGAATATCCATAGTACTAATGACGATTGCTCTAGTCATGATGAAAATATCTCTTATAAGCATGTCAAATTTTGTGGAGTGCATGTTTGCATGAACACACCAAATAGAGAAGATATATATTGCAAGAGGCATAAGCATTTAGAAACTAAATTGTTGCAAGAAAAGTTAAATGGGAGTGCTGAAAATTTACATTTCCTTTGTCGTACTTGTGAACTTTGCAATGAACGTGGTCATTTACATCTCCTATGCAAATTATTTCATGATCGAATCATGTCCAAAAATTTTGATCATTTGATTTCCCTTGCACATTATAATGAACTTAGTTTGCTTTTGGGATATGAAGAATTGAAACGTTTAACTAAGGATCTTCCAGATTTTGCCCTTAAGAAATTCCTTGATATTTATCTAGAGAAGATTTATTTGTATTGTACGGTAAATTGCATTGAAAATCCTTATATTACCAATTACCTAAAGAAAATAAAACAAATAGAAGATGAAGAGAATACTAATGAAAGGGAAGAGACTTCCCATTATCCTCCTATTATTTCTTCTGATGAATCAGGTATCGAGGAGGAGCCTTCTATTCGACCAATCTCATCAATAAGGAGCTCAAGGAAGAAGGTTGAACCCACACATAATGTGAAGAAGAAAAGGAAGAGAAGGAGCAGCAAAGGTAAAAAGGTATCCCTCCCAAATGATGTTGCTCCTACTACTCATTGTGATGATGATAATTGCTATACTATTGGTGCTATCCATACTATTAATGATGAGAGTGATTGTGCTTATGATATGAGAAGGCCCAAGCTTGGGGAAGCTATGTTTGAAGAGGATGAAATATTTGAGAATATATTTGCTGAAATTAATGTTTGTCCCAAGCTTGGGGATGCTATGTTTAATGAAGATGATATTTTTAGCATCCCAAGTTTTGATATGCAAAGTTGTTATGATGATAGCATGCCTCTTACCTATGATGATTATATTGATGAAAGTGGGTTTGGAAGAGTGTAAACTTTAGGAAGTAGTTATCCCACTATTTTGGAGGATGTTGAATCTTATTGTGATGAATATGAAAGTGGATTTGGAAGAGTGTCAACTTTATTTAGTGATTCCACTATCTTGGGAGAGGTTTCAATCGATTATGACGAGAACGAAGTTGCTACTTATGATGATTATTGTGATGAAACTTATGATACAAAAAGTAGTGATGATTATATTTATAAAACTTGTCATGATTATGATTACCCTTTTTCAGAACATTACTCTTTTAATGTGGAAACAATTTTTAGTGTTCAAGTCTCGTATGATACTCCCACTATCCCGAATGAGAAGAATTTTGCTTATGTGGAGAATAGTAAATTTTATATGCTTGTAGATAATGAAAAGAATGCTTTAGGTGATGGTTATATTGTTGAATTCATTCATGATGCTACTGAAAATTATTATGAGGGAGGAACATATGCTTGTAGGAATTGCAATAATATCACATTTCCTCCCTATGTGCTTAAAATCGTGAAGTTATGCTTGTTTTGCCTTCCTATGCTAGTTGATTATTGTTCTCATAAGTTGTTTGCTCACAAAATACCGATGCATAGGAAGTGGGTTAGACTTAAATGTGCTAGCCATATGCTTCATGATGCTCCCATTATGTTTCAATTCTTATCTTTTATGTGAGCATCATTGTCATCATCATGCCTAGCTAGAAAGGCATTAAAGAAAAGTGCTTGTTGGGAGACAACCCAATATTTACCCTTACTATTTTTTTGTGTCCACATGATTATGCTACTGTATTAATCATGTTTTATAGCGTTTGTTTCAATAAAGAGCTAAGTAGAACCTTTGGGAAGACTTGGGTGAAGTTTATATGATCTTGCTGTATAAAACAGAAACTTTTGCGCTCATGAGATTAGCTGTCATGTTTTACTGGAGAGTGCTTTTAGGTTGATTATTTTTGCATATGATTTATAGACAAATTCCCCAGGTCCACCAATTTATTTCAGAATTTTTTTGAGTTCCATGATTATATGTTTGATACAGATTACTACAGATTGTTCTTTTTTTGACAGATTCTGTTTTCTATGTGTTGTTTGCTTATTTTGATGAATCTATGATTAGTATCGGAGGGTATGAACCATAGAGAAGTTAGAATACAGTATATATTACACCAATATGAATTTAGAATGAGTTCATTACAGTACCTAAGTGGTGGTTTTATTTTCTTATACTAACGGAGCTTACGAGTTTTGTTTTGAGTTTTGTGTGGTTGAAGTTTTCAAGTTTTGGGTAAAGATTCGATGGACTATGGAATAAGGAGTGGCAAGAGCCTAAGCTTGGGGATGCCCAAGGCACTCCAAGGTAATATTCAAGGACAACCAAGAGCCTAAGCTTGGGGATGCCCCGGAAGGCATCCCCTCTTTCGTCTTCGTTCATCAGTAACTTCACTTGGAGCTATATTTTTATTCACCACATGATATGTGTTTTGCTTGGAGCATCATTTTCTTTCGTTAGTATTTTCTTGATTTTATTTAGATTAATGTTTTGCATCTTTATTTTCAATAAAAATGTCAAGGATAGCCTTTGCCTTGCTTATTTTGCTAGTATGCATGTTGCTGTTTGAAAACAGAAAGTTTACCGCTGTTGCAAAAATTCCCTAGAAAAGTCAGAGAATGGTATAATGCTGAATATTTTTGCATACTAAGCTCTGATAAAACTTCTACAGAGTAGTATTTTTCTCATAATTTTTGGAGTTAGGGAAGTATTGATACTCTTGCATTCCTTACAGACTGTACTGTTTTGGCAGATTGCTGGTATGTTTGCATTGTTTGCATATGTTTGCTTGTTTAATGATTCTATTTGAGGATAGGAGTATTAAATATGCAGAGGCATTTAGTATGCAATGTTGAGTAATAATTTAAGTGATTTGTTACAGTATAAAATGATAAGGTTTTGCATTGGTTTATACTAACCTATCTCACGAGTTCTTGTTGAGTTTGTTGTGGATGAAGCTTTTGATAAAAAGAAGAGAAACCATGATATGAGAGGAATTAATGAGACATAAAAGCTCAAGCTTGGAGATTCCCAAGGCACCCCAAGATAATATTTCAAGAAGTCTCAAGCATCTAAGCTTGGGGATGCCCTGGTAGGCATCCCACCTTTCTTCTTCAACAACTATCGGTTAGTATCTGTTGAGCCTAAGTTTTTGCTTCTTCACATGAGTTGTGCTATCCTTGCAATGTCATTTTGTTTTGCTTTTCTTGCTGTTTGAATACAATACCAAGATCTGAAATTCTTTAATGAGAGAGAGTCTTCACATAGTTACGTAATTATTTAGCTACTCATTGATCTTCACTTATATATTTTTGGAGTAGTTTGTCATTTACTCGTGTGCTTCACTTATATCCTATGAGTAAATTGTTGAATGAGTTGATTGTCATAAATCTGAATTTGTATATGTTTCATTTGCTTATCCCATGGGGAGTAATGACTTCACATCTAAGAAGTAGAGGTTGTAAATTTATTGAAGGTTAGCAAGCATTGTATTGGTCATTTGAACAATTCATGAAAGAATATTGAAGGAAGAGAGATTTCACATATAAATATACTATCTTAGACATCTTTTATAATTGTGAGCACTCATTATGTATGACATACTAAAGAGTTGATGTTGGACAAGGAAGACAACGTAATGGGTTATGTTTTCTCACATCTCAGTTAAAGTATATTGTCATGGATCATTAAAACATGTTGAGCTTTCCTTTCCCCCTCATGCTAGCCAAAATTCCTTGCACCAAGTAGAGATACTAATTGTGCTTCCAAATATCCTTAAACCCAGTTTTTGCCATGAGAGTCCACCATACCTACCTATGGATTGAGTAAGATCCTTCAAGTAAGTTGTCATCGGTGGAAGCAATAAAAATTGCTCTATAAATATGCATGACTTATTAGTGCGGAGAAAATTAGCTTTGTACAATCTTGTTATGGAAGCAATAAAAGCGACGGACTGCATAATAAAGGTCCATATACAAGTGGCAATATAAAGTGACATTCTTTCGCATTAAGATTTTGTGTATCCAACCCTAAAAGTGCATGACAACCTCTGCTTCCATATGCGAAGGGCCTATCTTTTACTTTATGTCTTTTACTTTATGCAAGAGTCAAGGTGATCTTCACCTTTCCCTTTTTCATTTTATCCTTTGGCAAGCACTTTGTGTTAGGGTGATCCTGATATATATATCCAATTGGATACACGTTAGCATGAACTATTATTGCTGACATCACCCAAAGGTGAATACGTTTGGAGGCAACATTATAAGCCCCTATCTTTCTCTGTGTCTGATTAAAACTTCATAACCACAAGTATTGCGTGAGTGTTAGCAATTGTAGAAGACTATATGATAGTTGAGTATGTGAAGTTTGCTAAATCAAAGCTCTGACATAGACCCTTCCTGAAAATAGGATGAATTGCAATTGTTTGATGACTAAGAATGAAGTTTGCTAGTTTTAAAGAAAGTTTATGGTCTATGCTTTAACATGTGAATAGCTTGTTACTTGATCATGAAAAGTTTTATGAGATGAACTACTGTTATGACATATAATGATGCTAGTAAAGGTGATTGAAATTATCACTGATCAAACTTGTGCACCTTCTAGCATTCACACTTCATAAATTCTTTCTTTTATCATTTACCTACTCGCGGACGAGCAGGAATTAAGCTTGGGGATGCTGATACGTCTCCAACGTATCTATAATTTATGAAGCATTCATGCTATTTTATTATCTGTTTTGAATGATTATGGGCTTTATTATACACTTTTATATTACTTTTGGGACTAACCTATTAACTGGAGGCCCAGCCCATATTGCTGTTTTATTGCCCGTTTCAGTATTTCGAAGAAAAGGAATATCAAACGGAGTCCAAACGGAATGAAACCTTCGGTAGCATGATTTTTTGGAAGAATATCACCCAGGAGACTTGGAGTTCACGTCAGAAGAGCCTC
>NC_041387.1:644389389-644437987 GCF_002162155.2 Triticum dicoccoides
CTGTCTCGTGGGCCCCTCGAGCACCTCCCGACCGACTTCTTTCGCCTATATAGTCCCACATACCCTAAAAACATCCAAGGAGAAGATAGATCGGGAGTTCCGCTCCCGCAAGCCTCTGTAGCCACCAAAAACCAATCGGGACCCTGCTCCGGCACCCTGCCGGAGGGGGGATCCCTCACCGGTGGCCATCTTCATCATCCCGGCGATCTCCATGATGAGGAGGGAGTAGTTCACCCTCGGGCTGAGGGTATGTACCCGTAGCTATGTGTTTGATCTCTCTCTCTCTCTCTCTCTCGTGTTCTCTCTATGGCACGATCTTCATGTATCACGAGCTTTGCTATTATAGTTCGATTTTATGATGTTTCTCCCCCTCTACTCTCTTGTAAAGGATTGAGTTTTCCCTTTGAAGTTATATTATCGGATTGAGTCTTTAAGGATTTGAGAACACTTGATGTATGTCTTGCCGTGCTTATCTGTGGTGACAATGGGATATCATGTGCCACTTGATGTATGTTTTGGTGACCAACTTGCGGGTTCCACACATGAACCTATGCATAGGGGTTGGCACACATTTTCGTCTTGAATCTTCGGTAGAAACTTTGGGGCACTCTTTGAAGTACTTTGTGTTGGTTGAATAGATGAATCTGAGATTGTGTGATGCATATTGTATAATCATGCCCACGGATACTTGAGGTGACAATGGAGTATCTAGGTGACATTAGGGTTTTGGTTGATTTGTGTCTTAAGGTGTTATTCTAGTATGAACTCTATGATAGATTGAGCGGAAAGAATATCTTCATGTTATTTTACTATGAACTCTTGAATAGATAGAACAGAAAGGATAACTTTGAGGTGGTTTCATACCCTACCATACTCTCTTCGTTTGTTCTCTGCTATTAGTGTCTTTGGAGTGACTCTTTGTTGCATGTTGAGGGATTGTTATATGATCTATCTATGTTATTATTGTTGAGAGAACTTGCACTAGTGAAAGTATGAACCCTAGGCCTAGTTTCCTATCATTGCAATACCATTTACGCTCACTTTTATCATTAGTTACCTTGCTGTTTTTATAATTTCAGATTACAAAAACCTATATCTACTATCCATATTGCACTTGTATCACCATCTCTTCGCCGAACTAGTGCACCTATACAATTTACCATTGTATTGGGTGTGTTGGGGACACAAGAGACTCTTTGTTATTTGGTTACAGGGTTGTTTGAGAGAGACCATCTTCATCCTACGCCTCCCACGGATTGATAAACCTTAGGTCATCCACTTGAGGGAAATTTGCTACTGTCCTACAAACCTGTGCACTTGCAGGCCCAACAACGTCTACAAGAAGAAGGTTGTGTAGTAGACATCACCTACACACACCGTGGGTGAACGACCTAAAGTGAAAAGACGAATTTGTGCAATGGAGTTAGAGAATGCTGAGGGAGGGTGAGAGGGATGCGGGCGTGTGCATGCACGAGAGAAAGTTAGCGCTAGCTACAAAGATAAGAGGATTATGTGGGTGTAAAAGACAAATAGAGATCATACTTCATTATAAAAAGCAAATTCGAATATTTGAAGAATTTATCATAGTGTTTTAAACCGACGCATGTGTGAATTTATATAACGGTGATACACATGGTGTGGTTATGAACATGTTATACTACATATAATATACTTTATCTCTACTCTTATAAAAAACGGAGTTGTTGATGATGGTGTGTGAGGGAGTCCTGGATTAGGGGGTCCTCAGACAGCCGGACTATGCTTATGTCGGACTGTTGGACTATGAAGATACAAGATTCAAGACTTCGTCCCGTGTCCGGGTGGGACTCTCCTTTGCGTGGAAGGCAAGCTTGGCAATTCGGATATGTAGATCTCCTTCTCTGTAACCGACTCTGTGTAACCCTAGCCCCCTCCGGTATCTATATAAACCGGAGGGTTTAGTCCGTAGGACAAGAACAACAATCATACCATAGGCTAGCTTCTAGTGTTTAGCATCTACGATATCGTGGTAGATCAACTCTTGTAATACTCATATCATCAAGATCAATCAAGCAGGAAGTAGGGTATTACCTCCATCGAGAGGGTCCGAACCTGGGTAAACATTGTGTCCCCCGCCTCCTGTTACCATTAGCCTTAGACGCATAGTTCGGGACCCCCTACCCAAGATCCGCCGGTTTTGACACCGACATTGGTGCTTTCATTGAGAGTTCCACTGTGTCGTCAAGATAAGTCTTGATGGCTCCTTCAATCAGCTACAACGACGCGGTCCAGTGTGAGGTTTTCCTTCTCGGACAGATCTTCGTATTCGGTGGCTTCGTACTACGGGCCAACTCGCTTGGCCACCTGGAGCAGATTGATAGCTACGCCCCTGGCCATCAGGTCAGGTTTGGAAGCTTGAACTACACCGCCGACATCCGCAGAGACTTGATCTTTGACGGATTCGAGCCCGTGTCAGGTGCGCCGAACAGTCACAATGAGCATGACTTAGATCTGTCATCGGGCTGTGTTTGGGAGATCACACCTGCGGCTGCCCCAGCCGTTAATCCGGAGCAGATCGTGCCATCCGAGGACGGGTGGATGGACCCCGCCATGGAGGCTGCACATTCAGCAGTGTTAGAGCCGAACACAGACTTCACCTCCAATGAGATCTATGTTATCGGACCCTCGGACTCGTCTCCGACCATAGGCTCCGAACCGCGTGCATCCGCGCCTATCGAATCTGATTGGGCACCGATCACAAAGTTTACCTCCGCGGACATCTTTCAGCACTCACCCTTGGGCGACGTGCTAAATTCATTAAAGTCTCTCTCTCTCTGTCAGGAGACTCTTGGCCGAGCTGTGTCCGGCTTGAGTGGGAAGCGGACGACGAAGAAATCCATTCCCCACCCACCACCCACTTAATAGCCACTGTCGATGACTTAACTGACATACTTTACTTCGACTCCAAAGACATCGATGGTATGGACGACGATGCAGGAGAAGAATAAGAACCACCGCCCACAGGACCCTGGACAACCACTTCATCATATGATATATATATGGTGGATACCCCCAAAGAAAGCAATGGCGATGAGGCAACGGAGGATAATCCCCTTGAGAAGCAATCTAAGCACCGGCGTCATTGGCGCCGCTCTAAGCCCCGCCATAGAAAAAATAGCGATACCGCCACAAGAGACAATAGCACTCCAGATGATGTCGAAGACAAAAACAATCCCGCCCAGCCAAACTTCGAGCAGGCCGAACAGGAGGATGGGCAAGTTAGCTCTCATGAACAAGAAATGGATGGAGACTTGGAGGTTGATAATTACATGCCCCTCTCCGAAGAAGAGGTGAGCCTCGGTGACAAAGAATTCATTGTGCCTGAGGATCCCGTAGAGTAGGAGCGCTTCAAGAGCCGGCTTATAGCCACTTCAAAAAGCCTGAAGAAACAGCAGCAGCAGCTTCAAGCTGATCAAGATCTGCAAACTGATAGATGGACTGAGGTCCTGGCAGCCAAGAAATACGGACTCGAGCGCCCAACCAAAAGTTACCCACATCGCAGATTACTACCTCAACTCGAGGAGGAGGCATTAAAGCCTATACTACCAGCGCATGATGCGGCTGACCGACCACCGCGTGGCCGAGACAAAGAGGTGTATCTGGCCGAACACCAGCCCGCACCCCATCACCAATCAAACAAAAACACCAAGGCAAGGGGCTACACGTCGGACCTGCAAGACATATTGGAAACAAAGCAGGACAGCCAAGATCGATCTACGGATCATGGGGGCACGCCGCAACGCGAGACGACGACCATCACGCTGGATGTACTAAAAACAAATCCGGTCGGGTCGAATACAACAAATCAGACTCATTTGAACTGCGTCGTGATGTAGCCCAACACAGAGGCGCCGCACACCCCCTATGCTTCACTGACGAAGTAATGGATCATGATTTCCCAGAAGGGTTTAAACCCGTGAATATTGAATCATATGATAGTACAACAGACCCTGCGGTATGGATTGAAGATTTCCTTATCCACATTCACATGACCCGCGGCGATGATCTACACGCCATCAAGTACCTCCCACTAAAACTCAAGGGACCGGCTCGGCATTGGCTGAATAGCCTGTCGGCAAACTCCATTGGCAGTTGGGAGAACCTGGAAGACGCACTTATTGACAACTTCCAGGGCACTTATGTGCGACCGCCGAATGCTGATGACTTAAGTCACATAACCCAACAGCCCGGAGAGTCATCCAGGAAATTTTGGACTCGGTTCCTAACTAAAAAGAACCAAAATTGTCGATTGTATGGACGCAGAAGCCCTAGCGGCCTTTAAGCATAACATCCACGACGAGTGGCTCGCCCGACACCTCGGCCAAGAGAAGCCGAAGTCCATGACAGCCCTCACGACACTCATGACCCGCTTTTGTGCGAGCGAGGACAGCTGGCTGGCTTGCAGCAACAGCACATCAAGAAATCCTGGCACTTCAGATGCCAGAGAAAACAACAGCAAGCCCCGACGCAACAAACACAAGCGTCGCAACAATGGCGACAACGCCGAAGACACATCAGTCAATGCCGGATTCAGCGGCTCTAAGTCCGGTCAGCGGAAAAAGCCATTCAAAAGAAACAATTCGAGCCCGTCCAGTCTGGACCGCATACTCGATCGCTCGTGTCAAATTCACGGCACCCCTGATAAACCAGCCAACCACACCAATAGAGAATGTTGGGTGTTTAAACAGGCCGACAAGTTGAATGTCGAACATAAGGAAAGGGGCTGCATAGTGATGATGACGAGAGGCCCCGGCTGCCGAACACAGGAGGACAGAAGAAATTTTCTCCCCAAATGAAAACGGTAAACATGATATACGCCACCCATATTCCCAAGCGGGAGCGAAAGCGTGCACTAAGGGACGTCTACGCGATGGAGCTAGTCGCCCCAAAGTTCAACCCATGGTCTTCTTGTCCGATCACCTTCGACCGCAGGGACCATCCAACCAGTATCCGTCATGGCGGTTCGGACGCACTAGTCCTCGACCCCATCATTGACGGATTCCACCTCACACGAGTCCTTATGGACGGTGGCAGCAGCCTGAACCTGCTCTATCAGGATACAGTGCGCAAAATGGGCATCGATCCCTCGAGGATCAAACCCACCAAAACCACCTTTAAAGGTGCCATACCAGGTGTAGAGGCATGTTGCACGGGCTCAATCACACTTGAAGTAGTCTTCGGATCTCCGGACAACTTCCGAAGCGAGGAGTTAATCTTCGATATCATCCCCTTCTGCAGTGGCTATCATGCACTGCTCGGACGAACTGCACTTGCTAGATTCAATGTGGTACCGCATTATGCCTACCTCAAGCTCAAGATGCCAGGTCCTCATGGGGTTATAACAGTCAACGGAAACACAGAGCGCTCCCTCCGTACAGAGGAGCACACTGCGGCCCTCGCAGCAGAAGTCCATAGCAGCCTACTTAGGCAGACCTCTAATTCGGCAATAAAGCCCCCGGACACCGCAAAGCGAGTCCGGAGCACTCTGCAACAGGATCGGCTGGCACATCCTGAGCTCACCTAGCAATTCAGCCTCCATCCTAGTCCTAGTCAAGCGGTTAAATTTGTGCCGTGCGTACATAATTACACACTAAAAATACCATGGGCATAGGCGGAGGCATAGCTACAATACGGCCCACAACGCGGCTCAACCGCCCCAGGATCCGTATACCTTCACACTTTTATTTCTTTCAGGTCCCTATATTCCGGAGGATCTTCGGATAGTCCGATTACCGGACCCAGCACGGGATGGAGACACCAAGGAGGCAAGGATCATTGTCGTACAAGGGAATCCCTAGGTGGTCTCTGATAACAATCGCTATGCCTGTTTTACATACCCATACGCAGCTCACTCTTGGGTAGGACATGTCAAACAGTCCTATTTTGCTTATCGCACTATGTCTATAGATACGCCTTGACATATCATTCAAATAACAATGGGAAATAATGTACAGCGTCAGCTTATTATTACTTTCTTTCTCCTTTTTTTACTTAAATATTTATTTATTGCAAATCGCGTCCATACATTCTGGTACGTTCAGTTTGCCAGGGGCTTTAGTGTACCCCATAACACGGCAAGAAAAAGTCCGAACACTTTCGACAGTGCGGCACCCCGAACTTATAGCACTATATGCATCAGCTCCGAATCATGTCTTGGGTCAATAGTTGGGTTTATCCGGCTCCCATGTTTTGGTACCTTACATTCCGCTATATCGGCTAAGGTAGCGGAGGGAGAACTACTGCGATTGTGTTCCGGTTCTTCCGGACGAGCACCTCAATAGAGAAAGCCGAAAACTGACTGTCATGATGCGGCGTGAGCTGGTCGCTGTTCGAGAAGTCTCAAATCCTTAAAGATTTTTTCCGCTTCGGGCGAGGAATCGGCCTTGTTCGATTTAGGCTGTATAGCGCTCCAAGTTCGGCCTTTCGAATACCAGGGGCTATGCCAAAATTTAAAATTATAGACTTCTATGGCTAAGTGAGAGTGATAAAGCTATATAGTCCGATTGCCTTGTCCGTTGCGCTAAACACCTCCTTAAAGGACCAAAAATTTGGATAAAGAGTGTTTAGATTTACCCCGAACATCCCGGTACTAGTTACATGGGGGCAGAAGCCGACGACTGGCCAACTCTCAGATTTTATAAACAGCCGCACAGAAGGTAATATTTTAAATCAACAAGCGTTATATAGTGCACATGAACTCATTTCCATATTATAGGATCAAATGAGTACATTCATTCAAATATTACATCCTTAGCGCATTCCTCCGCCACAAGGCGGGTGCCCTTCAGGACACCGTCGTAATACTTTTCGGGGTGGCGGTGCTCCTTACCCTTCGGCGGCCCCTCCGTCACCGGCTTCTCGGCATCCATCTTTGCCCAGTGCACTTTCGCGCGGGCGAAGGCCCTGCACGCGCCTTCAATACAAACTGACTGCTTTATGACTTCAAGCCTCGGGCAGGCATTCACAAGCCACTTCACTAGGCCAAAGTAGTTGCTGGTCAGGGGCTCGGCAGGCCACATCCGGACTATGAGGTCCTTCATGGCCAGTTCGGCAGCCTTGTGCAGTTCGACCAGTTGCTTCAGCTGGTCGCTCAAGGGCATCGGTTGTTCGGCCCCAATATACTGGGCCCAGAACAACTTCTCCGTCGAGCTCCCTTCTTCAGCTTGGTAGAACTCTGCGACATCAGATTTGCTGCACGGCAGATCTGCGAATGCTCCTGGAGAGCTCCAAATTTGGGTAAGTAATAGGAAAGCCTCCTTCACATGCTTGCTTTGCATATTGAAAGCCTTACCCGCCGCAATCTTCTTGGCCGCCTGAACCTCCTGAAGGGCCTTTTGGGCTTCGGCCTTGGCATCTTGTGCGCTCTGGAGGGCCTTCGCAAGCTTGGACTCTTGCGTCTTAGAGTCATGCTCCAGGGACTCGTATTTCTTGACAATATCCCGGAGCTCTTGCTGGACCTCGTCGACCCGGGCCTTTTGCTTCTCGTGCTCGGTGCGCTCCTTGGCCACTTTGTCTTCGGCATCGGTCAGCACCTTCTTCAGGGCCGCCACTTCGGTCGTGGCCCCTATTAAAGTTCACGACGTTTTCATGAGCTCAAACCACTTTTTCTTTATAAATATACAGACAGGGTACTATGTACCTTTGTTCTCCTCGAGCTGCCTCTTCACGAGGCCGAGCTCTCCCTTGGTTCGCTCCAGGTCCTGCTTCAGTCCGGAGACCTCTATAGTGCGAGCAGCAGCGGCCAGTAGATACGCCTGCTTATTCACATAGACATGTTCTTATTAGACTCTTGTGGATGTTTTTTGATCCTCTATTCGGCCTTTCTTTCCAAACACCAAACAGAGCATCAGGGGCTACTGTCTATGCTATGATATTTTCTAATAATTTGATTACTTACCTCAAAGCCTGTTAGGAGGCTGGCGCAGGCTTCAGTAAATCCACTTTTGGCGGACCGAACCTTCTCAATCACCGCACTCATGATGGTGTTGTGCTCTTCGTCAATGGAAGCGCCGCGAAGCGCTTCCAGCAAGTTGTCTGATGCCTTTGGTGGGACAGAGGTCATCGGCGCGGGCGGCTCGCCCCCCTTAGAGAGAGGCTACCTGCCCGAATCTGGAACCACTGCGGGTTCCGGCACAGTATCCGGCTGGGGGCCAGACTTGTTGCGGCCCCCGTTCTCAGCATCCATGGGGGTCTTCCCTCCCATGTGCCCGGAGTCTGGAATTTCGCCTTGGGGCGTCTCCAGAACGGTCTCCCCCTGGTCCGGTATCCTCTGAGACAACACCTCAGTGTCGTTCGTGGGCCAGGGGGAGGTGGCCGTCGGGATTGAATCGTTGTTCATCGCTGACTAGCCCAAAGACCCATCCGAGGGGGATACGTCGATGTGGGCTTTGGCTGGACTGCACGAGTATGATTGGCATGATAAGAAGCAGCAAAGCAAAATGTATCGGAAGTATTATAGTGTCTGGATACTTATGACTTCGCCAGGGGCTTGTCCCTGGGCAACCACTCCTCGTCGCTGTAGGCGGCTGTGGTGGAGTGGTCCGGAGGGAGGGTCTTTCCCTTCTTGGACCCTTCGGCCTCCCCAGATGGGGCTGCCTTCCTTTTCTTCTCCCCCCTGGTTGGGGGAGGGATTTCCTCTTCCTGCTCCTCGTCTCCGGAGGAGCGCGCCTTGGTGTCTTCGGACGATGACTCCAATACAACCTTGCGCCGGAGACCTTTCCTGGTCCCCGTGGCCTTCTTCTTGGCCTTCTTCTCCGGCACCTCATAAGGCGCCAGAAACAGCGTCTTCGTTAAGAGGAGCATTGCTAGATCCTCGGGTAGTGGATCTAGACAGTCAATCCGCTCCGCTATCTCTACCCAGTCCTGTTTAATTGACATGGAGGCTTAGGTTTCTCCCACGAATATGTTGGGAAAAGGAACGTCTAGCAAAATATAAAGAACTTACCCGGATTGGCGGGGTGCTTTGCGCTGAGTCCGCGATCCTCGGTTATGGGAGGAGGTACCTCGGCGGCCTTGAATAGCACCTTCCAGACGTCTTCGTGTGTCGTGTCGAAGAGCTCTCATAGCGTCTGGTGTTTGGCCAGGTCGAACTCCCACATATTGAAGGCCCATCTTTGGCACGGAAGGATCCGGCAGAGGAGCATGACCTGGACCACATTAACAAGCTTGATTTTCTTGCTTATCATATTCTTGACACGGGTCTGAAGTCCGTTCAGCTCTACCGGTGAGCCCCAGGCTAGGCCCTTCTCTTTCCAAGAAGTAAGTCGCATGGGGATGCCGGATCAAAATTCAGGGGCCACCGCCCAATTGGTGTCGCGCAGCTCGGTGATGTAGAACCACCCCGATTGCCACCCCTTCACGGTCTCCACATAGGAGCCTTCAGGCCAGGTGACATTGGGCATCTTGCCCACCATGGCGCCTCCGAACTCTGCTTGCTGGCTGACCTCCACCTTCAGCTTCACGTTGAAGGTCTTCAACCATAGGCCGAAGTGGGGCGTAATGCGGAGGAAGGCCTCGCACACGATGATAAACGCCGAGATGTTGAGGTTAAATTAGGGGCCAGATCATGGAAGTCCAGCCCGTAGTAAAACATAATCCCGCGGACAAATGGGTGGAGGTGGAATCCTAGTCCACGGACGAACTGAGCAAGGAATACCACCCTCTCGTGGGGTTCTGGAGTAGGGACGATCTGCCTTGCGTCCGGGAGCCGGTGCACGATGTCTGCGGCCAGGTATCCGGCTTCCCGGAGCTTCGTAATGTCCTCCTCCGTAACGGAGGAGACCATCCACTTGCCTCCCGCTCCGAACATGTTTGGAATGGCTTTACGGAGAAGTTGAGAACTTGGGCGCTGGGGCTCGAGCATGCGAGAATGTATAAGCAGGGGAAGAAGAAGGCGTGGGTGAAAAAGAGGGATCATTATCTCTTTATAAAGGTGGTAGAAACTGTGCGCCTCCCCACTTGCCCAGTAAACTCGCTTATTCCCCAAGCGTCGCGTTGATGGCGCAGTTGGGTTACCCACACCCGTACTGATGAGAATCCCATGATAAGGGGACATGATCTCTGCTTCGAAAGATATGCCAATAAAACCACCTCGCGATATGTGCGGTAGCAGGTTGGGAAATGGTTCAAATAATGACCGGGCCGTGGAGTGATGTCACGCTATGAAAAGTTGTCAGCGATTAGATTTGTGGATTATCAAGCTCTCTACGGTGGTATGTGGAATTTATTTTGCAGAGCCGGACACGATCCTTATGTTCAAAGTCATCTATGGAGTATTTGAAGAAGGAACCCTCCTTGCAATGCCGAAGACAATCTGCACGCCGGACTCATCGTCATTGAAGCCTGGTTCAGGGGCTACTGAGGGAGTCCTGGATTAGGGGGTCCTCGAACAGCCAGACTATGTACTTATGCCGGACTATTGGACTATGAAGATACAAGATTGAAGACTTCGTCCCGTGTCCGGGTGGGACTCTCCTTTGCGTGGAAGGCAAGCTTGGCAATTCGGATATGTGGATCTCCTTCTCTGTAACTGACTATGTGTAACCCTAGCCCCCTCTAGTGTCTATATAAACCGGAGGGTTTAGTCCATAGGACAAGATCAACAATCAAACCATAGGCTAGCTTCTAAGGTTTAGCCTCTACGATCTCGTGGTAGATCAACTCTTGTAATACTCATATCATCAAGATCAATCAAGCAGGAAGTAGGGTATTACCTCCATCGAGAGGGCCCGAACCTGGGTAAACATTGTGTCCCCCGCCTCCTGTTACCACTAGCCTTAGACACATAGTTCGGGACCCCCTACCCGAGATACGCCGGTTTTGACACCGATAGTGTGCTTGCCATCCTGCAATATAGGAAGGAAACTATGGCAATTTTGAAAAAAGATACCCACACCCCTCTCCATATTTGTAAATTAGGCCTCCCCTTGATCATGTTGATGTTCTGTGGAACGCATGGGCATCTTGCTAGTACTACGTATAATATATAGAACATTGATTATAATTTGGGCTAATGTGTGGCTTTTGCAGCTAAGATCTAAATACCTGTCATAATGTAGGGGGCGGGGCACTATACTTTGTGTGATAAACACGATGTATGTATGGAACATGGTTTATATTATGAATATATAGTTAGTACATCAAATGTACTGTTATTTGGAATCAACATCAAGTGTATTCACAAAATAGAATTTGATTTCATGTAGTGCACATAGTTCATATCTATCTCTATAGTAATCATGTGGTGTGTTATTAAGGTAATACATGAATGATGGTTGAAGTTGGCAACAATCAAGATTGTAGATTCTTATTGAAATAGAGAAACGAATTCAAATTCAGTTCGAATTGCAGCGGTAGTATAGACATTTGGAATGCACAAAAATGTTGGTATGACTAGGTTACATGCGTTATACAGCAAGCGAACAAATTTAATTGGACATAACATGGATTCATACTCCCTCCTTCCATCTATATAGGGCATAATGCGTTTTTTAAGACCGCCTTTGACTATTGACAAGATTAATAGTACATGACATGCACAATGTGAAAAATATATCATTGAAAGCTCCTTTCACACACGAATTTAACGGTGTGGTTTGTGTAAGTTGCATGTCATATATTATTGCTCTAATATTTGGTCAAAGTTAGCATCAGAAAACGCATTAGGCCCTATTTAGATGGAAGGAGGAAGTAGCTTTGAATAGCATTTGTATAGTAAAATGGGGCAAGACTCTCTCTTTGTGTGGTGTGAATAGTTTTATTTTTTCATTTTCTTTTTGGTTGTGGGAAGTGCGAATTGATTTGGTACGTACAAGTACAATATTACACGTTAGGTTGTACCTAAAATTTAACCTGCGCCTTGTTATATCCCGAAAATTCAGATATCGTGCTCCCAAAACTGGTGCCTTCACAACCCGCGCCTTGCTATCCCGAAATTACAACGCGCGCGAAAACTCCCTCCAGCTGCCAAATCCCGACACGTGAAATCCCCCTTCTAACCCTAAGCTGAAAGGGCCCCTGGTTCAAATCGGTGGGGGGTACTTTTGTAACACACCCTACATTTTGGACGAGCACGTCCCTAAGTCATGGTTCGCCCCTTCCCATCGCCTCCTTTTAGCCATTCGAAATCCCAGGCCGCCATAACCTCTCCGCTCAAGCCACGAAACCCCACCCTCCTCCGTCCACCACCTCACTGCTGCCCAGCCGGAGCCTCTTCCCCGACGACGTCGTCCACCGCAACAGCTCGACGTCCCTCATCCACCTCCCTGGATGAGGATCCGTCGTCCATCTCGTTGTCCCGCCGGTTCAGCCGCCCTGTCTTCCACCTCCAAGGAGCTGCTCCGTTGATCGCCTCGTCTATCGCGGCTGATCAATCCCCACAGCACCGCCTTAACCTGTTCCATCGGAACCGCAGCATCCTCACTGACTCCTCGGACGAAGTCGAGGCCTACTCGACGCCACCAAATAGGTTGTACACTCATCGCATCGCACCTTCTCCTTAACTCGACCTCCCGGCGCCGACGCTGCTCCATCCCGCACCTCCATGGAGCGGCTACCTTGAAGCCGGCGCTACGGGCAACATCTCCACGGTGGCTCTCCCCCAGTGCGAGGCCCCTTCGGCGGCGGCGGCCATACCAGCCGGATCTGCTGCTGCTGCTCCGGCTCTTGCTCGCTCGCTCGCACTGCTTCTGCTGCTCCGGCTCTCGCTCGATCACTCACTCGCTCTCCCAGCTACTGCTGCTCCGGCTCTCGCTCGCTCGCTCACGCTGCTGCTGCTGCTCTCCCCCTCGCTCGTGCTGCTGCTCTGCCTGATTTAGCTACACTTCAGTCGACTGAATTGACTTTTGGGTCAGTCAATTTTTAGGGGGTGGAGGAGCTCCCCGGAGTTAAGGACGAACCATCCGCATTGGGGACAGGGGCTCGCTGGAGAGGTACCCCACTATCTATCTTAGGGTTCAGGGTGGGGGCGGGGGGGCCTAGAGGGCTGGCCGGGGCGGCGGCAAACCGGCGGTGGGGAGTTGTTTCGGGGCGGCGAGGCGGCGCTGGGGCCGGCGGTTTGGCTGGTGGTTGCTGGCGGCTTAGGAGGGTGCAGGTGGAAGATGAACTGTAGGCCCTCCCTAAACTACAACTCAACTGCCTCTCTCCTACCATTGCGTTCAGTTTCAATAGTAACATTCAGATTCCGCGGTAAATTTCAGTTTCAACAGTTAAGTTCAGAGTCAACAGTTTTTACCTCATCTGTTGTAGTCAGGTGGTTTTTGGTGATGTAAATTTTACATCTATTTTACATCATCTATTGGAGATGCTATTAGAATCCCACTTGATATTGACGATGTCTGCCTTGTGCTGCTTCAGCCTTGACGTCTTACGGCTCACCGGAGCTGCTCCAATGACAGAACGATCCATCACAACAGAGCAGTGCCCTGGACGCCGTCTACAGATTCCTCAGATCTTCCTCCACACCTCCGACAGCCACCTCTGCCTCAACTACTTCAACAACCAACCCAATGATGCTGAGGTCGACACGGCTACGGCAAAGAGGTTGTACACTTGTTGCATCACTTATTACTATACATTCATGTCGATCCATTAGGGCTATTTTGGTTCAACAGAAAAACATAGCAATAGGAAATTTTCCAATGGCACTCTACTATTCAATTATTCATGCATTTTGTTGAAAGGATGAAGCAAAACATCCACCTGGACCTACTTTTCAAAATCATATGCATAAAAACAAGACCAAGTGCATTAGTGGCAGAATAACATTCTAACTGTAAACGCTTTCATATGGTTTCACTTTATTTTGGCCATGTTTCTTTGCATTCCTCTGCTCTTCCAATTCCTGTAAACCAAACACCCAAGTTGACAGAAATCATGTGTTTACAAATGCTTTGTTTACCATATGCATTCCTATCCTATTCAGGTGTTTTTCCTATCCCTGCGTTTTTAGAATCATGCAAGCCAAATGAGCCCTTACAGAATTACTTCAGTTACAGGTAGGTGTCGAAGGGAACTTTGTGTGGTTTGTCCTGCTCCTGCCGCGATGTCGTCCACCTCACCTGAGCTGCTCCATCGACAGAAGCATCCACCAAACCAGACATCACAACTCCTGACCATCTTTCGCTGCCTCAGATCTCCTTCCCTGCCGCCAGCACCCACTGCAATGGCATCACCATCATTGACTTAGTAGATGAAGCTAAGGAGTACACGGGTCCACAAGACGGGTCGCACTCTTTTGTTTCTGCTTATGTTATGCATTGCTTAAAATTACCTGCTACTTTATCGTCCTGTTCACCTCTTGGACTCCAAGTCAGGTCCAAATTAATGATGAAACTTGAGTTCTAAATTAGTTGTGGGGCACATATCGAGGAAGCAATGAATAGTATCTCTGTCTAATATCTGGTTCACCTAGGGTATGCCTATGTTGTTCATCTTGGGTGGGAAACAAATAGTAAAGCAATCATCATCTGTTTTTTTTATTAATTAAAGCAATCATCAGCCTACTATTATTATTTTTGGATCCATCCACTGGTTGTTACCATCACTCTAAATTTCTGGATGCTCTCCTTACATAATCTCACCATATTTTTTTCATATGCATGTCAAATATTGTACATAGTCATGCTGAACATGTAGAGAAAAAGAGAAGAGTTTCGGGCGGCAATACAATGTCATGCAGACATCATTCCATGGTGGGTTCAATGGCAAACCCTCCCCACCCTTCTCCAGATTGTAATATAGAGGAAGATATCTGTTCTGAGGCGGATTCAGACGCCGCTGACCACTCCTATTTACCCCCCAAGGTGTTTGCTCTACCTTGGCATGATGATGTTAGTCATATCATGCATATGTTGGCTTGCAGTGCCTACTTTTGACATCATATATGTCATCTGCTTAGATTAGACATGTTCTGTAATGCCACCTGTTTAGTTTCTATATCATATATGGGAATTATGTAGTCTCATATCTTTTAGCCAACCATAATATATGTGAAATATGCAATTCCATCCTGTTTAACCAACCATCATATATTTGAATGATATCTTGCCCTTCCTTTTCTTCATTACATTTCCATTTGTCGACAATGTTTGTACATTAAACTACTCTTCCTGTGAATCAGCCATTTGGGTGGGAGATGGAAAAATCTGGAGTGGAAACAAGGCCTTCAGAGCAGACAGTGCTACCTGTCGAAGCAGATCTCTTGTTGGGTCCCGATAGCTCCTCAGAGATGGATTAAGAGACAGATGACCAGTCCTATTCCCCCACCGAGGTGTATGCTCTAACTTGGCACGGTTATACTGCTCATATCATGCATATGGTGTCTTGCATTGCATAGTTTAGACATCATATACACAATATTCAACACCATGTTCTTAGTTCAAACATCATATCGAATGCCCTCTGTTTAGCACATAAATCACATATGTGAATTAAATGATGCGATCCTGATTACTTAGATAACATGTAGGTGAATTATGTCATGCGATCATGTTAATTTATTCATCATATCTTTGAATTATGTTATGATATGCTATCCGTTTAGATAGACATCATATATGTGAAATTATGCCATGTTATCCATTTTAGTTAAACAATATACATGTCAACTATTTCATGCCTTCTTTTTTCCACACTATATATTTCATCTGTCTCTCATACAATGTCTATACATTCAACTATGTTTCCTGTTTATCAGCCATTTGAATTGGAGCGGGTGATGCCAGTATCTAGCGGAATAAAAACACGGTCTTCAAATAAAACAATGCTACCTCTTGGTGGAGATAGCATCCCAGTTGTACATGAACGAGAACCAGCCCTACCACACATAACCCAAACTGTCGCAGATTGTACCCCTACTGTGATGGACAGAGAACCAGCTTCACCCAATCTAACCCCAACTCCAGCAGATAGTAACCCAGTTCCTGTTGACACAGCACCATCTCCACCACAGAGCTCCCAAACAAGAGCAGTTAGTAAGGCAGCTCCAGTGCCCAAAGGGCCGGTACTACCACAGCGAACCCCAACTCCACCAGTTAGTACGCCTATTCCTGTGGAGGAAGCACAACCAGTTAGTCGTAGTTTAGCATCTATCGCATTTGATGTTGTTAAATCATATGTGCGTATCTTCCCATCTTGGAAATATTATACTGAAGATGAAGGAAAATGCCAGTTGCAGGTGTTTGTCAAGGAGTTATGTGTAAGTAATGTTATTCATGGCAATTACTTTGCTTTGTCCCATACATCCTACCTCCATGATGGTTATAATACAGCAAATTTTCCCATTTTTCTCTATAGAGAAGGACCGATTTGGAAACTCAGGATTAGGTAACCTGTGCTAATACCTCTGCTATCTTCAAGAATGCTTGGTGGTAGTACCGGAATTACCTAAAGAAAACGTACTTCACCGGCAAAGAAACTCATCAAATTCCCTTACGTTCTCCTGAGACACATTTACTGGACGATGACTGGGAACGCCATGTTCTCTACTGGTCCCGAACCAAGAATGTGGTAAGGTCTATGAGCTCATTTTCTATTTTTAAGTAATATATTCTTGTGTCTTACTGTACTTTATTCATGTAGAACAAGTGCCTAAACCTGAAGAACAACTGTTCTAATTTAAGATTCCATTGCTATCATAGTTCAAAAAAGCGCTAGGCGTTAATTGTGCATTTTGCCACCGCCTTGCGCTTTACTGACCAAAGCGCATGCTTATGCGCAGTTATGCACAGATTAAGCGTAGTTATGCGCAATGCGTTTTGCCAATGCCTAGAGCCTAGGCGCGCTTAAGCGCTCTCTTAGGTGCGCCTTTTTTTAACTATGATTGCTATCGTGCATACTGCTTTGCTCTTGTATCATTGTATTTACTCATACAAACTTATTTTTAAATTGAAGGATCCAATCGAAACTCCAATGGCACAGAAGGTATGTCCATGCATGTTTCTTTAACAAGTTTGCTCTTATCAATAGCTCTGTTGATTTCAATTTCAATTGTGTATACAGTTGACTTCTCATATCATGCACATTACTAGCATCACAACAGAGCCAATAGTGTTGTTGTACATGTAGACCCGTGGTACCCATCTGAAATCTTGTTGAGTCATGTAGTTTCCCACGCTTTGTGTTCTTTCACTGCTGCTTTGTCTTGAACTGATATGATTTGAACCGGGTCTCTATTTTGATTTGGCAAGACAATGCAGTGACCATAGGACATAGATATATGTTTGTTTGATGCTTTTATTATGTACTTGTACTTGGCAATAGAAGACTTGGTAGTTTAATCCTGTCAACTTTACTAATAAACTGGTTCACCGAAATGAGTTTCACATACTAGTACATGCTAAACCTGTTATGTGTCTGCTTGTTTCTTCTTTTAGAATGCTGACGGAATATTGGGGAAGAGTGCCTTATTAAGCAATGGTAAAGGAAGTAATGCAGAGAAGGTTCAGGATAGTGAGACATCCTTGTTGGTCTCCAACAAAGCTGATAAAACAGCTAAGGAAGACTATCTTGAAGACATTGAGACAACCCCAAAGTCCTGTCTTGGTTTAGTGTTCGAGTTACTGGCCACTACTGCTTGCACAAGCTATCCAAACTCACTATCTGAATCAGTTCGGTTTCTTTAGTCTCAACTACAAGCTGAAAGACATTGATTAACTGTGCTACGACAAGAAGCGGAAGGACTGCGGAAGTCCCTGGAGCATTCAGATGCATACTTTCTGGTGCAACAGCAAGCGTTGGAGAATTTTAGCGCCAAACAGGACAAAGCTAATAAGCTTGCTAAGCTTATTGCCGGCATGGTGGATACCCAGGATAACGTTTCTTGAGCTCTTCTGAAGTTGTTTCAATTATGCTCTTGTTTTGTTGCCGCGTTTATTTGCACTGGTGGCCAATTTTGACAGCCAGTGTATGTAATATGCTGCTTTGTTCCCTATATTTGCACTGGTGGTGAACTTTGATGCCAAGCGGATGTAATATGTGTAATATCGGTAATAGGCTAGCGTTAATTGCTTGCTTATTTATTTCCTTATTGTCTTGTTTAGTTGTTTGCTTGTAGTCACTGCAGTTCTTTTTCTGTGTTTTCTAGTGGCCACAATAACCTATTTTTGGAAACTAGGCCAAAATAATCATGGCAACTCACGGACTGTTGTAACCATGGGCCTCCAGCGGGCCGTATGATCCATGGGCCTTCTACGGGCCGTAGGATCCATTGGCCTTCTATACGGGCTGTAGGATCCATGGGCCTTCTACGGGTCGTATGATCCATGGGCCGTATACAGGCCGTACGATCCATGGGCCTTCTACGGGCCGTATGATCCATGGACCTTTTATGGGCCATAGGATCCATGGGCCTTCTATGGGCCGTAGAATCCATGGGCCTTCTATGGGCCGTACGATCCATGGGTCTTTTACGGGCCTTCTACGGGGCGTATCATCATTTCGCCAATCATGGGCCGTACTATTCGTGGACCATAATGGGCCGTTAATAGGCCGTATTTGATAACTCTATGAAAACAGCCCAACGAGTTTTTTTACATGAAAACGGCCCAACATATTAACGGGCCACAAATGGGCCGACTGTAACGACGGGCTGAGTTTGGCCCACAATAAAAAAATGACAGTAATGGGCCGTAAGTAACTGAATGCTGGAAATGAGCCCAAGAATAAATGGGCCCTGAGAAGGCCGAAAGATAACTTGGGCTAGAAACGGCCCCATGGAATAATGGGCCGTTAATGAGTATAAAGTGATACACTATTCATTACGGGCTAGTTTCACCACGGGCCGTTAATGGGCCAAGAGTTATGAAGGGCCTCATATGGGCCGAAAGTCGTCATGGGCCATACATGGGCCGGAAGTTAAAACGGGCTGGAATCATATTGTATGGCCCAGATGATGTTAATAGGCCTAATTCGGAGAGGTCGTAACGGGCCCTGGGTTAGCGGGCTGTAAATGGGCTATATGCAAACAGGCCGTTACAGACTTTCCGTGGGTCGGCCAGCCACCTTTTGACCAAATCAAACGGGCTGGCCTTTTCACAGGAATGGGCCTCTGTTGGGTCGTGCCATGTGTCGACATATCATAGGCGCCTTGGGTCTAATGAGTGAACGACATCTGTCCCAACGGTGAGCTGACACGTGTTTCCTCCAGCCAATGATGATTTTACACATGGAAAATCCCCATTGGTCGGGGCTGTTAACGGGTTATCGGATCCAAAACTAGACCCAATAGCTTAACGGTGTTCCGTTACGGTGGATGCCACGTGTCGGTCACCCTTGACGAAAGCACTTCTGTGACGCGCGATTTATCATCATGGAAGTGGACACTTCCGTGATGATAATTTTGGTAATGTCATGGAACACTTCTACCATAGCATAGGTATGACTATCTTGATTCTGTCATAAAATCATCATGGATGTACATGCATGACAAAAAACACGACCTACTGTGGCAACACGTATCATCACGGAAGTGTATTTTTTTTGTAGTGATGCGAGATGGTTATTCATTTAAATCAAAGAATAATTGTTGTTCTATTTATATGAGTAATATCTTTTATGGTTATGCACCCTTGTGGAGTGGTCTATTTTTGTTGAATCTCGATCATGGTGATACACATGTTCATAATATTGAAGCCAAAAGATGCAAAGTTGATAATTATAGTGCAACTTATTTGTGGCACTGCCGTTTAGTTCATATTGGTGTAAAGCGCATGAAGAAACTCCATGCTGAGAGAGGAAGGATAGAACCAGTTGCTCGAAGAGGACCAGGGATTTGTTGGACCAGTTCCAGTTGCTATGACAACTGTACGTCTGGTTAGGGAGGCTGAGATTCAACTCAGAAGACCGCGTCTTCACCTTATTCCCCTTGAGCTAAGAACACTTAGTACTCGCCTAATCACTCTGGTAAATCTTCAAGGGAGACTTCCAAACCTTCACACACTTCATTCATCGGCTATTAGGGATATAACTATTAGGTCTGACCCGCCCAGGAGGGGCCGGGTTACACCTATGGCGAGTCAAGACACGAAGCCCAGTACGACACTTGAAGATGGCGGTTCAGTTAAGGGCATAAGCCCAAAGGCGATTCAAGGCCCGTAGAGATAAACCGCCATATGTATGTAACTTGTATTGTAAGGCAAGAACAGAGAGAGACCGAGCCGGACGCTGTTTATGAGCCGGCCGGGACTCCGTGAGCCGCTGGGCATCAACCTTTGTATATAAAGGGACGACCCGACAGCGGTTCAGGGCAAGTAACATCAAATCGAGAGCTAGGTCAAGCGATTAGCTCCCTGGTTATCGAGACATAAGCAATCCCACTCAAAACTGGATCATAGGCTTTTACCTTCACTGCAAGGGGCCGAACCAATATAAACGTCGTGTCCCTTGTCCCGATTAACCCCTTTAAGCTTCCTAGTTGCGATGGCTCCAAGACTAAGTCCTTTCACGAGGACATCTAACATGACAATTCCACGACAATTGGCGCCCACCGTGGGGCCAGCGCATGGTGGATTTGAGTTCTTGAAGGGCAGCTTCGATGGGCTCAAGGGATACTGTCGGTGTCAAAACCGGCGGATCTCGGGTAGGGGGTCCCGAACTGTGCGTCTAGGCGGATGGTAACAGGAGACAAGGGACACGATGTTTTACCCAGGTTCGGGCCCTCTTGATGGAGGTAAAACCCTACGTCCTGCTTGATTAATATTGATGATGTGTGTTACAAGAGTAGATCTACCACGAGATCAAGGAGGCTAAACCCTAGAAGCTAGCCTATGGTATGATTGTTGTTCGTCCTATGGACTAAAGCCATCCGGTTTATATAGACATCGGAGAGGGCTAGGGTTACACAAAGTCGGTTACAATGGTAGGAGATCTACATATCCGTATCGCCAAGCTTGCCTTCCACGCCAAGGAAAGTCCCATCCGGACACGGGACGAAGTCTTCAATCTTGTATCTTCATAGTCTTGGAGTCTGGCCAATCATGATAGTTCGGCTATCCGGACACCCCCTAGTCCGGGACTCCCTTAGTAGCCCCCGAACCGGGCTTCAGCGACGACGAGTCCGGCGCGTATATTGTCTTCGGCGTTGCAAGGCGGGTTCTCCTTCAAACTTCATGTTCCTGTCGAATAGTGTCCGGCTTCCTTATAAATGTTGCGCTCCTTGGCTTCTACGCCCAATAATGGCCTTCTTCCACGTGTCGTATGAATGCGAAAAGCTAGGGTATTTTTACATTTTACCCCCTAGCCGTGCGAACGAGCCGCCTATAAGAGAGGCGAGGATCTAGATCCAGCTCACACCATCCTCCATCCGCAAGTTCTCATCGAAGCGGCCCCAACAAAAATCCATTCCATCATGGATAGTCAACGCGGCTCCTCCTCTCACGCTCCCAGCCCTAAGCCAGGAGATTGGGAGATGCTCAGTTCCACACAGCGAGCTAGTGGCTCTCCAAACCGAGGGATATCTTCCCCCAACTTTCATGGTTCCGGTTCAAGCCGGACTGGCCACCTTCAGGGGTGGAAAGTAGGCGGAGAGCATCCCCAACCCTTCCAAAGGAGAGCGGGTATGCTTCGTCCCTTATCTAATAAGGGGACTCGGATTTCCCATACATCCATTTCTCCGGGGGCTCCTGGAGTTCTATGGACTCCAGCTTCACCACCTCACACCTGCCTCTATTTTGCACATCGCGGGCTTTGTAGCTCTTTGCGAGCTGTTCCTGGGCATCGAGCCCCATTTTGCGTTGTGGAAGAGATTGTTTTGCCTCGTACCCCGTTCTTATGAGGGGTCGATATATCGAGTGGGCGGAGCCGAAATATGGCGCATCGCCGGGACCGGATATCTATCCGGCACCCCGAAGAAGACGTCCGAAGACTGGCCTTCGGAATGGTTCTACATGGAGGACGCCCCTCTGCCGGATCCAGTTCGGATCGGCCTCCCGGAGTTCAGCAATGCTCCCTTGAAGAAACGCCTGAGTTGGCGCCCGCGGAGCCCTCAACGGGAGGATGATGGGAGCGTCCATTATCTGATGGGCCGGATTAGGTTACTGGCCCACTCCGGATTGACCATGATTGGAATCATGGCCACGTGCATTATGCCAGGGGTGCAGCCACTCCAATATAGGGGCCACCCTATGTGGGATTTCAACGGGGAAGACGACGCCACCCGTCATGGCCGTAGAGGGCCGGGCTCGGCAGCCGATCTGGCGAAGATCCTGTCCGGTTTGTACAAGGGGGAGGAGGAGGACTTTCTCCGCACGAATCCATTGAACGGATTCTCCATGAATAACCCTCGGAGCTGGGTAAGCGGACGTTTATCTACCCGATCCATACTTCCAAAGTCAAGTATCTTACTTTGTGATTTCGACGCAGGAACTGCGTTGGGACATGGAGGGCATACGAAGCCTAACCCCACAGCCCGAGGATCCGAAACGATCCCTTGATCCGACCTCCGAAAAGGATCCGGACATAAAGGTGGAGCTAATTGACGGGGTGTTCCACCAACTTAGCATGGACAATGCCCTAGTCGCCATTACGGCTGACTACCCCGGTTTGTTTCCGGCCTCCCAGGTGACTACGACCGAGGTCTTGACACCATCATTTGATCCATGCTCAATTATGACCATCCCATACTGATGGTGCATCGCAGGAGGTGCCTTTGAGGCGGGAAGCCGAACCTGCGGCGGCTGACCAGCAAGGGTCATTTTGGCCCAGCAGGCGGAAGAGGAATGCGACGCAAATCGAAACGTCGCCGCAACGGTACGGCGCACCGTTGTTTTTAGGGGAAGGATCCCTAGGAGGTATATTAATGCTCATAACTTTTCCAGGAGAAAGAGCGCTCACCGGATAGTGTCCGGAGAGGTTGCCAATCAAGCCTCCGCCAGCCATGCTCCATCGCGTGGTCCGGAAGGGGAGGCGAACACAAGGCATGAGCCGGATGTTCCTCCGACGGAGGATGCCGACAGGCTGTCCGCCACCCGGTCTGAGGTGGAGAGCGCCATGAATCACAGGCATCGCCGGACAGTTCTTTGTGACGCGTGTTTCTCCCCGGAGGCGTTGAATGCCTTTGAAGCGGGAGACGCGCACCTCCGTGCCGCTCAAGATGGTTTAACCAGAGCCACGGAGCAGTATGTGAAGGACATACGGGTAATTAATTTTAATAGTTATATATGCCAGTAGACCCCGAGACTTAAAATAGTTAAAATAACTGATTTAAGGATCATTCATTATGTAGGATCTTACGGAGAAGAATACCCACATGTCCCAGGAGCTTCAAGAGTGCAAGGCCCAACTTGAGGCCGCACTGGCCGCCACAGGGGGAGCCACAGAGACCCCCGCTGGTAATACGTACTTCGAAAAGATAAGTAGTTAACAAAGTGTGGCGTGTGCGTAAATCTGACAATAATATTGCAGAGGGCGCCGGACTAGATCCGGACAAGCAACAGCTACTGCGTCAGCTAAAGGCCGGCGAGAGGGTGCTTATGAAGGTGCAGCAGGAGAGAAACAAGCTCCAAGATGCCCACACCCAGCTAGGAGAAGAGCTGAAAGGTGTTCGGGCCTAGCTGTCTGGCTCCGTGAAGGAGAATCAGCGGCTTCGTCGCGGCATTTATAGTAAGTGCTTGAGCAAATTCCTTTGAAAAGAAGAATTCGGCGAGGAAGTCGATTGACAGAAATGTGTCTTTAGGTGTGCTCATAGGTCGTCCTGCGGAGGAAATGCCCGGTTCAACGGGTGACCAACTTCCCGAGCTGGTGCAACTGCTCGAACGTGTTCGGCAGGCGATGAGTGGCGTCGTTCAGGCTTTATAGCCTTCCGTCTCCCTACCTGAGGGCCTTGGAGGGCTTGCTGAGAAGCTTCAGGGAGTACGGCGACGCTTTTGTCTGTGGAAGATATCGGCCTGCCGTCAAGGCGCCAGGGAGGCCTGGGCCATGGTGAAGACGCGGTACCCGAAGGCTGACCCAAACCACATGGCCGAGGTCGGACCTGTGGGGCCTGATGGGAAGGAGATCCCTGTGAGCTTGATGTACGGCCAGGTAGAGCTGGCCGCGAAATATTCCCAACAGGACTGTAAATTAGACAGCATGTTAGATGGGATTGAAGAGGAGTACAATCAGTTAGTTTGACGATGTAATTTAAAATGGCATGTAAAATGCCTTCTAGCCAGATTGTAGATCGTTTGTCTTTGCGGACCTTTTCGCTTAAACCTTGGGACCCAACAGTCCGGAGTGTGTCCGAATACCCTTATGGTTATAAAAGAACCGGGGCATGCATGGAGACAAGGCGTCGGGGTCATAATTGCTTTATCAGACAAGTGCC
The DNA here is from genome assembly GCF_002162155.2 of Triticum dicoccoides. NCBI lineage: Eukaryota > Viridiplantae > Streptophyta > Magnoliopsida > Poales > Poaceae > Triticum > Triticum dicoccoides. Next base: position 644,413,727 of record NC_041387.1, read on the forward strand.
CAACTAGCTATGTTATATTACATGGTTAGTAAGAAACATCTTCCAGGGAGAATAGTTCCGTTAAGGGTTCCTTTCCCTGGGAGGCATGCCCTAAAGTGCATGTCCGGACTGCGAAAATAGCAGAAAAAGCATCTGGGGGCAAATAAATAAGTAAGTAATAAATCATCTTTCGAGTCACCGACCGAATATTCTCTTAAGAACGCTAGCTTTAGGCTTCACCCAGTCTGAGGTACACATCCGGCAGACCCGGCAGTAACAATCGCAGAGGTGCTCCCTTTACCTCCTAGCCAAACAATCGGGAACGTAGGGGTAAGCACAGGAGCCAGGCAACCCAGCTTGGCCAAAACTTAAGTCATATCGATGCATATAATGGTGAATAAAAGGTACATGCGGAAGTATGACACATGTGTTGGGCATGAAGCCCGTATAAATAAGCTTCTGTTAAAGAAGCCCCCAGGTATAATGAGTGCTAGGAGCACATCAAGTGTGTGCGAACAATGCGCAAATCAGCCTATCAAGGGTATTGAAAAAAAGTGGGAAGAAGGAGGGGGACAAGAGACAGTGAAAATGTAAAAAGGTGGACGGAGGAGTGAGACGAACTCTGAGTCTAGCGTTAGGCGTAGAATCTTCGGAGACGGGCTGCGTTCCATGGGTTCGGCTCGAGTCGGTTGTCAGATGCGTTACGTAGACGGTATGCTCCGCTGGTCAGGACTTGGTTGATGATGAAGGGACCTTCCCACTTGGACTTAAGTTTGTCCTTTTTCTTGTCCGGCAGGTGTAGAACAAGTTCGCCAACATTGTAAGCTTTGGCCCGTACTTCTCTGCTTTGATATCTTCGAGCCTGCTGTTGATAAAATGCGGAACGAGCTTTTGCCACGTCCCGCTCCTCCTCTAAGGCGTCCAAATTGTCCTGCCGATCCAGCTCAGCTTCTCTTTCTTCGTACATGCGCACGCGAGGTGAGTCATGAATTATATCGCAGGGCAGAACTGCCTCTGCGCCGTACACCATAAAAAATGGTGTGAATCCGGTAGTTCGGTTTGGCGTGCTCCGCAGCCCCCAGAGTACGGAGTCGAGCTCCTCTACCCAGTGCGTGTTAGATTCCTTGAGGGACCGCACTAGTCTGGGTTTGATGCCGCTCATGATTAGACCATTTGCTCGCTCGACTTGACCGTTAGTTTGGGGGTGATAGACTGAAGCGTAGTCGAGCTTGATGCCCATATTTTTGCACCAGAGTTTAACCTCGTCGGCCGTTAAATTCGTGCCGTTATCAGTGATGATGCTGTGGGGGACGCCAAAACGGTGTACTACCCAGGATATCAAATCTATCACAGGTCCGGATTCTGCCGTTTTAACCGGCTTGGCTTCAATCCATTTGGTGAATTTTTCCACCATGACCAATAAGTATTTGTGCTTGTGGGTTCCCCCTTTAAGGGGTCCAACCATGTCAAGCCCCCAGACCGCGAACGGCCAGCTGATGGGTATAGTTTTGAGGGCGGTGGGTTGCATGTGGCTCTGATTAGCAAAGAGCTGGCAACCGACGCATCGTTGGACTAAGTCCTGAGCATCTGCCCGGGCTGTCGGCCAATAAAATCCTGTACGGAAGGCCTTGCCTACAAGGGCCCGGGCTGCAGCGTGGTGCCCGCCAAGTCCGGCGTGAATTTCAGCCAGGAGATTTCGCCCTTCCTCTTCGGAGATACACCTTTGAAGGACTCCGGTTGTGCTTTTCTTATAAAGTTCTCCCTCATGGACCTTGTTGGCTTTAGATCGCCGAACTATGCAGCGGGCCTCATTTTGGTCTTCGGGAAGTTCCTGCCTAATTAAGTAGGCTAGGAATGGTTCCATCCACGGGGCAATTACTGCCATTATTTCGTGGGCTGAAGGTGTTATTTCATTGGCTGAACCGCCGATTGTGTCAGAATTGTCTGAGTTAGGTGCTGCAGCTGGCTCCGGATTATTATTTCCGGACTCCTCTTCCCATAATACAGATGGCTTAAAGAGCCATTCCAGGAAGATGTTTGGAGGGCCGGCGTCGCGTTTTGCGCCGATGCGTGCTAACACGTCTGCTGCCTGGTTATTATCCCGGGCTACATGGTGGAATTCGAGTCCTTCGAACCGAGCTGACATTTTCAGGACGGCGTTGCGGTAAGCTGCCATTTTCAGATCTTTGGCATCAAAGTCTCCATTTACTTGGGATATTGCGAGGTTTGAATCCCCGCGCACCTCTAGGCGTTGAATGCCCATGGAGATTGCCATCCGGAGGCCATGTAGGAGGGCCTCGTATTCGGCTGCGTTGTTGGAGTCCATGTACATTATTTGAAGTACGTATTGGACTGTGTCTCCAGTTGGGGACGTCAAGATGACGCCAGCCCCCAAGCCAGCCAACATTTTGGATCCGTCAAAATGCATGATCCAATTGGAGTACGCACCGTACTCTTTAGGGAGTTCGGCTTCGATCCATTCGGCGACAAAATCAGCTAGGACTTGCGACTTTATAGCTCGCCATGGTTTGTAGGTTATGTCAAATGGTAAGAGCTCAATGGCCCATTTTGCAATCCTGCCCGTTGCGTCGCGATTGTTTATAATATCGTTGAGAGGTACTTCGGAGGCCACCGTTATGGAACACTCTTGAAAGTAGTGTCGCAGCTTCCGGGATGCCATGAACACCGCATACGCTATCTTTTGATAATGTGGGTACCGGGACTTGCATGGAGTTAAGACAGTGGATACGTAGTACACTGGTTTTTGAAGAGGGAATATGTGCCCTTCTGTTTCTCGTTCGACGATGAGTACCGCGCTGACAACTTGATGTGTTGCTGCGATATATAATAACATAGGTTCGCCCAAGTTGGGCACGTCTAGGACCGGATTTGTTGCCAGTATGGCCTTGATTTCTTCGAGTCCGGCCGTGGCAGCATCCGTCCATTCGAAATGTTTGGTGCGCCGAAGGAGGCGATAGAGGGGCAGAGCCTTTTCTCCTAAACGGGAGATGAAGCGGCTTAGAGCCGCTATGCACCCAGTTAGTTTTTGTATTTGCTTGAGGTCGTTTGGGATATCCAATTGTGACAGAGCTCGGATCTTGGCTGGGTTTGCTTCAATTCCTCTACCGGATACAATGAAGCCCAAAAGCTTTCCGGCTGGTACTCCGAAGACGCATTTTTCCGGATTGAGCTTAATGTCATATGCTCGGAGGTTGTCAAATGTCACCCTCAAGTCGTCTACTAGAGTTTTGACGTGTTTGGTCTTGACGACCACATCGTCTACGTATGCCTCTACTGTTTTGCCTATCTGGGTAGCTAGACATGTCTGAATCATGCGCTGATATGTTGCGCCGGCGTTTTTGAGTCCGAAGGGCATTGTGTTGAAGCAGAATGGCCCATATGGAGTAATGAATGCCGTTGCGGCCTGGTCTTTTTCTGCCATCTTGATTTGATGGTATCCGGAGTATGCGTCGAGGAAGCACAATGAATCGTGCCCTGCGGTAGCATCGATGATTTGGTCGATGCGAGGGAGAGGGAAGGGGTCCTTTGGACAAGCCTTGTTAAGGTCTTTGAAATCGACGCAAAGGCGCCAGGATTTGTCCTTTTTTGGTAACATTACTAGGTTGGCTAGCCAGTCCGGATGTTTTATATCTCTGATGAATCCGGCTTCTAAGAGTTTGGCTAGCTCCTCTCGCATTGCCTGTCTTTTGGGTTCGGAAAATCGCCGAAGAGCTTGTTTGACTGGCTTGAATCCTTTTAGGATATTTAGGCTGTGCTCTGCCAGCCTGCGTGGGATTCCTGGCATGTCTGAAGGGTGCCAGGCAAAAATGTCCCAATTTTCCCGAAGGAATTCTCGTAGTGTGGCTTCTACATCAGGATTTAATTGTGCCCCAAGGGATGCTGTCTTTGTGGGGTCCGTTGGATGGACCTGAAATTTGACTATTTCGTCTGCTGGTTTAAAAGAGGTGGACTTGGATCTCTTATCGAGTATCACATCGTCCCTATCCACCTTGGAGCGCAGCGCAGTTAGTTCCTCTGCCGCTAGGGCTTCGGATAATGCCTCTAGGGCCAGTGCGGCTGTCTTATTTTCAGCGCGGAGTGTTGTATCTGGATCAATGGCGAGAGTGATTATTCCATTGGGTCCGGGCATTTTGAGCTTCATGTACCCGTAATGGGGTATAGCTTGGAAGATTGTGAATGCATCTCGCCCTAACAAAGCGTGATATCCGCTGCCGAATGGGGCCACTTGGAACGTGACCTCTTCGGACCTATAATTGTCCGGCGAGCCGAACACTACATCTAGTGTGATTTTTCCTGTGCAGCGTACTTCTCGACTAGGGATTATTCCCCAGAAGGTTGTGCTTCTTCGCTCAATGCGGCTCCAGTCAATTTCCATTTTTTGAAGGGTTTCCTCGTAGATGAGGTTTAATCCGCTGCCGCCATCCATGAGTACCTTGGTAAGACGAAAGCCGTCCACTATCGGACTGAGGACCAATGCGGCTGGTGCTCTAGCTGTTCGGAATTTAGGTTCGTCGCTGGCATTGAAGGTGATAGCCGTGTCGCTCCATGGATTTGTTGTTGCTACTTGGTAGACTTCGGCAAGGCTGCGGATTGTTCGTTTCCGCATGTTATTTGATGCGAAAGTCTTGGAGACTGTTAATACCATACTAGTACTGCTGGTTGGTTTCCCGGGGCTAAAAAGCCTTTGCCACTTTTGGCCACCTGCCGTAATATCCAACATGCTCGAAGGCTATGTGTTGGAGTCGCGCCCTCCGTACTATGGATTTTGCAGGGTCCGTTGAGGCATCCCTCCAGTACGGTTCCGTACCCTTTAGGGGGTTTTTGCTTTTTGGTTTTTAACCCAGGTGCTTGAGTATGACGCACCCTTTTATTTCGGACTGGGGTTGTATTCAGGGCTGGATTGTCCCAAAACCTAGTTTCGGTTTTCCAGGCACTCTCCATCGCGCAGTATTTTTGTACAATGGTCGCTAGGTCAGCGAAGCGTGTAACTTTGCGACGGATGATGGCGTTTATGATTCCCTTGTCCGTGCAATTGTTGCAGAAGATTGAAATCGCGCTTTCTACACGGCAGTCCTTTATCCTGTTCATAACCAGGAGGAATCTGGCCCAGTAATGATGTACTGTTTCATCGGGCTCTTGCCGTATTTGAGATAGATCGCTTATGTTTGGGTGGGCGGGTGGAATTAAGTTCGGAACACCGCCCGATCTGAGGCTCAAAGGCCAAGAAGCTTCCGGATTCGGAAGCTTGGTTTGCTGGACGCTTTCCAACAAATCTGGTCCGATGCCTGACTTTAGGTTCAGTATTTGATTAGCGTCCGACCCTCCGTGGGAATCCGGCATGGAGGGATCGGGAATTTGGACATAGTTGGTTTTTAACATAGAAGAAGAGTCGCCGCATTGTTCCTCTACCACAACAACGTGGTGGGTAACCTGGGGAGAGTTAATTTCTCTCAGATCGGTTTTAAGCCCAATCTGATCGTAGTCGGTAGCGACTCCCAGGGCGGCGATGCGATCCAAGAGCTCGTTTACGGAGGAGAGCTCAATCGGATCCAGCTGCTCGGCGAATTCCGAGCTGACGTGAAGATCGCTTTCAATGACCTGAGAGGTCATTGTCGGAGCGGTGGCCGAACAGGCGGTCATAAGAAAACCGCCTAGCCGGATAGTCTAGCCGGCGGCCAAAGCTCCCTTGACGATGGTGCCGTCTTTAAAGACGGGAAAAGGCATCCTTCCTGATGGTGATGGCACAGAGGAACTCTCAATGAAAGCACCAATGTCGGTGTCAAAACCGGCGGATCTCGGGTAGGGGGTCCCAAACTGTGCGTCTAGGCGGATGGTAACAGGAGACAAGGGACACGATGTTATACCCAGGTTCGGGCCCTCTTGATGGAGGTAAAACCCTACGTCCTTCTTGATTAATATTGATGATGTGTGTTACAAGAGTAGATCTACCATGAGATCAAGGAGGCTAAACCCTAGAAGATAGCCTATGGTATGATTGTTGTTCATCCTATGGACTAAAGCCATCCGGTTTATATAGACACCGGAGAGGGCTAGGGTTACACAAAGTCGGTTACAATGGTAGGAGATCTACATATCTGTATCGCCAAGCTTGCCTTCCACGCCAAGGAAAGTCCCATCCGGACACGGGACGAAGTCTTCAATCTTGTATCTTCATAGTCTTGGAGTCCGGCCGATCATGATAGTTCGGCTATCCGGACACCCCCTAGTCTGGGACTCCCTCAGATACGCTCTGGGCCGGATGACCAAGAGTCATCGCGGCAAGCTCTACATCGATGACACGGGCTGGGGTCCTGACGCCGGCTCAATTGATTGTGGGTACCGGGTCCCCTTCGGTGGAATTCACGTCTTCATCGGTAAGATCGGCGAGCCAGGCCCTGAGCTAGACATCTGCACCGACATCATCGAGACAGCTCAGCGTGCGAGACCCGCCCGGACTCAGCCTACCATGAAGCATGCCTTCGTGGGATGCATCCATGGAGGAGAATCTTTTGAACGATCTATGTCTGCCGGTGAGATGGTCATCTGTTCCAACGGTGAGTCGTCCATGAGTGAGACGGAGTTGTTGTATCAACTACAAGATGGCGGGCTTGGGGGCTATTCCGATGGTAGTAGTATTCCGGACCCCTTTGAGCCACCGAGCCGAGTTGGCATCTTCATGGCGGGAACACAACCCGGTCAAAACTCTACGGCAGTGGTAGCAATAACCTCCGGATCAGCGGCAGCTGGGGCAGGAGGCCCTGCGTGCCCGCCGGCTCAGGTGCTGATGGATCTCATGGACAAGATATCAACCCTGTTAACCGCCGTGGTCAACCAGGCGGATCAAGCTCAACATGATGCGGAGGTGGCGCAGTTAAAGCTGGACCTAGTGCAAGCTAAAGAAGACCTGGCGGCGGAAGACGTCAGGATGACCATGGAGCGGGCGGCTCTGGATGCTCGAGCTCAACAGGTTTAGGCGCAGGCTTTTTAGCTCACGATGGATTAGAACGCATCAAATGACTTTATGAGGAGAAGGTACCAGAAGGCTCAATCTCGTCTGCCTCCGGTTTATGACCCCGGAAACCTTTTTCACACACCCGGCGCGGGCCCCAGTAACCCACCGGAGGTAAACCGGGTTGCAGCACTCGGGGCTGGCACGCCGGTTCAGCCACAAGTGATGGAGCCCCCACATCTGAATACTGCTCCGCCTCATTATGTGCCGGCACCAACGGGTCATTGTTCTAACCCGTTGGAGAACATGATCTTGGCGGCAGCACGACTGGCGGCTCTCCTAGCGGACGGCGACTCACTGACAGCAATGGAAACTTGGAGGGTCAGGGAACTTCTTCAGACGGCTCTGGCACAGCAGGAGGCATATTCTTATAGTCGAGACAGGATTCACTCGACCCCTCGCCCAAGCCGGAGCCCGAGCTACAGTAGGCACATGGATTTGGCGGCTGTTTCAAGCAACGACCGACGCCATGACCAGTCGTGCGGGCATGACCCGGCGTGTGACGGAGCCCCTACTTTCGTTGATCAGGACAGGATACGTCAGGAGGCTGCGCGGGCGGCTCAGCAGGCGGCTGAACAGGTGGCTCAGCAAGCGGTTTATCAGTCGTTTCCGGTTTATCCGACGACGTCTATTGAGGCAGGAGTGGCCACTAGGACTGGAGGTGTCCCTTGTCTAGTACCGGCTCTGCGCAATGAACGTTTTCCCAAAGATTTTAATGGGCCTCGAAAGGTGCCTAGTTATACGGCCGACTTGCAACTAGGGGCATGGATTGAGAGCTACGAGATGGCCATGGAACTGCTGGAGGTCAGTGATGCTGCAATGGCCAAGTACTTTACCATGATGTTGGATGAAATGGCCCGCACTTGGTTGAAGGGGCTGCCGCCTAATTCCATCGGCTCATGGGCAGCGTTAAAGGCCCGGTTTATTCAGAACTTCAAGGATACATGCAAGCAACCTATGTCAATTGTGGACTTGACTAACTGCAAGCAGGAGGAGGGCGAGCCGATGACCCATTGGGTGCGCCGGGTTAAGGCCCTAATACATTCGCCTGATAAGATGGATGCCGGCTCTGCAGTCTTAATGTTGGAGAAAAATTGCCGTTTTGCGCCTCTGAAGATGAAGCTAGGGCGGCTCAAGCGTGAGTGTAATTACATGGGCCAGCTGATGGCGGTGCTAGTCCAATACGCCGATTCTGATAGTACCAAGGATCCCAAGTCTGATGATGACAAGGCAGGGATGGGAAAAAAGAACGGCAACGCCAAGGGTCCGCAGCATAACCCGGTGAATCAAGGAGGCAATAATAAACGTAAGGCTGATGGGAGCTTGGAGTTTGTGGCTAACACCAACGCACAGGGCAACAATCAACGACGTAAGGGGAGGCCACCTCCTCAGTTCGACGGTTTAGGTCCAACTCTTGAGCAGTTGCTGAATTAGCCCTGTCCAAGGCACAGAACTCAGGAGAAGCCGGCCACTCACCTATGGAAGGATTGTACAATCATGAAGGCTTTCAAGAATTCCAACATGTTCGACGACAACAATGGGCCAGGTGGCGGCTCAGGTTCCGGCTTTCAGGGCCCGGGCTATGGTGGTGGTGGTTCTAGTTCCGGCTTTCGGGGCCACCAAAACAACCAGGGTGGATACAGTCAAGGCAACTAGCAATCTGGCCAAGGAGGGCAGCAGCAACAGCAATCCGGGTATCAAAGTCATCCGAAGCAGTTGAACAGTGGGCAGTGTCACATTTTCACCACAAGTTTGTGCAAACGGGACTAGAAGCTTCCCAAGAGGGCAGTGAACGCCGTTGAGCCAGCCGTTCCCCAGTACTTGCTATGGTCTAAGCAGTCCATTATGTGGAGTCGGGCGGATCACCCGCCCCAGGTTGATAACCCGGGTCACCTAGATTTGGTGGTAGCACCTCAAGTCGGGGGTTGTAAGTTTACTAAGGTTCTCATGGATGGAGGAAGCAGCATTAATATTCTCTATTATGATACCTTCCGTCATATGGGGTTAACTGATAAGAATCTTAAGCAGTCCAATACTGTTTTCCATGGCGTGGTGCCTGGTAAGTCGGCATATCCAGTTGGGAAGATTGAGCTAGAGGTAGCCTTTGGAGATGAATATGACTCCAGGGCTGAGAAGTTAACTTTTGAGGTGGTCAAGATCAGGAGCCCATATCATGCTCCGTTCGGGCAGCCGGCTTATGCCAAGTTCATGGCGCGGCCGTGTTATGTTTATCTGCAGCTGAAGATGTCGGGTCATAAAGGGACCATTACGGTTCATGGCAGTCAAAAGGTGGCTTTAGAGTGCGAGGAAGGCGACACGGCTTATGCTGAGTCGGTCTATGCCGCAGAAGAGTTAAATTTTTATAAAGACAATGTTGACCCGGCAGACATGACGTCCTTAAAGAAGCCCACCACAGAGCATGAGCCGGAGATGAAGTTCAAATCGGCCGATGACACTAAGCTGGTTGATTTTGTTCCTGGTGATTCATCTAAGCAGTCAGCATCGATGCCAATCTAGATCCCAAATAGGAAAGCACGCTCATCGAGTTCATCCATGAGAATCGGGACATCTTTGCATGGAAACCTTCTGACATGTTGGGTGTACCAAGAGAACTCGTTGAGCACACTCTCAATATTGATCCAAAATTTAAGCCGGTCAAGCAGTTTCTTCGGCGGTTCAACGAAGAGAGGCGTAAGGCCATTGGTGAGGAAGTGGCCCGGCTCTTAGCGGCCGGGTTCATCATTGAAGTATTTCATCCTGAGTGGTTGGCTAACCCGGTGTTAGTACTCAAGAAGAACGGCACTTGGCGTATGTGCGTGGATTACATGGACTTAAACAAAGCTTGTCCGGCTGATCCCTTTGCTCTCCCTCGTATTGATCAAATTATTGATGCTACGGCGGGTTGTGAGCGTTTGAGCTTTTTGGATGCTTACTCAGGTTATCATCAGATCAAGATGGTAGTTAAGGACCAGGAGAAGACAGCTTTCATTACTTCCTTTGGAGCCTTCTGCTATGTTTCTATGCCTTTTGGGCTCAAGAGTGCTCAGGCGACTTATCAGCGTTGTGTGCAGAATTTCATTCATAATCAAATTGGGCGCAATGTTCATGCTTATGTGGATGATATTGTGGTGAAGTCCAGAGAGAAGGAAACACTGATAGATGATTTAAAGGAAACATTTGATAATCTCCGGGTCTACAATATGATGCTTAACCCGGTCAAGTGTGTCTTTGGTGTGCCTGCAGGCTTTTGGGGTTGCTGGTTTCTAACAGAGGCATTGAGGCTAACCCGGAGAAGATCAAGGCACATACCGTTGTATCAATGATGAAGAACCCAAGTGTATCAATGATGTTTAGCATTTGGCGGGTCGTATTGCTACTTTAAGCCGGTTAGGTGAGAAGGCCATACCGTTGTATCAGATGATGAAGAAGACAGACGACTTTGTTTGGAGTGACGCTGCTAACACTGCCTTTGAAGATTTGAAGAGACAACTAGCTGAGCCGCCGGTCCTTGCTTCTCCCATTGGTAAGGAGCTGCTATTGTTATATGTGGCTACTAACACACGTGATGTCAGCACAGCCATTGTGGTGGAGCGCAAGGAGGCGGGTAAGGAGCATCCGGTTCAATGGTCGGTTTACTACATCAGTGAGGTGCTTATCGAGTCCAAGCAAAGGTATCCACATTGGCAGATGCTCGTTTATGGGGTGTTCATGGCAAGCCGAAAACTCAAGCAGTATTTCCTGGTCATCCTATCACTATGGTCAGCTCTGCCCCATTAGGGTATATCATCCAAACACAGAGAAGCCACAGGACGAGTCGCCAAGTGGGCTATTGAACTTGGGCCTCGTGGTTTAAAGGCTGTGCCACGCACTACCATCAAGTCTCAAGCACTGGTGGACTTGATCAACGATTGGATGGAGCTGCAGATGCCTAAAGAAAAGCCGGACAACACATATTGGACTATTCACTTTGATGGGTCCAGGCAATTGGAGGGCTCGGGGTCTGGAGTTGTTTTAGCTTCCCCTCGAGGTGACAAGTTCTGTTATGTGCTAAGGTTGATGTTTCCCTGAACTAACAATGCAGCTGAGTACGAGGCCTTGCTCCATGGTCTTTGGATGGCTAAAGAGATGAGTTTAAGCCGGGTAAGGTGCTTTGGCAACTCAGAATTGGTATTTCAACAAGTCTGAGGCAAGTGGGATTCTAAAGACCCCCTCATGGCGGCTTATCGTCGTGAAGTTGATGCTGATGATGGACACTTTAAGGGTTACCAAGTGGAACACATTGATTGCAGGAAGAATGAGGCGGCTGATGCCCTAAGCTGGCTAGGGTCTCAACGTAAGCCGGTGCCGCCTAATACCTTTTTTGATACTCTGCATAACCCTTTTGTTATGTTGCCTACAGAGGAAGACTTGGTTGTTCCTAACCCGGAAGCTCAGTTGGTGGCAGCTCTTCACGTCATCCCAAATTGGACAGTGCCATATTTGGCTTACATGACCTGGGGTGAGTTGCCTGAGGATGAAATACTGGCCAGGAAAATAACCCGGCGGTCTAAGTCAATGACAATTGCCAATGGTGAGTTGCATCATCAAAGTGTCACTGGGGCGTTTCAACGCTGTGTTTCTCCTGAGGAAGGTCAATAAATTCTTCGTGAGATTCATGAAGGAGATTGTGGTCATCATGCCGGCTCAAAGTCCCTGGTGGCTAAGGCCTTTCATCATGGGTTTTCTTGGCTGGCGGCTCACGCAGATGCAGAGGATCTCGTCAGTAAATGTGACGGTTGTCAAAAGTTCTCACAACGAGCTCATGTACCGGCTCAAGAGTTGAGGATGATTCCAATTACTTGGCCATTTGCAGTCTGGGGACTTGACATGGTTGGGCCTTTCAAAAGGTCCAAAGATAAAAAGACCCATCTTTTGGTCGCGGTGGACAAGTTCACAAAGTGGGTTGAGGCAGAGCCAGTTAGCAAGTGTGATGCAGCCACGGTGGTTCAATTCATGAAAAAGGTGATCTTTCGCTTTGGCTTTCCGCACAGCATTATAACTGACAATGGTACTAATCTGTCCAAGGGTGCCATGGAGGAGTTCTGTCAACGTGAGCATATCCGACTTGATGTTTCGTCAGTGGCTCACCCTCAATCCAATGGTCAAGCTGAAAGAGCCAATCAGGAAATCTTGAAAGGCATCAAACCTCGGCTTATGGTTCCTTTGCAACGGACGTCGGGTTGTTGGGTGGAGGAGTTACCTTCTGTGATATGGAGCATCAATACCACCCCCAACAGATCTATGGGTTACACACCTTTCTTCATGGTTTATGGAGCAGAGGCGGTTCTACCAAGTGACATCCATCATGACTCGCCCCGCGTGGCGGCTTAAGTTAAAGTTGATAATGAACAAGCCCGTCAGGATGCACTTGACCTGCTAGATGAAAATCGTGACTTGGCAGTAGCCTGTTTGGCGGTTTACCAAGAGGACCTGCACCGTTATCATCGCCGCTGGGTTAAGACCAGAACTGTCGTGGAAATATCACGTCAGATGTCCTCATGGAAGGACTTAGTCGTGGAGCCATCGCGACGGGTTAGCTTAAAGGGGTTAAACCGGATGAAGGACATGAGGGATTTTATACTAGTTCGGCCCCTTCGAGGAAGGTAAAGCCTACGTCTAGTTGTGATGGGATTATTGGGATCTCGCTGACCACTGAGCTAAACAAGCTATGTCTGGCTATCGAGTTGTTGTCTCTTGTCCTGAACCGCCGCCGGGTCGTCCCCTTATATACACGGGTTGACGCCTGGCCGGTTTACAGAGTCCCGAGGCCGACTCATACAAGTGTTCGGCTCGGTCTCTCCTTTCCTTATCTTACAATACAAGCTACATGACTATGGCGGTTTACCATTATGGGCCCTAATCCGCCTTTGGGCTCCTGGCCTCTAAGCTTCGTAGTAAAGCGCCATCTTTTGGGTCTTCGTGGGCTTCAATATAGTTGACCGTGAACCGGCCCCTCCTGGGCGGTTTACACTCAGTAGTTATATCCCCAACAAGAACCTTTCAAGAAGGTGACCTGGTGCTCCGGCTCATCCGGGATCAGACGGATGCTCACAAATTATCCCCACCTTGGGAAGGGCCCTTTGTGGTCAGCAAGAACTTGAACAGCGGGTCATACTACCTTATCGATGTTCGAGAGCATAAAGACTCACGTAAGTCGGAGGAGGAGACCCGCCGGCTGTGGAATATAGCTCATCTTCGGCCTTACTACACTTGAGCCACTGGCTCTCATGATGTACATATTTTGACGATGTATATATTATGATAAGCAATAAAGCAGGACCTCTGTCCTTTTCATCCTCAAAGATCATATGTCTTCATCATTATTTTCAAAAAACGACCAACTGGGGGCTGATCATATTTGAATCCTGCTTAACTTTCTTGGTCCGGCTCATGATCATATTCGAATCTATCCATTAAACCTTACGATCACTAGGGGGCTTCCTATTCAAACATAGGTCATATTCGAACCAAAGAGAACATAGTTGTCGTTACCCTTTTGATCGGCACACTGCCAAGCTCACTAGAGGGCTTCTTGATCGTATTTGAATCATAGCTTAACCTCTTTGGGTCCGGCTTTGATCGTATTCAAATCAGAGTTGTTAAAAAACTCTCAAGGTCATTTGGGGGCTTCCTGTTCACACATGGGTCGTATTCGAACCAAAGAGAACATAGCTATCGTACCCTCTTGATCGGCGCAACACCAAAGCCACTGGGGGCTACATGATCGTATTCGAATCCTAGCTTAACCCCTTTGGAATGGTTTACTGATCATATTCGAATCAGAAACCTTTTCTTTGTTTCATCTCTATTTGGATTTAAGTGTTTTGAAAACAATCTTTTGTTTGTCTTGAGACTTTTCTTGTTCAGCTTTAAATATAAGGGCGGTTTAGCTTTAAACCGGCTGGGTTTTGAACGATAAGTCGCCAACATATGACAAATGTCATATACTTGGAAGTAAGTGGCTTCTAAGGATTGGGTTATCACCCTTACTATGCGGGTCATATAAACCGGTAGTTCAAGTTCAAGTCACAGTAAGCCGCCAAGAATCTTTGTGATTTATTCCTCTGTGTAGAACAGTTTAAACGGCTTATTATGCACAAGGAAAACAGATGATAAAAAGGAGCAAATATAAGATGGCGGCTTAAACAGTGTTAAGGCATCAAAACATGCACGATGGCATGACAAAGCGAAGTCTTTTCTATCCTATTACATGACTCCCCGAGTCCAAAGGATTAAATTGTTTTTCAGCGGGTTACAAATATAAGCCGCTGGCGGATCAACTCTCTTGTTGGCCTGAAGCATCCGGGTCAGCCCTCTCCGCTTCTTCGCCCTGTTTCCTTTCCTAGAAGGTTGATGATGACCAGTCAATGCCATTCAAAGCTTCAAATTCAGCTTCATCATCAATTAGTCCAGCCGGGTCAACTTCAGGGGCGAAGGTATGCTTACGGATTGGGGGGATAAGGCTGGTCACTTTATAATGTGGCTTTGGAATTCTCCGGTTCTCTGTGTCATAACCCGGCTGGTACTTGGTGAGATCTGCTTCATCAGCTATAAGGGTGGCCACGGGGCGTACCTCCTTCACACAACTGGCGAAGTCATCCTGTTCAAAGGGGGTTCCATCTTCCTTAAGGCTTGGATAACCAATGGCGATGTCGGCCGGGTCTAACACCGGTAGCCAAGATTTGGCTCGGCTTAATGCGGCCACGGCTCTGGCTCTTGCAGATGATCGCCTTAGTTTAGTGAACCGTTGGGGCAGCACAGAGAGCTTCCTTAGGCTGGTCATAGGGGGAGTAACTTAGAAAAGTAACATGCATACGTTACTACTCTATAATACTACCCTTATAGTGGGAAGTGTCATATGTGTAGTAACATACACATGTTCATTAGAGTAGTAACATGCATACGTTACTACTCTATTGGTAACATATTAGGTTACTCTATTTGCCTCTCTCCTCATTAACTACTTGCCACATCAACATTTTTGCTTATGTGGCATCTATGTTACTGCCTATGTTACTCCCACTATGACCAGCCTTAGTACATCCACCAAAACTGTGGGGACTTCATTTAACAGAGCCACCATTCTAAGGCACGCTGAGACCCGGTGTAGAGTGGTTCCACCAGCGTGTAAACCTCCTTCAGCTTTATCAACATGTCCTGGTTGAGATTTGAACTCATGGGGCCTGCATAGCAACATCAGGTGCGTCAAGTAACAATTTATATGATCATTGGAAAGTTTCAAGTATTTAACACTTGCAGGGCAACTTACAAAAGATTCCTGAGACCATCTGAGATACATGGCGTTTTAAGCCTGATAATTCGACGGTCACCTCTTCAAGAGTCGCCTCTGCCTTCTCAGCTCGATTGGTCAAAGCAATCTTTTCATCAGCCCAGGCCTTTCTCTCCGTTTCAAAGTCTTTTTTTAGCTTCTCTTGTTCAGATACACTGAATTCAAACTTGGAGTTGGCCCTTTGGGTTTCTGTTTCTTGTGAGTCCAGGCGGTTCTTCAAGTCAGGTATTTCTGATTGAAGTTGATTGGTGGTGGCCTGTACAAATAGCGGGTCAAAATCATGCTTGGTATCATACAATTTCAAGTGTCAAGCCTTTTGCAAGCAAAACACTTGAGACTTGGGGGCTAATGTGTATTGAAAGCTTTATCTAAGTGGCGGTTCATGAGAGTAAGTCCCAAGTACTTTGCAAGCAAGAGTACTTAGCACTTGGGGGCTAATGCATATTGCTGTTAAACATTTTGCAACTATTTTATTTTATGTAAGGACCGGCTTAAACATGCTGTTTAAACCGACCCTTGGGGGCTACGGAATAAGCCAGATTTCTTACATGTTTTGACTATATCTATCACTAATGTTCATAAGTTTGTTTCTAAGTCTACAACATATTCATCATAAGCAATAGACTTGGGGGCTAGCATGGTAAGAGTAATCCGCTGAAGAGAAGAGATTGTACCTCAAACTTCTGGTGCATCTGCTTCACCATATCAATTTCAACGTCCCGGCTGCTGTGTGCTTGGCTCAGATAGCTAGAAAATACCTCTAAAATACTCATATGAGTATAATCAACAATGTCAAATCTGACCTTGTGGCGGCTCAGGTGTTCCTCCTTAGCAGAGAACTTGGCGAGCATAGTGGGTCTCCTCGGCTCAGTATAAAAGGTTCTGGTAATCTCCACGTCAGCATCTCGAGAGTCGTCTGCCTTGGCCAGGCTAGGGACTTCAGGATCTTCAAGAACGTTGGTGGTTTGCTCCATAGGTGGATCAGCAGTCGATACTGATGTATCATGAGCCGGTTCAAGTGGCGACTCAGGAATAGGAGCATTAGGCGTGGCTGTCTGGAGTTCCGGCTCGTGGTCAGTTGGGTTCTCGGCCGGTTTGTTCTTTTTTACCCTTTCGCTGGGTTTTGGTTTTCCACTGCAAACGATTAAAAAGGTTAGTACAAAAATAAAAGAATTGAATTTGAGTACAGGATAAGTAAGTCATCATTACCCTGGAGCGGTTTTAAAAGCCGGCAGGTTGGATTGGATTGAGTCACCAGATGAAGGTGAAGTATCCTGATAATTTGAATCAAAAGAGTTGAGTGGTAGACGAGTGAGACCCGCCAAAGGATAAAAGGGATCTAAGACGGGGATAACCTCGTTCCGACGCTTCCTTCATGTATTTGGAAAACCGGAGGAGAGCTCTGCTTCTTTTCTAGTCCGGGTCTGCCTCCGGTTTTCATGAATCTGTCGCTTCAAAATAAAGTGAGGATCGTGGTAAGCTAAGGGATATGAAAATCTTACATTCCGGGTTACTCTTCGGATTTTTGGTCTTGTCAAAGGCTCTGAGTCGGAGGAGGAAATGATAGTTACCTCTTCAATCACTCCTGGGCTTGTCCCGGTGTCTCCCTGATGGTAATCAGTGTCAATAAGGTGTTAAACAATGAGCCAAGAGATTCAAGGGTTATCTCCGACTCAGAAGAGTCTTCTAGCTGAAGCAATTCGGAAGCATTGGGTTTCTTCCCTCTTTTCTGGGCGACGGCTTTCCTAGCGGCTTTCTTGGCCTTCCTGGCCCTTTTTGCAGCCTCATGATCATATTTTTTCTTCCAAAATTTGTCATCAGCCTGTGAAGATCAGTTAAAGTTTGAGTTATGATGAATTAAAAGGTAAAATACAGTAATTGGTTATGGCGGCCTACTGCTGGAGCCGGGTTAGCCTTGCAGAAAGGGCTCAGGCCCACTTTGCAACAATCGGCTAAGCTTTCATTCAGAAGTGACTTTGTCATATCATCAATAACATCGTCAGGTAAGTCGACAGGGCTGTGTCGCAGAGGATCCTTGACATCACCAATGTAATCACACATCAACCCGGAGCAGCAGCTCAACGGGATGTTCCGCCATGCGATCCAACACCGGACCAGATCAATGCCGTTTAGGCCGTTCCCCAGCAGGGCTTTGATTTTTGCAAGAGTGGGGGAAAGCGTCAGGCGTTCAGCAGCTGTTATCTTGTCAAGAAGCTGATGATTGGAGTCAAGGCGTAGAGCACGGAAGCTGGGCAGTGGTTTCTCACCGGCCGGAGAGGTGTCTTGACAGTAGAACCAAGTCTGGTTCCAGTCTTTGCGGTGACTTGGCGGTTGTGCATAAGGAAAGATTACGTCTCTCCGTTGTTGGATTGAGACCCCGCCCAGTTCCAAACTTGGTCCGTTGGAGTACTCATTCTGACGGTTTAGATAAAATAGCTCTCGGAAAAGGAGTAGGTTGGGTTCTTCTCCAAGATACACTTCAAAAAAAAACTTGAAACTTGCATATATTGGACACGGAGTTGGGTCCAATATCTTGAGGACGGAGGTCGCAGAAGTGCAAAATATCTCTAAAGAACTTTGAGTCGGGCGGCGAGAAGCCCCGGTTCATGTGATCTGTGAAGACAATAACCTCACCTTCCTTGGGTTGAGGCTTTTCCTCCGTTGGATCAGGAGCACGGTATGACATAACATCTCTTTTGGGCAGATAGTCGACTTTCACAAAATCGTCAAAGGTACTCTCAGTGACAACAAACTTAACCCAGTTGCATGAAGTGGTTGTCTTAGGCGGCATGGTGAAGGATGCAGCCTAAACCAAAGTAAAAATGGCTAGTTCAAAATTAAGCCAGGGAAGGAAACATTACAGTACATATTCAAGATGGCGGCTTACAAAGGGGCCTAATGGTATATTACTAACTACATCAGGTTATTTAAACCACCGTGGGCAGACAGGTTATTTGAGCCGCCATGAGTATTTGACATTATCTATTGAGCATTGCAATTTGGTCTGGTGGTTTGAACCGCCATGGCTATGTGGATCTAACAAGTGCAGGTTTTTCAACTAAGTATTGCACAAACAAGTTTCACAGGCCGCGACAATTATTTTGAATCAAATGATGTTCAGAAAAAGAAAATATTCTAGACCTAAAAAGCTAGTACAGATGAGTTCATCAGGCTTAATGGGGCCTCTTGCAAGATAAAGAGATCTGCTAGTATCAAAAATGAGTGCGAAACAGCTAGCGCATAAGTTCTATACTCTTTTTGGATCAAAGGAGGCTGCGGTAGTGAAACTACGAAGAAACCGAGATGAACAGCGAAGAACACAGAGGAGCTTGTGAACCCTAATGCGGATCTAAAGGTGGGGAAAGACGAAGACTTATAGCTGCAGATCTACTACGGAGCGGCGCCGCCGTTCTCTGGTTCAACTCAAGTCGATGCAGCGGTCGAGGTCGAGGAAGACGAGGTGCTACGGCGGCGGCGGAGCTCCAGTGGCAGTAGGGTTGCGGGATAAAGAAGACGAAGGAAAGGGGAGAATGAGAAGACCTGGTCGTGCCTATTTATAGGAAAGGACTGGTAAGCAGGCGCGAAAAAGAGGAGACCGAAATAATGATTATCCAATTGTTGAGACGCCTTGATTTTCGGAGTGTCCATTAAGATAAGGATCCATTGAGATATATTGGACAGAGCGTAAATAAATGACAAATGACGTCATGGCGGGTTATCTTAAATCCAGAAGATGATGTCACGGCAGGTTACAAAATTTCTGAACAAGACCAGAGCAGAAGATTTTTCTAAGTATTGAAGATTGACATGTACTAGTTCAAATCAATCTAGGGCCTAATGTTGGGGATATAACTATTAGGTGGTACCCGCCCAGGAGGGGTCGGGTTACACCTATGGCGAGTCAAGACACGAAGCCCAGTACGACACTTGAAGATGGTGGTTCAGTTAAGGGCCTAAGCCCAAAGGCAATTCAAGGCACGTGGAGAGAAACCGCCATATGTATGTAACTTGTATTGTAAGGCAAGAACAGAGGGAGACCGAGCCGGACGCTGTTTATGAGCCGGGCGGGACTCTGTGAGCCGCTGGGCGTCAACCTCTGTATATAAAGGGACGACCCAGCGGCGGTTCCGGGCAAGTAACATCAAATCGAGAGCTAGGTCAAGCGATTTGCTCCCTGGTTATCAAGACATAAGGAATCCCACTCAAAACGGGATCGTAGGCTTTTACCTTCACTACAAGGGGCCGAACCAGTATAAACCTCGTGTCCCTTGTCCCGATTAACCCCTTTAAACTTCCTAGTTGCAATGGCTCCACGACTAAGTCCTTTCACGAGGACATCTGACGTGACAATTCCACGACACCGGCAATCCACAATGACTCTTGGATGCTCAGAACGCGACGCCTAACCGGCTAGAGGATTCACAGTCCTCAAGTGTAATAAGTCTTCAGATCACGCGGACAGAAAGATGTCAGTGATGCCTAACACTCTTTGGCTCTGGGTGTTTTGGGCTTTGTTCTCGCAAGGATTTCTCTCTCAAATGCTTCAGAGTTGGGTTGCTCTCAAACAACAAAAGCCGTGCACTAACTCTGAGCAGCCACCAATTTATGGTGCAGGGGGTGGGCTATTTATAGCCAGGAGGCAACCCGGCCTGATTTGTCCAAAATGACCCTGGGTCACTAAGGAATTGACATGTTTCCAATGGTCAGATTTCAAACACATGCGGCAGCTTAGCTTGGGCTACAAGCCAAGCTGACTCATCCAGCTCTGGATAAGATTTTCTCTCATTGTCTTCGCTCGAAGACATAGGTTTTGGTTGAGCATCACACCAGTCACTCTGATTTTATTCACTTGGACCCCACTTAACAGTATGGTGGTTCCTATGACTCAACAAAGAAGAAAAGCAAACTACGAAACAGCTATGTCTTCGCACTCCATAGTCTTCACGTGATGTCTTCTCTTGCCATAGTCTTCAATGTGAATATCTTCACAGACCATCATTGTCTTCGATGTCTTCACACATTTTTAGGGGTCATCTCTGGTATATAAACCGAATCAATATGGGACTACTATCTGTGTTATCCTGCAATTCTCACAAACACAATAGTCCCTCAACCAAGTTTGTCGTCAATACTCCAAAACCAACTAGGGGTGGCACTAGATGCACTTACACTGTCGAGGCCTTTACTCAGGAGAAGATCAAGCTGGAGGAGAAAGTCGCCCAACTGACTGAAAAGAAGGATGCCTTGGAGACCCATATGGAGGAGGTGTGCGAGGAGTTTAGCGAAAAGCTCTCCGGTAAGCTCCTTTTCAACCAGGTGAATTCTGTATGCGACCGAATCCTTCTCAGTCATTTGTTGATGCACTGCCTTCTTCCAACCAGAGCATCTATTTATATATAAAAATTAAAATAAGAGGTAACAAAAAAAAGAGAGTTAGTCTAGAAAATCACACAATAATCAGAAATATCTTTATATATAAAAAGTAATATAAGAGGTAACCAGAAAAAAGAGAATTAGTCTAGAAAATCACACAATAATTAGAAATATCCAGCCATCAATTAAACTGACTAGCTGATTACAACCAATGGATCTCCTAAATAGTCTATTTATATAATAGTTCAAGGAAATTATCCACCAATGCCCTTACTTATTTTTAATCGTACCCATTCAATTTATCTTCGCTAGAAAAAAAAAGTTAGGTTATGGTGCTTCCCTTCAACATGTTCTAGCCGCCGCCAAGTTCTCGTAGGGGCGCTCGGCCGGCCTCCGGGGGTCAGCCCAATACGTCCGGGTGTCAGCATCATGCATGCACACCAGGAACATCCATTGATTTGTGCATGCATCCACGTTCCAAGGAGCCACGTTTGAGATCCAGGAAAGACTTGACTAGCACTCATGCATGTATGTATGGGCGAGCATACATGGACAAGCTTGGCGCGCCACAAGTCGTGAGCTCCTGGAGACTCTGGGCGCTGAGAGGGGTTGAAGCGAGGCAATAATCGGCTGGAGTAAGAGTGGTTTGACTAAAGGAAATTGCTTTGTACATGCCTGTTGCATAGCTCGCCGGCCGCGCTTGTGAACGTGTACACCAATACAGAAATACTTGCTCAACAGGAATTGGCTAAACGATGCAATTATGGTCCACACATAGATACAAGATCGGTCATAGAATTTTCTCATGCACACAGCTCAGTGCTTGGTGCAGTCACAAGTCACAACATGAGGTATTCTTTGTCATAAAATTGTAAAAGAACAACACATTGTTGTAGCAGCAGGATTATGAGGCTAATAGGTAGGTAATGCTCCCTCCATCTCAAAATAAGTGTCTCAAACTTAGTACAATACAAAGTTGAGACATTTATTTTGGAACGGAGGGAGTAGTTTACAACAAATTTTCTTGACAACAGTTTCTCTATAAACTTTTCCATCAACTTTTGTTATACATTTCGCACCTTCCTTCGGCGATCTCAGAACCCAGGGTCATATTGTACATGGCAGGTTCGAGTCACATATTAGACTACAGTACCACAAACAGGTTCACTTACAAATGTATTTTTTATTCAAATCAAATAATGATCACCCCTTTTTTATTTCCAGTTCTAAACTATGTTCAGAAAAACGGCCAGAAAAAAATTAGAAACATCTGACAATCAATTAAATAGACCAGAATAATACAAGTTATTGATCTCCGATAGAATCTATTAATATTAGAGTTTAAAGAAAATTACTCACCAATGCCACAGATTAAGTTTTCTCATACCCCTTCGCTAGCAAAAGAACACATCTAGGAACAGATTACATACGCCACGGTCAAAAGAAAAAAACCAAGAAAAACAAGGTTACCGATGCCCTAGAATCCTTGCATGTGCTCACAAACGCCTCCACCACCGAATTCGTCTTGATGTCCTCGGCCAGTCGCCATCGGCTTCAACCCCTTGCATGGCTCACGAACAAGGCCGCCATCGAATTGCATGCACTCCAGCGCTCTTCGTTTAATGTCGTCGCTGCCGCTGCTAAAATCATCTATGTGCCTTATGATGATCGCCATCGGGCCTCAACCCCATAATTTGATGCACTTCTGCGGCTCTCCTGGTACTCCCTTCATCCGAAAATACTTGTCATCAAAATGGGTAAAAGGGTCATACTACCTTATCGATATTCGAGAGCATAAAGACTTATGTAAGTCGGAAGAGGAGACCCGCCGGCCATGGAATATAGCTCATCTTCGGCCTTACTACACTTGAGCCACCGGCTCTCATGATGTACATATTTTGATAATGTATATATTATGATAAACAATAAAGCAGGACCTCTATCCTTTTCATCCTCAAAAATCATATGTCTTCATCATTATTTTCAAAAACGACCAACTAGGGGTTGATCATATTTGAATCCAACTTAACTCTCTTGGTCCGGCTCATGATCGTATTCGAATCTAGTCATTAAACCTTATGATCACTAGGGGGCTTCCTGTTCAAACATAGGTCGTATTCGAACCAAAGAAAACATAGTTGTCGGTACTCTTTTGATCGGCACACTGCCAAGCTCACTAGAGGGCTTCTTGATCGTATTCGAATCATAGCTTAACCTCTTTGGGTCCAACTTTGGTCGTATTCGAATCAGAGTCGTTAAAAAACTCTCAAGGTCATTTGGGGGCTTCCTGTTCACACATGGGTCGTATTCGAACCAAAGAGAACATAGCTGTCGATACCCTCTTGATCGATGCAACGCCAAAGCCACTGGGGGCTACATGATCGTATTTGAATCCTATCTTAACCCATTTGGAACAGTTTACTGATCATATTCGAATCAGAAACCTTTGCTTTGTTTTATCTCTATTTTGACTTAAGTGTTTCGAAAACAATCTTTGGTTTTGTCTTGAGACTTTTTTGTTCAGATTTAAATATAAGTGCGGTTTAGCTTTAAAACGGCTTGGTTTTGAACGATAAGTCGCCAACATATGACAAACATCATATACTTTGAAGTAAGCGGCTTCTAAGGATTGGGTCACCGCCCTTACTGTTTGGATCATGTAAACCGGCAGTTCAAGATCAAAGTCACAGGTATGATATTATAGTATGTTTCAAAAGCTATCACTACAAAAAAAAGACACATTCGTGACATTTTGGGCCGAACGAATTTTTTTTGTCATACATATGACACTTCTATGACAATAATTGTGACAAAACTCGGTATGATCATAGATGTGGTGGGCTCCTACTTCTATGACAAAAAATTATGACAGAAAATGGGCTTTTCGTCCTGGGCGGGCCGGAGACGCAGCTGCATGACATTCTTTGCGCCATCCATGACGGAAAAAACCGTGGTAGAAGCGAGGGGGAGGAAAATTCCGGGGAGTTGCCGGTTACGGTGGGAGGTCGGGGGCGGAGCGATGCGCGTTTCTCTCGTACGTACGCGCGTGTGTGCGAGGCGTTGGCTCTAACTGAAGCCGAGCGAGGCGTTGGGCTCTAACTGAACCCGAGCGATTGCACTGCAGACTACGCGTTACTAAACCCGAGCGATCGATCGATGGCTGTTAACTGAACCCGATGGAGCGATTCCTTCGCTACTGCTGCTAACTGAAGCTGATCGATGCTGCCTCTGGGATGAACAGTGAGCGTTGCCGGGGGGGTTGGATGAACAGTGAGCGGTGGCGTTGCCTCTGGATGAACAGGAACCCGTGGTGTGGAGGGCTGGATGAACAGTAGATGGTGGAGGGGTGGTTGAACAGGACCCCGTGGTGTGGAGGGCTGGATGAACAGTAGACGGTCGAGGGGTGCCCGTGGAGGGGTGGTTGAACAGTAGCGGTGGAGTAGCGCGCGGTGGAGGCTGGAGAACAGGAGCCCGTGGAGGCTGGAGGAGGTCGACGGTAGCCCATGGAGGCTGGAGGAGGTCGACGGTGGAGATGAACAGTATCCCGTGG
>NC_041387.1:644438269-644511262 GCF_002162155.2 Triticum dicoccoides
CGTAGCGCTCCAACACAGGTCCGTTTCGTCCGTTTTGCGGTACGCCACACCCCTCCCGATGAACAGGACCCCCATTTCGACCGTAGCGCTCCAACACAAGTCCGTTTCGTCCGTTTTGCGGTACGCCACACCCCTCCCGATCAACAGGACCCCCATTTCGACCGTAGGAGGTCCGTTTCGTCCGTTTTGCGGTACGCCACACCCCTCCCGATCAACAGGACCCTCGTTTCGAACGTAGGAGGTCTGTTTCCTCCGTTCTGCGGTACGCCAGGCCTCATTTCCATCGCCTGTTCCGTCCAAGCCGGTTGCCTCCCATGCGTTCCGTTGCCTCCCGATGAACATAACGCATTCCGTTGCCTCCCCATGAACACGACGCATTCCGTTGCCTCCCCATGAACACGACGACGTTGCCTCCCCATGAACACGAGCCCTCGCCGTACGTATGCGCGACTAGGCGTTCGAGACCCCGCCTGTATGTACACATACGTGGCCGTATTTTCTTTCTTGCACCCTGGCCGCTGTACGTACGTGTACATGCTACGTGCGCGCCTCTACTACGACACGTACGCGCCTCTACTACGACACATGCGCGCCTCTACATTGACCAGTATATATGTACGTACAAGTTAGCGACCAGAATGACAACGCTACGTACGCTTCGACCAGGTGGGTCCCGACTGTCAGGCAGTTCCTTGCGTGCGAAAATGTAGCTGGTGGGTCCCAGCAGTCAGAGGGGCGAATCGGTTTTTTTGCCCGAATGCACTTCCTTTGTGTGCGAAGATGTAGCTGGTGGGTCCCAGCAGTCAGGGGGGCGAATCATTTTTTTTGCCCGGACGCACTTCCTTGCGTGCGAAGATGTAGCTGCTGGGTCCCAGCAGTCAGGGGGGCGAATCATTTTTTTTTGCCCGGACGCACTTCCTTGAGTGCGAAGGTGTAGCTGGTGGGTCCCAGCAGTCAGGGGGGAAATGTTTTTATCGCTAAATATGGTGGCCCGTCCGGTGGGTCCCCGCTGTCAGGTGGAGGAATAATTATTTTGCGCGTAATAAGGAGGCACTTCCTTGCTGCGGCCGTGGACCCAGCTGTCAGCCTCTCCACGTACAGTCCACGTCCGATGGAAGCCGTTCCTTGCCATGTTGACCACGCCGCGCCAAGAGCACCAGGGCAGTGGACGACGGCGAGGCCTAGGAAGGGGACGATGCGGAGCCGGGGAAGACGCGGCAGTGGATGCCCACGCGTAGAGGAGTACGAGGGTTCACTGATTCGCTGCGGTGTGAGACTGCCGTCGCCGCAGAATAACAGGGGGTGTGGGTGAGTAGAGGGATGGCCTGGCCAGCGGTGGGAGTAGTAGGAGGCGGTGATGCCTCCGCCACATCGCAGCCGGCCACAGGAGGTAGGAGCACGAGGCACGACCGGCGCTTGTTTGGGCGGCTGGAGCAAGAAGACCAGAAGTTGAAGAAGCACTACGGTCGTTGGATGGACATCGTACGGTCACTGGAGCTAGAATCGTGCATATTGACTAAGTTGACAAAGCCCTCCGTCCCCGTCAACTTAGTAGGCCCACAAGTCAGCCTGCCACTATACTGGGTCCCAGCTAACAGGGGGAGTATTCATTTTTTTTGTGCGTAATAAGGAGGCACTTCCTTGCGTACGAAGATATAACTGATGGGTCCGAGCTGTCAGAGCCGGCCGCGGGGAGGAGGGAGCAGGCAGTCTCGCTGGCGCTTGTTTGAGCGGTTGGAGCAGGAGGAGCAGAGATTGAAGAAGCACGACGGCCGTTGGATGGCCATCCAACAGTCACTGCTTGTGCGTCAACCTTTTTTTAGGAAAGCCTCAAATATGTGGAAAACAACATACAGCCCATCTGCCATTATTTTTAATAATTTACAGCCCATTTGCTAATTCTTAAGGTTTTTTTTGGAGCCCATATTCTTTTTGTTAGCATTACAGCCCATATTGTGGCCACGGTTAAAAACTTATACGAAATTTTGCATATTTCGGTGCGGTCCGAACTGTTTTTAATCCCGAAATTTCGACTCACATTCAAACTGATTTTAAAAAAAATGTATATCAATATAAAATCCAACAAATTCTCCACGCATAAAAATTAATGTAATTTAAAATCTCGAAATGAAAAAAAAAAGATATTTGAAACTAACTGCCAGTTTGATGTGTTTTAAAAATATACAGCCCATTTCTCATTACTGATGGGCCATTTTCTCGGCCAGCCGAATGAAAGCTCTCCTCGTCTTAAAAGATTTGCAGCCCAACGGGCCTGACAAAGCAACTTACTTGGCAAATCAGAAAAAAAACGGGGCTGTGGCCGTGGACCCAGCTGTCAGCCTCTACACGTATAGTACTCTCCCGATGGAATGTCGTTGACCACATTGACCACGCTGCGCCGAGAGCACCAAGGCGGTGGACAACGGCGAGGCCTAGGAAGAGGAGGACGCGGAGCCAGGGAAGACGCGGCAGTGGATGCCCACGCGGAGAGGAGTACCAGGGTTCACTGGTTCGGCTGCGGTGTGAGGCTGCCGTCGCCGCAGGGCCTGGCTAGCGGTAGGAGTAGTAGGGGGCGATGAGGCCTCAACGGCAGCACAACCGGCCACTGGAGGCAGGAGCAGGCGGTCTCCCCGGTGCTGGTTTGGGCGGCTGGTGCAAGAAGAGCAGCGATTGAAGAAGCAGCATGACCGTTCGATTCAAATCCAATGGTTACTGCTGCTAGAATCGTTTGTTGACTAAGTTGACAAGCCCTGCGTACACGTCAATGTAGTAGGCCCACAGGTCAGCCTCCCAACCGGTGCGCCCCAGATGTCAATGGGAGAAATCATTTTTTCGTGTAATAAGGAGGCAGTTGATTGCGTGCGGCCAGGCCAACGGAGGGAGTAGGGTGGGTCGGGGAAGCTTGCGCGGCATCACAGCGGGCCACAAGAGGAGGGAGCAGGCAGTCCCGCCGACGCTAGTTTAGGCGGCTGGAGCAGGAAGATCAGAGATTGAAGAAGCACGGCGGCTAGAATCGTGTGTTCACTGACAAAGCCTTGCGTAAACAAGTCAGCCTCGAAATCTGTGGCGTGTACAGCCCATTTGCTATTATTTTTATAATTTTTACTCATTTTATAATTCATATGGAATTTATTGCAGCCCGTTTTCTATTTTTAGAATTGTCGGCCATTTTCTGGTCAGTACCAGGGTCAAAAAATTAACTAAATATGTGGGAAATTTTTGCTGGGGAACAAAATATTCTTAATCCAAAAATTATAGCCATACTAAAACAAATTTAAAAATAAGTTAGTACTATGTCATGTTAAATCCAATGAAATACGTATAAGATATCAGTGAAGAACAAAATTCAAAAAAAAACTAATATCCCATTTGCTCGTCTTGAAAGATTTGCAGCCCAGTAATTCGGAGAAAACAAATAGGCCTAGCTTGGGTATTCTTCAAAAAGAAATATTGGGCTACCTATTTTCCCAAAGAACTGGTGCATGAGCATTTAGCTTTATTTATTTATTTGCTTATTTATGTTTAGGGGACCATGAGCATGTACCTGGGCCGGATTCATGTGAGAGCGTCCCTTCCAGTTAATTATGGGCTTCTCTATTGGGCCTTCATCAGTGGGCTGCATGTTATCAACAAGTGGAAAATGTGTTCCGTACGAAAAATAGTATGAGCTACGTAAGGTACGGGGCACTAAAGGATCGAACCGTGCAACGACTTCCAAAACATTGTGTTTGTCGTTCTAACAACACATTATATTCAACCAACAAACGAAATATACTACTGATTGTACATTGAAAACAGCAGCACCACCAACCAGGGCTGGGGGTGCAATAGAAGCAGTAAGCAGGCCAGAAGAGTGAAGACGCAACTCTCTCTTCCAAACCAAACATCGGCCATCATTACAAAAGGGCTACCAAAAAAGAACAAGTGTATGCATCAAACTAAATAAAGATCCTACTACACCAAGTGTACGCATCTAACTAACTGGCTCAGTTAGACGTTACTATTTATTAAGCTGTGGAGATTGGCTGATGGCTTGAACCAGATGGGTGCCTGACGGGGGAAACTCCAGCCAGCAGGTCGAAGTCTGATACTTGCGACCCTCTCTCCTACTTTGGGCTGCAGAGCGTGGTGGCACATATGAGGGTATGGTGCATGCAGAGACGCATGGTATGTTGTGTACACACAGTTTTGCCTGATGAACGAAACCGCGCTGCCATCATGATCCTTGTCGTCGGTTATCTCCTGGTTAATCGGATAATTCAGTCTGACAAACGGAGAGCGTGTGCCAAGGCTACTTACCAGCCTCCAGTCAAAAATTCCTGAAGGCCCAGAGAAGCTGGGATCCTGCTCAAAGACCTTGCAGTGATTGTGATTGTATTCCGTGAAACAACACGTTCGGTACGTGCGAACGATCATCAATCTTTCGCCGTCGTCTGATCGAGCCGGGAACCAACTGCAACTACCATGCCGCTTTTCTTTGAAAGCTTCTGGGATTAGGAAGGGTAGGGACACCAGGCGGCCTACAACATCATATCAAGTTGGAGTTAAATAAAAAAGGGCTCTTGATTTAGTCAATCTTAAGAACAGCATGTTATGAGCATGAATATTTTTTTCAGTAAATGTTGACAGTAATATAAGCAAGCCATCATGATATCATAGGAAAGTAACATACTGCTGTAACAGCCGTTTGTAGCGATGACTGGAGTAGGCCAGCAATACGTCCAACCATAGAAGGAGTCGACAATGTAAATGAAGCCCTTGTGTTCAATGGCATCAGAGAACCATGGAGGATGTATGATCCTGCGATGGACGTGCAGATTTATCCACTTACCGCAGTGACCTGTCAGATAGGCGAGACCGCGGTTGAAGAATGCAATTAGCCTAAAATCTTTATAATTCCCAGATCTTGTGGGCACTTGGCAGATTACAACCTTGAGAAAATCAAACTTGGTATCATGTTGGCTATTGTAAGATTCCGAATATTCTGGGTCGCGGTGCCAAAGCAGTGCAGTGTTAATCGAAGGAAGGGGGATCAATCGCCGGGTGTAGACCTCCATGAGCATCCAGCTGCCGCGACCGTCAACGAGCACCATCCAAGACGTGTTCATGCCGACCCAGTACATACCGTTAATGTAGCTGAGGCTGACGGGGATCGGATCGGAGTGAAGGGGGTTGATGCTCGCCACCCTACGATTGTTATGCTGCATGACACGTCGTTTCTGAAGATCAGGCGGCATCAGCAAGCAAGGAGCTGGCTTAAAAACCTCCGGCCTGAGGGCTTTGAGTAAACGGTACAGCCCCGACGAGCACGCGGCGAGCGGCATGGTACTGAGATTGTCCACACGCGAAACAATGAGCTTGATTACCTTTGTGGGGAGTGAATTCCAGCCACTCTTTCGGTGGACGCTGCTCGGTTCTGCCATTGTTAGTGCTTGGGTTTCGGACGAGGGGGGAGGCGCCTTAGCGGGGATGGAAGCTTGGACGAGATTATGTGCGGACAAAGATGGAGAAGCGAAGATGTGCTGCGGGAAGTGGACAGGTGATGATGACTACAGCATGCCGCTTGACTTATGAGACACATACCAGCAGCGTAGGGTCATATCGATGCCAGACAACTTGCTTGAGTGATCATAGTACTGGTACTCCCTACAGTACCTACTACAGTACTATGCCCTAGCTTGCTAGAGTAGAGTAGTAGAGTAGGACTCTCCTCTACTACTAGCACTGTAGGAGTAGTATATTCTAATCTAAAATAGTTACAAACTTCGATGCCCGATCGTGGAACGACTATGAACCGTGCTCAAAGACCGTGTTTACGTGGTGTTTGGACTTATATGCAAAAAAATAGCAAGATGCATGTGCATTGCACGGCACACCATCATCACCAACTCGGTTTTTTCTCTACTCCTACTCCTATAAAAGACTCAGTTGGTGATGATGGAGGCAAGGAGGCGTGTTCAGCCGGGCGTGCGGCGGACGGCGCAGCACTATTTGATTTGTTATAAAAAAGTACTTATAGAGATAGGGACTGGCGCAACGTCCCCTACAGCCACTCCCGTTTCATGGACGGCCTGGTCGGTGCCTCCAAGGAGCCCTTCGTCCACTGCTATGAGTGCCCGATGCCGTTTTGTGGCTCGCCGACGGACATGGTGCATCACCTCATGGATGCGTGCAGCGGTCACTGCTGGCCCTTGGCGGAGAACATCAAGTATGACACGTGCTACCGGTTCACCATGCCAGAGTCGCTGGAGGATCACCGCCGCTTGCTAGTCTCGGAGGAGGACGGCAGCGTCTTCCTCTTGATCGTGAGCACCGGCGAGGCCCGCGCAGGCCGCCGCCCCGTCTTTGTAGCGTGCGTCAGGGGCGTCGCCGCTGACGCTGACACTGACACGAGGCAGATGTACGGGTGCAAGGTCAATGTTACTACCCCTCCGGGTCACGTAGGCGGCGAAACCGGCCTCATTGGACAGACTTGGAATCTGAGGAGCTGGGACTATCCCGCCAATGTGGACTTGGAAAACCCATGGCATCCGTTCTATCCTTTACCCGCCAACTCAGTGCACGGGGACTCCAAGGAGGTTCACCTGGACATACGCATTATCAAGTGCACTTAGAGAACATGTAGTGTGTGTGTGGGCGCTTATGGCCCGTGTCTTTGCCGCTTTTGATTCTGTAAGCTTGTCGTTAAACTTGAGTGGCTTTCGCCGTAGTCCTTCCTTTGAATTGCTCCTCTTAGTGAGTTGATGTAAGACACTTTGCGTTTCATTTGATAATGGAACCGGGGAGGAGAGGAGCCTCCCTGTTCTTCTAAAAAAATACGAATTATCAAGTTAAATGTTGATCATTAGTCTTCGCTCAATGTAATCTGCTGTCTAAGCATGTGGAGACTTCCATGCAGGATCTTGCTCTATTGGAGTATCGCGCATGAATAGAAGTGTATCCATTTATGGTTTAGTCTAGAATCTTCCATGTATGAATTTTTACTACAGTACTGGTGAAAGACTTACGATGAACCATTTCTTGCAAGTCATCCTGATTTAATCCCTCCGTCTAGGTGTATAAGGGCATGGTTAATATTACTTAATAGTATAGCCAACTGTTGACTATAAGAAAGTGCCATGTCATCTGTAGCCAACATGTATAACAATCGATACTCAAAATTTAATTCTTAAAGATCATTTCTTGCAAAGCACAATAAGTGTTATTTCTTCACAAGTTTTGGGTGCAGGTTGAACAGTTGGACGCTTTTGTTTGCAAAAGATACCTTTTTATCTATTTCACCCGGATGTTTGTGAGCTCTAGAGATGAGATAATATCTGAAGAAACCTATCGATACCCGTTACACATGAGATTACCCCCACATCCTTTGTAAAAATAAACAACTCCTCGATCAATGCATTTCACTCTTCGGTGCAACGCACGGGCACCTTACTACCATAGATTAGTACGACCAAAAATTGAACTAACATTATATATAGTACGATAAATACTGATGCATGTCACCTAAAATTATATCATTCAAAACTATGTTCAAACACGAATCCAACGATATAGTTTTTGTTGACATGCACTAACATTTTGTCAGTTAAATCTTCAGTCAAATTCAATGGGCGACTAATAAACCACGACCGATGTATTACAAGTGTAGAGGGCGGCGCTGCACGGGAGTCTCACCTCTCACCCCGCTCGTGGCGTGGCAGTAAAGCCGTCATATCACAAAACCGGGTTGAGATCCTCTGTAGTACCGTATGGTGCTGTAGTGTGGATGACATGTGGGGCCAGGTCCCACATAGCAGTGACTGTACAGCACCGTACAGTACTGCAGAGGATCCTAACCCGTCCTGACCACTCCCAGTAATAAATGGCCTGGTAAAATAAATGGACAAGCAACCATCACATCCCTCCATCTTTTTTGCATTTCATCTCTCTGCATTTACTTTCTCCGGTTCATCTCCCACGCTCGATCCCTAGCTACTACTCCTAGGGCCAGTTCTTTTGGCGGCTTCCCCAGCTTTTCCCACAAGACTAGTCACAGTGGAGAGTAACAATAAGGCGCCTCACTCATTTATTTGGGCTTCTAAACTACTACTCCGTCCTGGTTTATTCCTCACCATTGTAATTTGTGCTAAATTTTGACCAAAGATTTAACTGATAAAATGTTACTCAAAACACTTAGGCGCGGTGCATCTAGGTGTGTAAGTCATCTTACGAAAACCAAATAATCCGAAAACACTTAGCCGTGGTGCATTAACTTCTACCTCGTTTCTTGTTTCTTGACATATCAACCAATAAGAGATAAAGAGTGTGCATGCTTTTAGTGACTTGAGATATCAAACACGACATGCAGTGGTTAGTTCATTGCATGCAATACTATTAATTAGCAAGTAAACATTAACGTTTCTCGTTTTCTCCTCCTCCTTGGTCACGGTGCATAGATAAATAACCACAGAGAAGGAAGCTAAAAGTAAACAATCAAACGAGCATTTTTGCATTTGTTTTGCATTCAATCGTTTCACAAGCTTGACTGGTGTTGTTTTTTCACTTTTACAAAAACCGCATCATAATGTTCAAACGTGCATTTGCACGTACATAAGTAATAGTAGTACTCCCTCTGTCTAGGTGTACAAGTCTTCCCTCCTTCTTGGTCACCGTGCACAACCAAAGATGACTTATTGACCTGGACGGAGGGAGTAGCACAGCCTGCAAGCATATATCGAGAGAGACGTGTAGTCCGATAGTATATAGTAAAGTTTGTGCTATATGCACATACTTGCAAAATGCCTAATAATACACAACGTTTCCAAACTTTCCCTTTTACATACTTAATTAAGGACGCTAAAAATTCCTGAATGTTCGTGATTTATCATTTGCGTCCCAAAACTAATGAGATCGCCTTCCGAAAAAAACATTATACTCCTCCTAAAAGCCACGGCGCTCGCAGGAGCGCTTGCGGTGCGCCACGAGTGCCCTGGTGCGCGGCCGTTTCCCGGCGCGCCGACACAACGCCTCTTCCTCAGCCTCGCAACTCGCGAGGTGATGATTGGCGGCTTGCCGGCGGGCGATCGCGATCTCACCGGTGTGGTGATCCGGCGCCAACAGGTACTCCTCCTGGCTGGAAGCATGCACCCGGTCCATGTACCGCCAAGCGTAGATGAGGCGCTTGGGCCCGACTGCACTCAGGGCGTCGGCACGGGCGTCCTCCGCCACCCTCACGGCCCTCGCATGAGCCTTCTGCCAAAGAACCAATTGCTTGACTCTCTCGGATGCGACATAGATCTCCCAGAAAGCTTGTTGTGCGGTGCGCTTCTCTTCCTCGGCCTTCTTCTCCGCCTCTATTTTGGCGCACTCTGCTAGAGGCAAAGCCTCCCATAAGGTGACATCCATTTCTTTCCAAAGCTCCTCAAGGCTGGGGGGGCTCGGCGGGCGGCGCGGCGTTCTCCTCGTAGCGGGGAGCCGACGCGTCCTCCGACACGTGTGCCGGCGAGATTGAGAATGCCGACGCGTCCACCTCAATGCGTCGCGGTGAGGAGCGGAACGCCGACGCGTCCTCCTCGACTAGTGGCGGCGAGGAACGGAACAGCGACGCCTCGCGTCGCGGTGAGGAGCGGAACGCCGACGCGTCCTCCTCGACTAGTGGCGGCGAGGAACGAAACGGCGAAGCGTCGCGTAGCGGCGAGGAGTGGAACGCCGACACATCCTCCTCGACTAGTGGCGGCGAGGAACGGAAAGGCGACGCATGACCGTCCGCGCGGTGCAGCGAGGGGCTCCTAGGGCTTGGGAGGGGAGATGCCATGGTGGTCGACGTGAGAGGGAGGGGGATGAGATAGCGAGGAACGTGAACATGAGGGGGAGGAGATAGCGATGTCGTGGGAGGCGCAGTATTTATAGTGAGCAATGGCACACCTACATAAGATATGGACTGAGCTGCACTGACTTAACTACAGGTCCAGTTGCGTCACTGACATGTGGGCCAGTACACTGCTAGGCCCGTATGTTAGTGACCCAATGCACCTGAAGTTAAGTAAAAGCTACATGGGTATATTTGTTGGAGTAAATTATGGGGGAGCGAAGGGGTGGAAATATTGCTGGTCACAACGGATTGGACGAGCGTGGGGGGAGGAGAGTCATGCATGCAGATTTTTTTTCACACGGGGTGGAGTGGTGGGACCGCTGGAGGGAGAAGGAGAGTTTGGCAGGCATATTGTTTCCACACATGGAGAGGAAAAGATTTGGAGACGAACGGGCTTCCTGCAGGTATGGGGAACGGTGCAAAATAAGTCATCTTGCATGCCGGGCTAGGTATAGTCTCAAGTCATTAAAAACATACACACCCCACACATGTTCATATTTCAAGGTGCACTAAATTATTGCATGCGATGATTAAGGTTGGCCATCATGGTGGTATCTTAGCTGGTACACGGGAATAGCAAACATGCTGATGTGGCAAAGAATTAAAGAAGAGAGGGGGGTTAGACTAACTGGTGTTCATGCATGCATTGGTAAACACATTTTTTTGTGAAGAACGACAACATTAGTTGAGTACTTTTGCAGACTTCAAAAATTATTCCACCGCCTCTACTATCTTGCTAAGAGTAGGTGAAATTTTTTAGTCGGGCCCTTTAAACTAGAAGGGAGGTAGTGGTACTCTAATAGCTAGGTGTGTAAGTCATCTTACGAAAACCAAATAATCCCAAAACACGTAGGCGCGGTGGATTAACTTCTACCTCATTTCTTGTTTCTTGACATATCAACCAATAAGAGATGAGAGTGTGCATGCTTTTAATGACCTGAGACTATCAAACATGACATGCAGTGGTTAGTTCATTGCATGCAATACTATTTAATTAGCAAATAAACATTAATGTCTCTCGTTTTCCCCTCCTCCTTGGTCACGGTGCACAGCCTAAGATGACTTACTCACCTAGACGGAGGGAGTATCAACATTCACAATGTCAAATCAATATTTTTACACTCATTATAAAATGTAGTTCTTATACTCATTATAATCAGTATTGTAGATATTGATATTTTTAGTATAAATTTGGTTGTGGGATTTCATTGATGCCTGTCAAAGCGTGGAGGAAGCGGAGCTTAGGGCTTGCATTGCCGGTCTCTACATAGGTATTTCTCTTCATAATCCTGTAATTTTAGAGACTGATTGCGCTTTTGTGGTAGCGTCTCTTGCATCGGGGGACTATGACAGGTCTGCTATGCGTGACCTGAAGATGAAAGCGTTGAGCATCTCAAAGTTGATCAACAATCTTCAATTGTCAAAGATTAGCCGTTCGGCTAATAAGGTGGCACACTTAATCGCTAAGTATAGCTTTGACAATAGATTAGATGGTATTCTTGTAAATAACGTACCGCCCTGTGTGGCGAATATTGTATCGAATGAGTGTACTGGTGTGGCTGGTTAATTAATATAAGGCGGTGTTTAAAAAAAGTATATATTTGGTCAAACACTTTGCAAACGGTTGACGGGAGTAAAAAGGATCAGAGGGAGTATCATGCATGCGGAGTAGGCAAAAAAAATGCTCATTTTTAGCCGGTCGAAGTCTCAAATGGCGCGACCGCGCGAGGGAGGCGAAGGTCGTGGGAGGCGCGACGGTTGATGGAATTAAGTGAAGTTACATCCACGCGTCGGCATGGCGTGCGAATAGGCAGAAGCTATACCGTCAGGCCTACGATATGGGTCTAGTAGACATGACATCTAGTGGGTCCCGCATAGTTCTCGAGAACTCTTTGGGGGCTTGCAGCCGTTTATCCACCCGGCAAGCCAACAACCCCACGCTGTTCGCACACCCTACTCGTCTCCGTCTTCTACCTCACAACAGTTCGCTCCCAGTCGTCCCGTCTTTTCACATTAGTTCGCTCCCAGTTTTTGCGGGGTACAACAGTTCAACTTCTCCTAACCCTCCTCCAAAATCCATGGCCTCCCAAATATCCATGGTCGCCACTAAGTACCAGGTTAGAGCCATCACCGGCGCTCAATTCATCGTCATCTACACACGTGGATCCGCGACGGTGAAAGCATGGCTTTCTCGCTTCCTACGCATGTTCAATAGTTCAACGGATGAGTGGGTCGCTGGGCTAGATGTTGAGTACACCACAGTCCTGGAACGAGAGAAGGATTTAAAGGACGAAGAGAGGAAGAAGCCCGCCATGATCCAGGTTTGCGTACATAATGTTTGCTTGGTCTACCACATATGCCATGCCGACGTTGAGTGCCAGGATTTTAAGAACTTCCTCAAGGACAAAAGAGTGAAATTCGTTATTGTAGGCTTTAAGAACGACAAAGAAGTCCTGCGTTGGATAGGTCTCGTTGTAGGCCAGCCCTTCGATCTCCAGAATGCAAGCCTGGTGTCCTCCTCTCAACCTTCAATGCTGACTCTGGCAGCAGCCATGATTGATCCTTCGTACGCTAAACTGAAGAAACCTCATCACGAGTTTCATCATGCATGGGAGTCGAAGACATTAGATGAAGATCACATCTTGTACGCGGCAATGGATGCCTACCTTTCTTTAAATATCTACATAGGTTGGATGAAGAAGCAGAGCCCAGTGTCCGGTTCAAGCAAAGAAGCGTCGGCGAAGAGGAAGAGGAAGAGGGACGAGGACGAAGTCGAGGACGTGGACTCGGACTCCGAGTAGGTGGCAGTGCCATCACTCATGCTGGTTCTACTGCAGTGTCAAGCTGACTAGTTGCTTAGTTTATTTTCAAGGGTGTGTTGTGTTGAGGCCCCAGCAGAACTATGTTTATGTTCTTTCTCGTTATTTGAACTGTTTAGTACGTACAGTAGTACTAGTACTATGTCTTACTACTGTTCTTCTTGCAGTTGGTACTACTGCTCGTACCTTCGTGTTCCCACTATACTTAATACGTTCGTACTAGTAGTATAATTTGGGTCAGTCGATTTGTGAAAGAAGTTCGACGAAGCGAAGGAAGAAGACGACAGAAGAGGTGGAAGAAGCCCTTCTAGCCATCCATGTTGCATCAAACGGCTCACATGAGTTGACTGACCCAAATTGCTCCTTCAGATTGCAGGATCCACATGGCATTCAAGGTCTCGAAGGTATATTCCACGTCCGCACCCGGTTTGCGGGCTCGACGCGTGCGCGATCGGCTTCCGCCGCGACAGCCACCATGCGCGCCTCCTCCGCGTGGGCGGAGACGACAATGACACGCTAGTTCCTCCTCGCCGGCGTGCTGGAGCATGCGCTTGTCCTCCTCTTCGTACGCTACGTGCATAGACGCAGCTCCACCAGCTGCTCACGTGCTTGGCAGCGCGGCGGCGTGGCGAGGAGGGACTGCAGACGACGTGAGCGGGTGAGCCTTCGGCTTCATGGCACAGGGATGGCGGCGACACGGCGGTGATGGGCGAGAAATTGTTGGTCGGAGCAGGCGGGCGCCGGCATGCGCAACGGCGGCGGTGGCATATTGATGAGTGCGCGTATGGGAGCTTATTTAGTTTTATATGAGGTTGGTCAAACTTAAAAGAAAACCGTACTAGTACACGTAAACATTAGACTTAGGCAGCGCTTTTTTTAAGTTAGTACCACAGCCACGATACGGAATCCTGTGCAAGCGCGTGAACCGCGGCCGCGCGGTCGATCGAACGGTGCGTCACTGTGTCGCGCTCGAAGGATATCCACCGAACCTTTTTGTGTGTGTGAAAACAATCCTCGAATATTACTCAACTTTTTTTCCTGGAAAAGTTCTTGACGCTGCAATATTTCCATATATTTGAATTTAGCTCCAGTTTGTGTTTATTTGGATTTGGACGTTTTAGGTGCACCCTAGTTTTGTTTAATACTTATTTTGTGTGTGTGACTGAGAGAGAGCGTGTGTATGTGTCCATATGTGTGTTGTGGCGGAAGGGCAATGTGGAGACGATGTGCGTGTGATACAGACATAGAGAGGTGTGAATGTGCAAACAATCATGCATGAGTGAGACATAGACAGATGTCGATACGTTGTGTATACATGAGAGAACGGTCTTCTAGTTTACTTGTGTGTGTGTGTGAGAGAGAGATAGAGGGAGAGAGAGAGAGAGGAGCATCCGTGACACAACAACCATATCTCTCGATTCGTCCGTCCCTCGCACGATCGCATGCAACATATGCATCAACGCGCACATTTTGACACCCTCACTCGGCCCCTGCCCACCTCAAGGCCCGCGCAATCTCTTCGTGAATACCCATTTGTCTCCTTAGGTTTGTTTTCGCTCAATATCTGACACACACACACAGAGAGAGAGACACACACGCACGCATACACACACACACACGCAGCACAACACACACACACTCCCCTGAGCACACAATTCATCCCCATCCAAGGTTATACGACGACCACTCTCGCTTGTGCTTCTTTGCACCCCAACATGCACAACACCTCAATCTTCAAAGAGGGCATCGAGCAGATCAAAGATGGCGACCACACCGTGCTAGAGAATGCAGGGTCATTTGGAAGCAGGGTGATGTGACGACGGTTGACTGACTCCTCCCCCCCACCCTCTCTCTCTCTCTCTCTTGCACAAAATTACCAATCCCTCTCTCCCCCGCACAAAATTGTCAATCCCTCAACCCATGAGATCCTTCCCCTCTCGTCCATGTTTTTCCAGCTCTCTCATCAAACATGTTGTCTCTTCTCCTTCCACGTATACAGAATCACGTATATTACATGTCTCCATCTTTCTCACAGACCTAACTTCTTCCTCTCTTTCTCTCTCTCTCTCTCTCTCTGTGTGTGTGTGTGTGTCTTGTTAGGTTTGTCTCCTACTCTCTCGTCCACATACATACAATCTTTCCCGCCCTATCTGCTCCATCTTCAAAAGCTCTCTCTGCACGTTTCATTCACACAATAGGATATGTCAAAATGTTGCTTCTATAATGGCTGATGTAGAGTTTTGGTTGTTTTTGTTGCATCCTACAAAGTAATAACTATGAAATGCATTTAGATTCTCATTTGACTGGGATTATGTGAGTTTGAGCATGTTGTGAAGTACTATAGACCTTGTATACATCTTGGGATTCGACAATGATTGTAACTATTGAATTGTATAGACCATTATATTCGAAGTCAATAGCCTAATATATTTATTTCACAATTTTAACAAATGATTAGTTCACTACAAACTAAGAAAATAAATGTGTACTCCCTCCGTTTTTATTTAAGTCCGCGTATTAGCATTGGTCAAAGTCAAGTTTTGTAAACTCTCAGAAAGCTTATAACAAAAAATATTAACATATACAATAACAAATAAATATCATTAGATTCATTATTGAATGTACTTCCACATCATACATATTTGTTATGGTAACTGTTTATATTTTTATATAAACTTGGTCAAACTTTAGGAAGTTTAACTTTGGTCAAACCTAATATGCAGAGTTTACTACTACTACTCGCTAGTTGCTTAGCCGAATCACTCAACACGCCACACGGGGAGTCTAGTGTCACAAAATTTTGAGGTCGGCGGGAAAATCTCCCGCGACCCTGATTCGAGCAGTGGGAAGTTACCATCATAGCCTTCGGAACAGGCCTACGTACAACCCTTGGTAGGGGGCTGTTTTCGCAACTTCGGGTTCACCCTACCCAGCCAGCCCCACCCCGGCACCCAGAGTAGTACACCTGAATACTCCCCATTTTCTATCCCCACCGCAAAATAGACTTCTCCACGGCACCGCAGCCTTCGTGCTCCTCCCCTTTACATCGGCGCACTCGTCCACCGCAGCGCATCTGCCTCATCGATGACCTCGTACGCCGCACTGGAGCCGGTCCACCATCATCATCGTAGACGGAGCCTCTTCCCCGGCATTGTCTTCCACGGTCTCGGATCTGCTTCCCGGAAGCCGACGCCAAGCGTAGAAGTACCACCGTCATGGACAATGAACTGACTCCCGTTACCGACCGTGACTCACAGAGGCCGCCGCGACCATCGTTCTCCTCCTCGATTGGTAATGTGTGTATTGAATCACTTAGCAGTACATGTGTAGTTCCAATTTTGTTCATACCTACCCTTCAATTTTCCTGGGTGCTATTGTTCCCGTAAAAGTAATTGGTTATAGTCTCCATTGTCCAACAGAATATCAGCTTGTAATTGTGCATCGCTCCTGTATCGCGCTGTGCTTGGGTAGGTTTTTCATCTGCAACCAGCAGTGTGGCAAATGATGGAAAGGTTTTTAGAACTAGCAAGATGCCCATGCGTTACATGCATCAAGATGCATTTGTATGAGTAGTTTATCTTGTGGCAGAAAAGGATGAACGAGGGAAGGCCTTATTTGCAAATCTGGAGAGGGGTATGGGTATCTTTTTGCAAAATTCCCATTTGTTTCCTTCCTATCTGTGAGATATAAATCGGACGGCCTATATTGCAAGAAAAAAAGTATAAAGAAAAAAAAAGTAGACAGTAAAGGAAGTAGAGATAAATATTAAATATAAAATATAAAATAAATATAACCATAGAGAAGAGAGTAGAGATAGCAGAGACGTCGGGAAAGGATCGCGCACGCGCGGGAAAAAGCGGCCGGGCGTGCTAGTTTTGGCGCGCGGCGTCCGGCGCGCTTTATAAAATCCAACGCCCTCCCACCGCTCTGTGCCTCGCCACCGCTCTCTCCCCGCTCTTTTTCGCCTCGCCACTGCCGCGCCACCATGCCGCCGCGTCGCTGGGAAACTTGGGGATACCACGGCGTCCGAGCGCGCCCCTCCGGCGGCTTCTCCACCGAGATCCGGTTCCGCGGGATGCGCGTCGGCCTAGGCAATTTCGACACCGCCACCAAGGCCGCCCGCGCGTACGACGAGGCAGCGTGGCGCCTCCGGTGGCCTCATAGAACATTGAACTTCCCCAACGTGTCGACGCGGGAGCGGGCGCAGGAGCTCGCGCCTCTGCCGCGGCTTAGCACCGACGAGGATCGTCGCGACAACCGGAGGCGGGAGCACCGTCTCGGCATCGCCGAGATGGACGAGGAAGCCATTGCGCTGTGGCGCCAACACTTCCCGCAGGACATCATCAACGAGCGCGAGTTCTACGCGCAAAGGAGGGCGGAGAGGGATAAGAGGAGGGCGGAGCGAGCCGCCTATCGCGAGGACAAGCGTAGGCGAAAAGCGGACGCTCAATTCAACGTGAGGCTAGGAGCAGCGTCGCCCTGGGAATCCGACGACGATCGGTATCTTCATGCCTACAGTCAGACGTCGGAGGAGGACATCATCGAGGAGCAGTCGGACGACGAGGAGTAGTTGAATTATCTTTTTTGTATCTATCTAAGCTGAGAATTATCCTCTACTCTCTAGTATCTACTTCTCGATCTCAGCACTATAAACACTTTTTTAAAGCGCCGCGCGTTGCGATTCTGTTGGAGATGCTCTAACATGGCAGACGAGTGCTTTAATGTTGCCCACAAGATGCGCGAGTATTACTAGTAGTATTTTTCTTGCCATGTTGAGATTTTGAAACCACGAGTGCGAACATGCAGAGGAGCAATGAAGACCAAACACTGGATATTCGGGACATCTTCAAGGAGCGTGGCAAGTTAAAGAGGAGCTGCACAGAACCTGTAAAACGAGCTTTGGTAAGTAACACCCTTTCAATTACTTTCGTTTAGCCTCGTGTTCTTCGATGTGTATATGTTGTAGTTTTTGTTTCTCTTAAGCGTGGTGTTCTTCGATGTATAATAAGAAGAGTCTTAATCGTCCTAATGCTTTTGTTTTTAACTTGATGTAGGAAGTGGGTGTTCTCACCATGTAGTCTGTTTTTATATTTCTTTTCCTTTTGAATTCACTTCTCCGAGTTCTGTTTATCTGGCTTCTACTAAATGGATCTAGATTTCTCTGAGTATTGATCTAAAAAAGAAGTAACTTCATGTCAGGATGCAGTTCCTGCGAGGAGGGAAGTATGGTCAACCTTGAGATCATGTTTCCAAAATGAGGCTGGATTACACACAAGGTGCCAGTTCCCTAATGATGCTGGATTAGACACAAGGTGCAAATTCCCAGATGATGTTGGATTACACACAAGCCAGGTGGAGTCGTCAGCTGTTCGTGTCCTCGTGGCATTAGTAAAGGCTGAAAGAAAGCATGTAGCAGCCCTTGAGAATGTAGTTGAGTTCCTGAAGAAGCGAAAAGAGCAATCAGATGCTCTCTTCACCCAAGCCAAAGAAGAGATGGAAGAAGCCAGAAATAAGCTAGCAGAGGCAGAGCAGGCTAGTCGTCTCCAGCTATCTAAAACTGTTGTCAATACAAAATTTCCTTCATAATAGCTAGGTTCAAATGTTTATCCAGTCAGCATGCCTGTTGCGATGCCTGTGCATCTACTGATGTGGCACAAAATGTTTTTTTGGGTCATGTAATAACAGCAATTACTTTCCAAACAATAATAGACGAAGCATTGGACATGGTATAGTTCACGTGCAAGCCCGACATTCCAAGCCCAACTTCCACATCAAACTCATGTTCACAGATATCTGCACATTCATACATAATGTCCACAACCATGATTCACTTCAAAGCCAAAAAATGTGAGGAGAGTTATAAATAAAGAAAAACCTCTACTAGTTCCTGCTACCAGTGCGAGCACAACAAGTCAAGACCATGCATAAATTAATTATATTTTAGTCATTTTTTGTGTTCTAAAATGCCTGTCGGCTCGCGGAAGGACGTGTTGCCGGCACACGCGCGGATTCAATGAAGGCAGGCGGGGCAGTCTTAAGCTGGTTGCACGCGGCGAGGAGGCGTGCTCAGCCGGGCCTGCAGCGAGTGTGGCCCTCTTGGCCGACGCACCGGTTCAATGCCTGTGCTATGAGAGGTCGCGTCCGTGTCAGAGCAATCCTCCCTCCAGTCCTTTTTTGTTTGGGTATAACAAAATCTCGTTTTCCATTCACATTTTACAAGTAAAATTCGTGGACAAACTTTGACCCAAAGTACGATGGGGACTAGTAAACCAGAATGGAGGTAGTAGTTTTTTTTAATCAAAGAAGGGTTTCCCCTTCCGATTACTAAAAACCAGCATCTAAATCTAAACCATAGTATTTACCCTAGAACTACCAGGTTCAACATCTCGTAACATAAACCCATACAACCATATGCCAAGGAGGTACGTAGTACTATGAATTCCATTTTCGCTCCATACCAATCGTTCTAAAAACTACATACTACTTATAACGTGCCATTTAAAATCGGAACTCTTAACCCCGCTAAAAAAAACGATATTTTAAACGTGGCTACTCGGTCTATGGCAACTGGCGAGCCACCGCGCTCCAAGTTGTTCACCTGTGGTCCCGACCATCAACTCCTACAAAGGTGCTCCACCACGTACCCGGTACCCGTGAATGCAGCAATCATGCACCTAGGGTTTTAGGGTTTATTTGTTAACGTCGCCTTTACATAACACTCATGTGTGCGAGATAGCGAGAGGCCGACT
The DNA here is from genome assembly GCF_002162155.2 of Triticum dicoccoides. NCBI lineage: Eukaryota > Viridiplantae > Streptophyta > Magnoliopsida > Poales > Poaceae > Triticum > Triticum dicoccoides. Next base: position 644,457,688 of record NC_041387.1, read on the forward strand.
GCGTGTGTGCGCCTCTTCTCTTCGTATATGTACTCCACCGTTTGTCTGGTGTCCAAAAAATTATAATAACTACTAGCAATGTGCCAATGCGTTGCCACACGATCAAAGTAGATTAATACATATTCACCGATTTGATAGAAAAAAAAGTCTAGTTTTGAAATACGTATATCACTAAAAATATGTTATGTTTCACTCAAAATATATTCCTTTGGCGGTTTTGATGAGATAAGGGAGGCATGTTGTTGGTTTCAAGATTCGAGAAGTGGTATATGTCTAATGTATACTCTTACTAGCAAGATGCCCGTGCGTTGCACGGAACATCAAAATCTCGTGGGAGAAAAGGATGAACAAGGGAAGGCCTTATCTGCAAATGTGGTGAAGAGTGTGGGTAAATTGCCATATTTTCCTTCCTATCCGTCAGATATAAATCGGACGACCTACATTGCAGGATGGCAGGCCCACCATCATCACCAACTCTATTTTTTATCCCTACTCTTATAAAAAGCATTGTCGGTGATGATCATGTGCCTGCCATCCTGCAATATAGGCCGCCGATCTATATCTGACGGATAGGAAGGAAACTATGGCAATTTTGCAAAAAGATACCCACACCCCTCTCCATATTTGCAAATAAGGTCTTCCCTCATTCATCCTTTTCCCTCACAAGATAAACTACTCATACAAATGCATCTTGATGTTCCGTGCAACGCATGGCATCTTGCTAGTTGTTGCAAAAAGCCCATGTGTGTGTGAGAGAGAGGGAGAGTGGAGGAGGACGGAGTGCATGTGTGACAAAGACACAAGTAGTGTGTGTGCGATAGGTATCAGCTTAAAATGAGGCGATAGTGTGTGTGTGCACGATCGAGAGGGCGTGTCTCAAGAAGGGAATAAAAAGCTACATAGATGCAAGGAGCGAGAGAGAGACATGTATGCGATGGTGGAAGCATGAGTGTGCGGGTGTATAAACCTATCTAGAGGCTAGATAGTCGATAAATGCTTGTGAGAGAAATACGAGTCGGTGTGCTAAAGCGAGAGTTTTGTGTGTGTGAGAGAGAGACGGTAGTCGGGAAGGGGGTGGAAGCAGGAGTTGTGTGTGTGTCTGTGAGAGAGAGAGAGAGAGAGAGAGAGGAGACGGTAGTCGGGGTTGTCTGATCGGTGTCAGTCTGGGATGGAGACGAAAAAGAGACCGCAACAAATGTTGTGTCTACAGGAGAGAGAGAGAGAGAGTAATTTTAGTGGTATGAGTCATATGTAGAGACATATAGGGTGTGTGAGAGAATCCCATAGAGAGAAAGACAAAGTGAAAGATGAGTGGAGACTGTGTGTGTGGCGGTGAAAAAGAAAGCTTAGGTACCGAGTGATACCAGAGAACAGTAGAGACGTGAGAGATAATGAAAACCGTGTAATGTATAATGATAGGGAGAGTGTGACACTTCTCAAGGGAGGCGTCGAGAGACCATGTTTGCGAGGATAGGAGAAACATGAAGTGAGCGTGCGGGTGAGCTGGAGAAAAGAGAGTGATGGCTACCTGAAGGAGCATGCATGCGAGAGAGATGGGCGTGAAAGGAGTGAACAAAAAAGGGATTCAAATATTTGAACTCGAGATGATGATACATGTAATCCATACTCGAACCAAAATTGATCTATCAAACATGCATACTCATATGAATTCACGCACATCTATGTTATTTAATATGTAGATATTACTGATCCATACATTTTAGTAGAACATAATTTGGTTAATTTTTTCGAATTCAACCTTAAGATTTCGAGATCATTGTATTTGTAAATCATATTATACATATAAAGGAGCAGAATTCTTTGTTGTGCTTTTGAAAGTATATATGTAAAAAATGATGTATATAGAATGTAATTCCAATTGAAAATGGATCCCGCCCGAAAAAAATAGTAGAATACAAACGGGATTCGAATTGAGTTGGCACGGTAAACGTGCACTGTGCAAAATTTGAACGAAGCGGGGAAAGTCGCAGTAACCGCCCGAAACCAAAATATGCGAGATGGAAATCACTACTGCCTATCCCTGTCGCGCAAAGCCTATCTGCTGGATTTCTATAGGTTTTGGTAGGGGTAGGTTTGTAATTTCACTCAAACGTGACGTAACCGTCTCTCACCCGGATTCATACACGGTGGGCGCCAAAACACAGTGTGCCCTCGGTCGAAATCGACTCCCTCCCCGATTCATATTCATACACGGTGGGCACCAAAAACAAACTCTCGTCGACAAATATTCGGTGTATGCGAGATTACCGTCCTATCCCCAACCAACTAATGTTGCTGTGATGTACGTAGTAGAAATTTGAAACGGGGGCTAAGTTTGTAAATTTCCTCGCATTTGAGACAAGTGCGCCCTGACTACATGGTTCTCCCCCCCCCCCCTTCCTCTCTACCTCCCTTTTCCCCATTCGTACTCGGTGGGCGCCAAAACACCCTCTCCACCCCACCCTCCTCCGTTCGCCGCCGTCCGCCACCCCATCCATCGCCGTCCTCCTCCACCATGCCGGAGCTGATACCCCGATGCCGCCGTCCATTACAAGAGATTGACCTCCCTCATCCACGCCTTCGGACCGGGATCCTTGCATCCCGTCCTCTCGCTTCATCCCCGCCGTCGTCCACCTTGCCGGCGCCGCTCCTACGACCGTCTCGTCCACCGCGCCCCGCCGCCACCGTCTACCCTCCTAGATCTGCTTCCACGCCGCCGACAGCCATCGCTACCGCAGCACCGTCAAATTCTCAGCAAATGCGTACACGGCGCCGCACCAGAGGTGGTACTCTTTCGTATCTGCTCAACTTATTTACCGCAGCAAGAAAATAGATCGCCACTGCTTTACTCTGATTTCTTGTCTTGGTTGTGAAGTTGCCTTTGTCTGGTTTGCACCTCCAGATCCGCCATGACACGCTCAACACTATACTCCCAATGCTTATGGTTTTCCCCTTTTATATTCCACACTAGTTAAATCACAGTAGATTAAATTTCAAAATTGGGTCAGTCGATTTTTCAGAGCTCGCCGGAGTTCTCCAGTGCGATCCAAGGGGCTCAGGTGGTTGTGGGGCCTCGCCGAACGAAGAAAACTTGACGCGGGTGGGGGTGGGGGTGGCGGAGGAACACAGGCGGTGGGGGGTAGTGGTCCGGCCGGCGGCCCGTGCGGTGTTCTGTATGGGAAGAATCACAGACGAGGAAGAAGAAGGGTTAGGAGACGTAGGATCTTCATCCAACCACCTGAAATGGTCGAGAGACAGCTGGGAGTTGCATTCTTAATGTGCTCTGGTTCATCATGTGTGGGCACTGCGCAACCAACATTTTACTATCCAAAATTTGCTTGCTCTTCTTTACCATGTTCGATAGAGCTGTGACACAAAACGTAGGACCGACTCCAGCAGACTGTACCCATACTTCACTGGCCACACCACTAGCCCCACCACACAGGACCTGCACTCCAGCAAAATGTATACCGATTTCATTTGCCATAGCACCAGCTGTACCACAGAAAAATCCCACTCCAGCAAAAAGTACAGCAAGTCCACCGGCCGAAGACCTATCCCAACTGCAGAGACGGCCAATTCCTACAGATTGGAACCCCATTCCATTTATTCCCAGTTTAAAAGACAATGCTTTCAATGTTGTTAGGGACTACGTGCATATATTCCCATCATGGGAAGATTATTGTCAAGAAAAACACCATTTTCACATCTTCCTGTCCAACTTACGTGTAAGTGCTATTATTCATGGTTATTATTTTCCTGTTTTCTGCTGATTGAACACATCAATGATTTACATTACATTGTTGTAACTAGGCGAGGGTCAATCTGGATAGACATGACGAGGAAAGCTTGCTTGTGCTTTTCAAGGAAGCATTGCAACAGTATCGGTGTTATCTGAGGAAATCACACTTTGGTGGCAAATCTATAAACGAATTTCCGGTGAAGTCTCCCTGTGCTAAATTTAGAAGACATTGAATGGAAAAACATTGTTATGCACTGGTCTCGTTCCCAGGATGAGGTACTGTCTATGAAATCACGTGACAATTTGACCTTCTACTTTTCCGCATGTGCCTTACGGATCTTGTTTGCAAGAAATCTGCTCGAAGAAGAATTCCGGTTTGAAAAGAACGACAGGATATCGCAAATATGCTGCCCGCTGCTTTTCTCTTGTTAGTACCTATTGTCATGTATCATTGTACTTGCATACATACCTGGTTCATTAGGTGACAGCAGTATGCATGATAGCTTGTTTATCAATTGTTCGCTCCAAATTCTTCAGTATCCAATGGCAATGTTTTTTTAGCTCTGCATTGTTCTTGTAAGTACATGATGTCCTTTAGTAGTCTACTTATAATGACAGGTAGTTGTTCATGTATCATCACTCTGCAGCTTATTTTCCTTTGCCCTCCATTTTCTACACATCAGATCTATATTTACTCTTACCATAAGGTTGGTACTAAAGAAGTTTAGATGTGCATTGCTCTTGGTTGTATCTTTTGCCTGTATCGCTGCACTTACATTTATAGTTACTTGGTTATGTAGCATCACTCTTCATCTTATCTTAAATATTTTCCATTTTTTGTATATTATCACATCTATATTTACTCTTAACAAAATGTAGAATAAAGGCAATGCTTATGAAGAAGATTCTGTGGTAAACTTCTAGAATTGCCCCCCCCCCATTAGCATGGACAAGGCCTTTATAGAGCCTGTCTTCACCAATAATGTAAGTTTGTCCATCTCAAGCCTTCAAACTTTGTTGTATATATTTGGTTAGGCATGACTGCAACAGCTGTTTATTTTTTGTGTTTGCAACAAATTGCATGTTTAAAGTTTATTATGTACTCCCTCTGTTCCAAAATAGATGACCCAATTTTGTACTGAAGTTAGTATAAAGTTGGGTCATCTATTTTAGAACAGAGGGAGTAGTTCATAAACAAAAGTTTGTCCTTTCCCAATTTAAGTTTTTAGTTGTACAACCAAGTTCCTTATTCATACCATGTAAATTAAAGTATACAGAGCAAGTGATCTTCTTTTGCACTGCATGTATGCTTCTGTTCTTCATCTGTAATCCAGTGGTGTGGTGAACCTACCCACTACAGCACAGTGTCATATTCTGCAATGTCTTAACTATGAACAATGTCATATCATTCTACTACTCCCTTCGTCCGAAAATACTTGTCATTGAAATGGATGTATCTAGATGTATTTTAGTTCTAGACACATCCATTTTGATGACAAGTAATTCCGGACGAAGGGAGTATTATTTAAACCGTCTCTTTATTTGCCAATCTGAAATGAGATAAATTGACAACACACTAAACATTGATACTTATGAGTTCTTGATCTGTAATCCAGTGGTGTCGTGAAGCTGCCAACTCCTTCACAATGTCATTTCCTGCCATGTCTTGACCTGAACAATACCATATTGTGTTAATGCAATTTTAAATTGTGTCACTTTATTCGTCGGTAAGAAATGTGATGAATTGTCAGCACTAATATTTTTATGTGCAAAACCTGTCATCTGTCTGCTTGTTTATCTTTCAGAGTGAGGAAGATTTAAGTGTTGAACAAGCGCAGTCTCATCATCTTGCTCAGCTGCTTGCGCTGCAGCTCCCCAGCAGGGCTAACCTTTCTTGAACTCTATTGAAGTGCTGTCGGTTTTATATATTATTTTGTCTGTGTGTTTATTTGCACTGGTGGCGATCTTTGATGCCAAGTGTATGTAATCTGCTGTCTGCTTGTGCTTTATTATCATAGTGGCGAACTTTGATGCCCAGTGGATGTAATATGTTGTAATTTCTTTATTGTATAGTCTAGGTTTTTTATTATTCACGATGCTGCAGTTATTTTACTGTCTTCACAGTAAACCGGCCAAACCGTAAAATTACGGTACATAATCGGGCCGTCATGCAATCACGATGTAGGTTGGGCCTGAAACGTGCCGAATAGCTAACGGGCCGGTAGCAGCTCGAAATGAACCCCGCCCCATGATTGTGCGAATCAAATCACGGGCTTTTAACAGGCCAAAAATGTCTCGGTCCTTGTTTGGCCCAATCAGATATCGGCTGCAAGCAGGCCGGATGCAAACCGAGCCGTAGTCAGGCCCAACTATATGATGGGCATTTAACAGGCCGAAATTAATATAGGGACGAAATGTTAAACGGGTCCTTAAGAGGCCAAAACTAATGTCAGGTCGAATTACTAAGTGGGCCTCTAGCAAGTGGGCCCAAAAGCATAGTGTCCCCAGTTGACGGGTCGAATCTGATATGGGCCATAATTGAGCACATAGCCTCTTAAAGGGTCGTACCTGATCTGGGCCGTAATTTGGCCCAGAACGTGGTAGGCTTTTAACGGGCCGGATCTCATATGGGCCACTATTAGGCCCGGAACATGGCAGGCCATTAATGGACCGGATCAAATACGGGCCGGCATTTGGCCCAAAACATGGCAGCCAGTTAATGGGCCGGCCTACTAGGGCCCTCAAATTCTTGTGGGCCTACAGCTGGGCCGGCCCGTTAATGTCGGTGAAATCTCGTGGGCCTTTAGCCGGGCCGGCCCATTATGATCCGCAAGAATCTTGTGGGCCTTTACCTGGGCCGGCCCATTATGACAAACAAAAATCTTGTGGGCCTTTACCTGGGCCGGCCCATTATGGCCCATGAAATCTTGTGGGTCGTTAGCTGGGCCAGCCCATTATGGCCCGCAAAATCTCGTGGGCCTTTAGCTGGGCCGGCCCATTATGGTCCGCAAAATCTTGTGGTCCTTTAGTTGGGCCGGCCCATTTAAACTTGATGGGCCGGTCCACGTGTCAACATATCATAGGCGCGTCTCGCCCATTGGATGAGTGACACCTGTGCCAGCGCGGACCTGACACGTGTCTCCTCCAGCCAATGATGATTTTAGACGTGGAAAATCCCCATTGGTCGGGGCTGTTAACGGGTTATCGGATCCAAAACCCGACCCGATAGCTTAACGGCGTTTCGTTATGGTGGATGCCACGTGTTGGTCACCCTTGACGAAAGCACTTCTGCGACGCGCGATTTATCGTCATGGAAGTGGACACTTCCGTGATGATAATTTTGACAATGTCATGGAACACTTCTACGACAGCACATGTATGACTATCTTGATTCTGTCATAAATTTGTCATGGATGTACATGCATGACAAAAAACGCGACCTACTGTGACAAACACGTATCATCACTGAAGTGTATTTTTTTGTAGTGTATAACTCATAACAGGTTTATCTATGATTCTAATCTTCATGAAGAAAATTATATGACCCGCCTTGTGGTAAGTCGCCAAGGGTCTTTGTGATCTATTTCTCTGTGCAGGACAGTTTAACAGCTTTTTTATGCACAAGGAAAACATATGATAAAAAGGAGTAAATATTAGATGGCGGCTTAAATAGTGTTAAAGCATCAAAACGTGCACGATGGCACGACAAAGCAAAGTCATTTTTACTCCTATTACACGACTCCCCGAGTCCAAATGATTAACGTTGTTTTTCAGCGGGTTACAAATACGAGCCGCCTGGCGGATCAACTCTCTGGTTGGCCTGAAGCTTCCGGGTCAACCCTGTCCACTCCTTCGTCCTGCTCCCTGTCCTGGAAGGATGATGATGACCAGTCAATGCCACTCAAAGCTTCAAATTCAGCTTCTTCATCAATTAATCTGGCCGGGTCAACTTCAGGGGCGAAGGTATGCTTACGGGATGGTGGGATCAGGCTGGTCACTTTATAATGAGGCATTGGTATCCTCCGGTTCTCGGCATCGTAACCCGGATGATATTTGGTGAGATCCGCCTCATCATACATCCACCAAAAGTGATGGGACTTCATTTGACAGGGCCACCATGGCTAAGGCACGCTGATATCCAGTGTAGAGTTGTTCCACCAGTGTGTAAACTGCCTTCAGTTTTATCAACATGTCTTGATTAAGATTTGAACTCCTGGGGCCTGCATAGCAACATCAAGTGCATCAAGTAACAATTTATATGATCATTGGAAAGTTTCAAGTATTTAACACTTGCAGGGCGACTTACCAAAGATTGTTGAGACCATCTGAGATACATGGTGTTTTATGCCTGATAATTCAATGGTCACCTCTTCAAGAGCCGCCTCTGCCTTCTCAGCTTGATTGGTCAAAGCAATCTTTTCATCAGCCCAGGCCTTTTTCTCCGTTTCAAAGTCTTTTTTCAGCTTCTCTTGTTCAGATACACTAAATTCAAACTTGGAGTTGGCCCTTTGGGTTTCTGTCTCTTGTGAGTCCAGGCGGTTCTTCAAGTCAGATATTTTTTATTGAAGTTGATTAGTGGTGGCCTGTACAAATACCGGGTCAATATCATGCTTGTTATCATACAATTTCAAGTGTCAAGCCTTTTTGCAAGCAAAACACTTGACACTTGGGGGCTAATGTATATTGAAAGCTTCTATCTAAGTGGCGGTTCATGAGAGTAAGTCCCAAGCACTTTACAAGCAAGAGTACTTAGCACTTGAGGGCTAATGCATATTGTTGTTAAACATTTTGCAACTATTTTATTCTATGTGAAGGACCGGCTCAAACATGCTGTTTAAACTGACCCTTGGGGGCTACGGAGTAAGCCGGTTTCTTACATGTTCTGACTACATCTATCACTAATGTTCACAAGTTTGTTTCTAAGTCTACAGCATATTCATCATAAGCAATAGACTTGGGGGCTAGCATGGTAAGAGTAATCCACTGAAGAGAAGAGATTGTACCTCAAACTTCTGGTGCATCTGCTTCACCATATCAATTTCAACGTCTCGGCTGTTGTGTGCTTTGCTCAGATAGCCAGAAAATACTTCTCCAATACTCATGTGAGTATAATCAACAACATCAAATCTGACCTTGCGGCGGCTCAGGTGTTCCTCCTTAGCAGAGCACTTGGCGAGCAAAGTGGGTCTCCCCGGCTCAGTATAGCCGGTTCTGGTAATCTCCACGTCAACATCTTGAGAGTCGTCTGCCTTGGCTGGGCTAGGGACTTCAGGATTTTCAAGCACGTTGGCGGTTTGCTCCACAGGCAGGTCAGCAGTCGATACTGATGTATCATGAGCCGGTTCAAGCGGCGGCTCAGGAATAGGAGCATCAGGCGCGGCCGTCTGGAGTTCCGGCTCATGGTCGGTTGGGTTCTCACCCGGCTTGTTCTTTTTTACCCTCTTGCTGGGTTTTGCTTTTCCACTGCAAACGATTAAAAAGGTTAGTACAAAAATAAAGAATTGAATTTGAATACAGGATAAGTAAATCATCATTACCCTGGAGCGGTTTTAAAAGCCGGCAGGTTGGATTGGATTGGATTGAGTCGCCAGATGAAGGTGAAGTATCCTGATAATTCGAATCCGAAGATTTGAGTGGTTGACGAGTGAGACCCGCCAAAGGATAAAAGGGATCTAAGACGGGGATAACCTCGTTCCGACGTTTCCTTGGTGTATTTGGCAAACCGGAGGAGAGCTCTGCTTCTTTGCTAGTCCGGGTCTGCCTCCGGTTTTCACGAATCTGTCGCTTCAAAATAAAGTGAGGATCCTGGTAAGCTAAGGGATGTGAAAATCTTACTTTCCGGGTTACTCTTCGGATTTTTGGTCTTGTCAAAGGCTCTGAGTCGGAGGAGGAAATGATAGTTACCTCTTCAGTCACTCATGGGCTTGTCCCCATGTCTCCCTGATGGTAATCAGTGTCAATAAGGTGGTTAAACAATGAGCCAAGAGAGTCAAGGGTTACCCCCGACTCAGAAGAGTCTTCTAGCTGAAGTAATTGGGAAGCACTGGGTTTCTTCCCTCTTTTCTAGGCGACAGCTTTCCTAGCGGCTTTCTTGGCCTTCCTAGCCCTTTTTGCAGCCTCATGAACATATTTCTTCTTCCAGAATTTGTCATCAGCTTGTGAAGATCAGTTAAAGTTTGCATTATGATGAAACATAGAAGGTAAAAGAAAAGTAATTTGTTCTGGCGGCTTACTGCTGGAGCCGGGTTAGCCTTGCAAAAAGGGCTCAGGCCCATTTTGCCGCAGTCGGCTAAGCTCTCATTCAGAAGTGACTTCGTCATATCATCAATAACATCGTCAGGTAAGTCGATAGGGCTGTGACATAGAGGATCCTTGGCATCACCAGTATAATCACACATCAACCCGAAGCGGTGGCTCAATGGGATGATCCGCCATGCGATCCAACATCGGACCAGATCAATGACGTTTAAGCCGTTCCCCAGGAGAGCTTTAACTTTTGCAAGAGTGGGGGCGGGCGTCAGGCGTTCAGCAGCTGTTATCTTGTCAGGAAGCTGATGATTGGAGTCAAGGCGTAGAGCACGGAAGCCGGGCAGTGGGTTCTCATCGGACAGAGAGGTGTCTTGACAGTAGAACCAAGTCTGGTTCCGGTCTTTGGGTGACTTGGCGGTTGTGCATAAGGAAAGATTACGTCTCTCCGCCGTTGGATTGAGACCCCGCCCAGTTCCAAACTTGGTCCGTTGGAGTACTCATTCTGACGGTTTAAATAAAACAGCTCTCGGAAAAGGAGTAGGTTGGGTTCTTCTCCAAGGTACACTTCAGAAAAAACTTAAAAGTTGCATATATTGGACACGGAGTTGGGTCCAATGTCTTGAGGACGGAGGTCGAAGAAGTGCAGAACATCTCTAAAGAACTTTGAGCCGGGTGGCGAGAAGCCCCGGTTCATGTGATCTGTGAAGACAATAACCTCACCTTCCTTGGGATGAGGCTTTTCCTCCGTTGGATCAGGAGCACGGTACGACATAACATCTCTTTTGGGCAGATAGCCGACTTTCACAAAATCGTCAAAGGTACTCTCAGTGACAACGGACTTAACCCAGTTGCATGAAGTGGTTGTCTTAGGCGGCATGGTGAAGGAGGCATCCTAAACCAAAGTAAAAATGGCCGGTTCAAAATTAAGCCGGGGAAGGAATCATTATGATACATACTCAAATTGGCGGCTTATAAAGGGGCCTAATGGTATATGGCTAATTACGTCAGGTTATTTTAACCGCCGTGAGCAGACAGGTTATTTAAGCCGCCATGAGTAATTGATATTATCTATTGAGCATTGCAATTTGATCTGGTGGTTTGAACCGCCATGGCTATGTGGATCTAACAAGTGCAGGTTTTTTGACTAGGTATTGCACAAACAAGTTTCACAGGCCGTGACAATTATTTGGATCAAATGATGTTCAAGAAAAGAAAATATTCTAGACCCAAAAACTAGTACATGTGAGTTCATCAGTCCTAATGAGGACCCAAAAACTAGTACAGATGAGTTCATCAGTCCTAATGAGGCCTCTTTACAGGAAAAAGAGATCTGCTAGTATCAAAAATGGACGCGAAACGGCTACCGCATACATTCTATACTCTTTTTGGATCAAACGAGGTTGCGGTAAAGAGACTACAAGGAAACCGTGAAGAACAGCGAAGCACACAGAGGAACTCGCAAACCCTAGTGCGGATCTAAAGGTGCGGAAAGGCGAAGACTTACAGCTGCAGATCTACTGCGGAGGGGCGCCGCCGTTCTCTGGATCAAATCAGGTCGATGCAGCGGCCAAGGTCGAGGAAGACGAGGTGCTGTGGCGGCGGCGGAGCTCGAGTGGAAGTAGGGTTGCGGGAGGAAGAAGACGAAGGAAAGGAGAGAATGAGGAAGACCCGGTCGTGCCTATTTATAGGGAAAGACTGGTAAGCAGGCGCGAAAAAAGAGGAGACCGAAAAAATGATTATCCAACTACTGAGACACCTCGATTTTTGGGATGGTCATTAAGATAAGGATCCATTGAGATATATTGGACAGAGCATAAATTAATGATAGATGACGTCATGGCAGGTTATCTTAAATCCAGAGGATGACGTCACGGCGGGTTACAAAATTTCTGCACAAGACAAGAGCAGAAGATTTTTCTAAGTATTGAAGATTGACATGAACCAATTCAAATCAATCTGCGCCTAATGTTGGGGATATAACTATTAGGTGAGACCCGCCCAGGAGGGGTCGGGTTACACCTATGGCGAGTCAAGACATGAAGCCCAGAATGACACTTGAAGATGGTGGTTCAGTTAAGGGCCTAAGCCCAAAGGCGATTCAAGGCCCGTAGAGATAAACCACCATATGTATGTAACTTGTATTGAAAGGCAAGAATAGAGAGAGACCGAGCCGGACGTTGTTTATGAGCCGACCGGGACTCTATGAACCGCTGGGCGTCGACCTCAGAATATAAAGGGACGACCCGGCGGCGGTTCAGGGCAAGTAACATCAAATCGAGAGCTAGGTCAAGCGGATTCGCTCCCTAGCTATCGAGACATAAGCAATCCCACTCAAAACTGGATCGTAGGCTTTTACCTTCACCGTAAGGGGCCAAACCAGTATAACCCTCGTGTCCTTTGTCCCGACTAACCCCTTTAAGCTTTCTAGTTGCGATGGCTCCACGACTAAGTCATTTCACGAGGACATCTGACATGATAATTCCACAATAAGATGTATCTAGATCTGTTTTAGTTTTAGATACATCTTTTTTTATCCATTTTGATGACAAGTATTTTAGGACGGATGGAGTACTAATCAAAGGAAAAATTCAGCAGGGGCCCCGGCTTTCAAACTGGCCTCACGCATGCATCTTAGGGAGCCAGGTATGAAGCAAAGAGGGACTTAGACTCTTGCCCCTCGTGCATGCTGCACGCAAATAGCTAGCTACAAGATTGATTTTTGACTTGCCACATGCACATATATAAACTCAGAGTAACGTAAGTACTGCCACCTGACATGTATGATTTCTTTAACTGACCCAACTACTTCTCTATATAATACAACATATATAAAATCTTTAGATGTCTATTAGCTCAGTGTATGCACTATGTAACTACAAGATCAATAGTAGACTAGCTTGCCTAATGCACACAATTCAGAGTTATGCAGTTGCACGTGACATATATGCTTTTTACAGTCCATCTATTTTACTTTTGCATGCAAATTCTCTAGATGCATCAACATCGATCAATAATTTAAAACAAGAAGTGTTTATCTATCATTACTTTGTACCTATATCTGAAATTTGCAGGAGAAATATGCCCCGTTCTAGGAAGTTTCTTCATCTGGTATTTTTGCTCCAAAAATTAGAGTGGCGAGCAAATTAGCCCAAATTTTCTAGCCAACAGGAGTACTAAAATATATATACCCGAAATTCACAAGAGCCAACTAGCATGACCGAAATTCACAGGAAGCAATGTTTTGTTAGACAAAATTAGTTTATTTCTGTACAAAACATTGATATACAATTTTCCTTTGGATACCGACAATTCTTTTTAAAAATATTACAAATACCAATTAATACTGTAATAGGTAAATATATAATAAACTAAGATAGATTATTTATTTCATAAAATGAATTTGTGTAGTTAGCATTTATGTCAACACTAAAATATTACAAGATAGTTTTATAGTAATTTCCAATAACTTTGCCATCAAAAGTTTGTAGGTATTTCATGCTCAACTTTGCGGATCTTAGAATCAAATATATCATGTGGTTACATGGTAAATGTCGGTCACATTTTACTGTAAAATGCTAACCGATAATTAATTTACTATGTTTTACCATACGTCCATATTAAATCATGATCCATGCTCCTTTTTGATTTCACCTCAACATGTGGCCATTGATCTACTGTACCCTTATAACTACGTGGATGTCAACGGCTAAGTTCAATTTTAAATTGTGCGGTCGATGTGTAGACATGTCTTAGATCGTTTAATCTGCAGTTATTTCTTATGAGATCTAAGGTAGGTCGATCATGTCAACCCTAATTATCAACCGTTCTACAACTGACATGGCTTCTACACCGAGTGGTGCAACTTTTGACTCCTCGATGCGTCATTAATCAAAGACTTGTGGTGCTACAAGAAGAGCATGGAGCAACAGGGGAATAGCTAGGCAAACATGGATACAAGGGAAATCAGTGTTATCTCGTGGCTTCGCAATAAGGTACAACTATAGATGTGGTGGTCGACGTAGGCATGGTTCAGAGGCGAATGAATACCGTGGTGGATATGAAGGACCACTACTTAGCTACATGAAAAGGCCGGGGCGTTTCCCCTTTTCGAAAAAGAAAAAAAACTTAGCTACATGAAAGATTGCCTCTTATAGGAGGAACCGGCACAGCGGATCGACTGAGGCATGGATCTGGACATGTTTGATCCCTACACGGTTGTGCCTAGCTATATGGTTGATTACAAGGCCAACCAAAGACGATGAGCGCGTACACGACAATTACATTTTTCATACTCTATGGGGCTGAGGCGGCCAGCATGAAGGTTTCATCATCTCAGCCCCATCTTCCACGTATCATATCCTGCATGCAGTTGTTCGACATCACCTTCCAGTACTTCATGTCCGGCCGATCATAAAACCAGGAGGCGATTCACACTTTATTAATTCTGTGATATATAGCTATTCTTTTTTTGTGTGGAGCTGCTGTTTTTTTTGCTCCAGATAGAACGACTTGCTTTGTCAATGGCAAAATCTCTTTTTAGAACTTTTTTTTTGCGAAATGCATTTTAGAACTATTAGGTGCATATACCAATATATCTGTGCACGCACACATGCTTCTTAATCTACGTCGATAGCTACCACTACATTATAAACACTTCTTAATTAATTTCGTGCCAATCTGGAAATCCATAAATGGAAGGGGGGGTAGGGGGGGGGGGTGGATTATTTTCTTATCAGAGACACACCTTCACAATAGGCCGGCTGAATGTCTTAGGCGAAGGTTAGGGATGGATCATAAGGAAGTTGTTTGAGTCAGAGTGATGGTAAGAGTGAGGGCTTGTTATTGTTCTAGAAAAAAAGAAGTGGCAATCTCCCTACTACACGAAACGGACAATTATATCCATGTGTTTGTGGGGAGTGGGCAGGGTAATCTATGGAGGCTCAGGGGCATGTATGGGGAGCCTAAATAAAGGAACAAACATTTAACTTGGCAATGAAATGGAGGAACAAACATTTGAATTGGGCAACGGATTACAGAATTACATGGTGTTTGTGATATGCCGTGGATTTTTTTTTTCTGTGATCTTAATGATATTATGTATTCTTTTGAGAAAGAAGGGGGGAATCCACATCCAGAACAATACATGCAAGAGTTTAGAGATTTGATTCAGGAATGTAATCTAACGGACTTTGGTTACTCGAGAGAACAGTTTACTTGCACCGGAGTACGGTCCGGGAACGGCTTGACTGGGCTCTTACGAATGATAGTTTTTTTTAACACTCTTACCAATGATAGTTGGGAGGCAAAGTTTTGGTTGTACCCCTATATCAGTGTACCTCTATCGTCACAGTCTATTCTTGCATTAAAATTCATGCGAGAAAGCTTCTCTTTTTTGTTTCTCTCAAATAAAAAAACATTTGATATCAAAACTTTTGCGGATCAATATCACACAAGTACTACCATGTATAGAAAAGTTTTCGGATTTTTTTAGGGTAAGGTCCAGGAACAGCTTGACTGGGCTCTTACAAATGATAGTTGGAAGGGAAGTTCTGGTTGTACCCCTATATCAGTGTACCATGTATCTTCACCGTCCATTCTTTGCATTAAAATTTGTAGAAGAAAACTTTTATTTTTTGTTTCTCCAGAATAAAAGAACATTTGAACTCGGAACTGTGCGGATCAACATCACACAAGTATTACTGCGTGCAGAAAAGTTTTTGGACTTTTTGGCACAACATATATTTTAAAAAATGATACAATTCATTTGAAATTTGACAAATTTATGTTTCATCAAAAAATCAGAAACATTATATACAATGAGTGACACTTGTGTGTAGGAGATGAAGGGCCTGTTCTGATCTCCTCCCACTCCACACTTCTAAAAAAATCTGCCAGAAGCCATCCCGAACGATATAGCTTCCCGAAGCCGAAATCCAGGAAGCTACGATGGGCTGTAGTTCATTTTTGCGAAGCGACCGATTCCCAGCTTCCCCTTTTTGTGAATCTGAAGCTGCTGTTATTTACGGCCGAATTGCCACCGCCAAGAAAATGTTTCGCTCACCTTCCCCTCGCTCGATCCCGCGGAACAGCCCGCTCGCTGGCAACTCCCTCCCCCTCGTTTCTCCTCTGTAACCCTACCGCCGCCGCCACGCCCAACAGCCCCCGCCGCCGGCCAAATCGTCGACTCCGACTACAGATTCAGTCGCCCCAGTCTATTTCTCGCCGGATCCCGTCGTCGCCGCTGTCCGTCGCGCCTGGTACAGGGAGCTGCGCCTCCATGGCTCGGAGGATCTGGCTCCAGCGCCATTGACGCCCGAGCGGTTTGGTCCATAATGGGCCCTTTCCAGCCGGCCCAAGGTGGTAGAAGCAGGCCTTGAGCGCCCCAGCTGGGCTGTCTGGTCATCCAGGCGCTGGGAGAAGCTGTTGGCGCTCCAGAACGTTTTCGCATCGCCAGCTGAAGCAAGAAGCCGGATAAGAAGCTAGATATGAGAAGTTTTAGAGAAGTTAGATGGTTTCAGAACAGGCCCGAAGTTTCTGCTCGCGAGCTCATATGCACCCTCGTGAATAGTAAAAAAATAAAAATTGTAAATAAACAAAATCTGAAACTTTTTTAGGATCAAGCATTGACGAATTCTGAACATGCCTGCAAATTTTCATGAAGAAAAAACATGTCAAAAATGCTTTCGTGAGAAAAACAAAATTGATGCTCCAAAAGTCTGTTTCTTAAAGCATCAATTTTGGTTTTAGAAATAATTTTGGAACATTTGTTCTTCAAGAAATTTTGCACACATGTTGAGAATTCATCAATGTTTGTTCCCAAAAAAAGTTTATTTATTTTACTATTCATGGGGGTGCATGTGAGCTCGCGAGCACAAGGGTACATTCGTTGTGTTTAGTTGATCTGCAAAGTTTCAAGGTCAAATGTTCTTTTGTTTGAAAAAAAAAGAGATATCTATATAAAGGATGGAGATAAAGGATGGCATGAATCTTCATGCAAACTGAATAATCTAGATAGATGGGTACACTCGTATTGGGGTACAAAAAATCCACACTCTTGGAAGGGATGTCAAATTTGTTGATGCTATGCTAGAAAACCTAAAGTACATCGGTCGAATCACGGAGCAACTTTGATGCATTGGGATGAAGGCCAACAGTCTGATTATAGTGGACCAGCGGTGTTGTAATTCGAAGCTCGTCGGTTGCGTGAGGCTCAGTTCAGGGAAATGGTGGAGCCTACGTCAGATTCTAGAGCGCATGCTCATGATCTAGCTAGAAAACTTGCTGCTATCCACCAGAGTCCTATTATTGGGATAAAAATGTCCTGCAAAGAAAGAGGAAAAAGGTTATAAAATGTTCAGAGATAACACGAGATGCGTTGACGGATGAAAACCTGGCTAGCTAGGCAGAAATAATTAATGATAGAAATAGAAGAGTTTATTGAGCAAGAACTGTACTATGCGCAAGGAGTAGAGTGGATTGCTTCAAGTTTGGAGACCGGAACACGTCTTTATTTTCAATGTTCTGCTAGTGCGAGGAGGGCATGCAACAAAAAAAACACTCTAAAGGATGATCAGGGATTCGTTCGTCAAGGTACTGCATACCTTAACCCGATGATCTCTAATTACCATTCTGGATTGTTTACCACAGAGGTGGATGATGTTGATTCGGAAAATTCTTGAGAAAGTTATACCCCAAGTGACTTTCGACATGTACGAGAAGCTTCAGATGCCCTATTCAACGAAAGACATGAAAACGACTCATTTTTCAATTGGCGACATGAAGGCTCAAGGTATGATGGTTTGCATGCAATTTTTTTAAAATGTTGTCATATTATTGGGGATTCTCTATGCAATGAAGTGTTATGTGCGATGAATGATAAAATCATACTTGATTGGTGGAATGGCACTGTTATTGTAGAGTTACCAAATATCGTCTTATTAGCTTATGCAATGTGCTTTACAAAGTTATATAAAATATGATAGCTATGTGGTCGAAGAGAGTGCTAGATAAAGCCATTTCTCCTATTCAGAGTGCTTTTGTGCTCGGGCGTCTCGTTACTGATAATAGCTTGGTGGCTTATGAGTGTATGCATATGATAAAAATGAAAAACATGGAAAGGAGAGGTATTGTGCAGTGAAACTTAATATGCACAAAGCATATGATGGTGTTGAGTGGATTTTCTTTTTTAGGAGGACACCATGATTCAATTGGTGATTTGAGAGGTAGTTGGTTGATCTATTAATGGCATGTGTGAAGTAAGTAAAGTATATGGTTAGATTCAATTATCAAACTGACCAATTTGTACCAACACGGGATCTCCGTGCAGAGGGGATCAAGTCTTTTGGCTCATAAAGCGGAGATTCATGACATGGAAGGGTTAATGGTGTGCAAAAATGCACCATAGTTTCACTTTTTTTGCTAATGATTCCTTAGTCCTTATGAAGGTAAATGTTGTTAATGCAATCTCGTTGAGACAAGTTTTTGATCAACATCGCACTAGCTTCGGACGGATGATGAGTTAAGGGAAATGCGACATTTATTTTAGCCCCAATTTTAAAGGCGCATGTTTGCTCTGAATTAAATATCATGACAGAGACTATGGACTATGTATGATAAGTACATTGGTCTCCCAGCTACGATGGGAGTAGATAGAAGCGACAATTTTGTTCGTCTTTCAAAAAGTGTTGTTAATTGCGTGAAATTACTGGGAGAAAATAAAATTATCAGTAGGAGGAAAATAAATTTAATCAGACTGTGCTCCAATCACTACAAGTATTTGCGATAGCGGTGTTTAATATATATAATAATATCTAAAAGATAGCTCTTAATGATCTAAACGATCTTATATTTCTTTACAGAGGGAGTAAATAATTAAATTACTGATAAGATGATGAAGTTTTGATGGGAAACCATGTGAGAAAATGCACTGATGGGCTTGATAGAAAATGTGCATCCAAAAGAAAAATGATGAATAAAGTGCGCCGCATGGCTTAAAGAAAAGGGTACTCTGTTCAGAGTGGCCTCGGAGCAAAAACAAGGTTCAGAGAGGGGAAGAGTTTGGAATTAAAAAAAAAAAGGAGGAAACCCTAAACCCCTCCTCCCCTCCCCTTCGCTTCGCCTCCTCTTCCCCGTGGCGGCGAGCTGCGGCGGCGCTCCGGTGGCAGGCGACGGCGACGCTCCGGTGGACTTCTACGCCGGCGGCTACCTCCCGGCGACGGACAGCAGCAGCAGCAACCACTCGGCGGTGAGTTTTCTGCTCTCGCGCTCACCCCTTATCCCCGGCGGCGACCTAGGTTTAGGAGCTCGCCGCGGCGCCGTGCCCCTGCTGGCCGCCGTGGAGTTCTTATGTGCTTCCTCCCGCCGCCGCCGCCGCCGCGCCTAGGTCTGCTTGTCTGCTTTCAGTCATTAGCTGACGACTTTTCCACATGAGTTTGCGCAATACACTGACTAAACCTGTTGAAGACCTACTACTACTAGTGTAAAAACCGCCACTGCTTGTTGATGCTTGCTTGCCGCCGGCCCTGGTAGAGGGATTCAAATTGCTAGTTTGCTTGTTGATGCTTGCTCGCAGCTAACGTGCATCGCTGAATTTGGTGCAGACCAGAGTTGCGGGCTTATGCAGAGAGCAGAGGCAAGGAGCAGAACGGGCCGGTGAAGACAGCAGCAAGAGGCGGCAGCCCGTGTAGGCAGGGAGCAGCGCGTGGTTTGGTTAGTTCTTCGCTTAATATCCTGAAACCACAACCCCCCTATTTTACTCATCCAAATTACAAGAGCTCTAAGTTTCCCAGTTATGATTCATTCTTGTTGTTGAATATTGACCAGAATATCGTGCTGGAACTGACGAATTTATTTATTTATCTCTCTGTCTGTCAGGTTGAATTGGCATCAGTGCATAATGTCGTCCAATTGGCGGTCGCTGCAGCACCGGCATCGCTACACCTACACATCGGTCGTCTTCCCCAAGCACTACCTGGAAGCACTGCCCCTTGTGCCGGCCCAGGTCTCCGCGTCCAATTTCTTCGCCCAGTTGAACAATTTGATATCCCTGCCATCCACCTACGCGCAAATCGTTGTGGTCAAGGACTTCGCCTCGGCGTTTGTGCAGTTTCTTTCTGCTCCAGCGATATCTGATGATGCCGTGCTTGCTGCCGCCAAGCTTTATTTGGAGATCCTCTTCTTTGAGAACTCGCTCCCTCTCCATCGCGTGCTAATATCTGTGCTTGCCAAGTGCAACAAGTTCTCCGCGCTCATTAGCTCTTGCTTTACTTTGCTATGTGAAGAGTATGGTGGCTCTGGTGTCAAGGCAAAGAAGAGATTTTTGGTATCTCGAGCTGCGTTGTCACTGATTGGCTACCCCAAGTTGGGTTTTATGAATGAGGCAGTTGAGAAGAGTGTAGAGATCATGGCATGGGATGTGGTGGCCGGGCTTGACGGAGTGATCAGGGACATAGATGACGGGTCCCGGCCATCTCCAGTTGTGATGGAGCAGTGCCAAGAGGCCATGTCTTGCATGTACTACTTGCTGCAGCGTTACCCTTCTAAGTTTACTGGACTTGATAAGGCATCAGCTGTCTTCAAGAGTGCTGTTAGGACGATACTGACTGTTCTAAAGTCATCTGCCTTTTCGAGGGATTGTCTGGTGGCCTCTGGAGTCAGCTTCTGTGCTGCAATTCAGGTTTTCATGAGTCCCGAGCAGATTTCCTGGTTTATTTCTCAAGGGCTCTTTGGTATCTTTCCTGACCATGAAGATATAAAGGATCTAGCTGCGCATGATGCACTTTCTGATTTTCATCTGAGTGAAGAAATCAGAGATCTCTCCGTTTTGAGTAGACTATGTTTGCTCAGAGGGATTTTGACGGCTATTCCAAGGAAAGCACTCAACGTGCGTCAGCTTCATTCAAATGGATCGTTATGGACTGTATTGTATGATGGGATTTTACCTGAGCTTTGCATGCACTGTGAGAACCCCATTGATAGGCACTTCAATTTCCATGCTCTGACAGTGACTCAAATATGTCTGCAGCAGATTAAGACATCTGTTTTGGCTGATTTCACTGATTTCACTGGTGACTATAAGCCTTTCTCTAGGGATGTTGTCAACCGTGTATTAAAAATCATATGGAGCAACCTGGAAGATCCTTTGAGTCAGACTGTAAAACAAGTGCACCTCATCTTTGATCTCCTATTGGATATTGAATCGTCTCTTCCATCAGAAGACCAAAGCGTCAAATTGGTTCTGTGTGACATTGCAAATGATTTACTCCGCCTAGGTCCGCGATGCAAAGGGAGATATATCCCTTTAGCTTCTTTGACGAGGCGACTGGGTGCCAAATCTCTTTTAAGCTTGAAATCAAATCTCCTTTTAGAAACAGCGTATGCTTACATAGATGATGATGTTTGTTGTGCTGCAACATCGTTTTTAAAATGCTTCCTTGAGAATTTAAGGGATGAATGCTGGAATGAGGATGGTGTTGAGCAAGGATATGATGCCTTTAGAGGGTTGTGCTTGCCTCCTTTGATGCGGGGATTAGTATCTGGGAATTCGAAGCTACGATCCAATTTAAATACTTATGCACTACCCACTGTCATCGAAGTTGACACAGACAGTATATTTGCAATGCTTGGATTCATCTCTGTAGGCCCGAGTGCAAATGCAAATAAACTGGATGTGCCATTGAAAAGTGACCAATGTATAGCCGCACTGGTTTCACTGCTAAAGGTCTCTCGAAATCTCGCACTTGTTGAAGGGGACATTCATATGGATTCTGATGAATTGCTTGAGCAGGAGGATAATAAGGGTGCTGTAATCATATCTGTTAAAGGGATTACTGTTAGAGTACCTGCTAATTGGTTTGTTTTGGCACTGACACACAGTGATGAAACTCTGCGTATAGATGCTGCTGAATCTCTCTTCCTAAATCCCAAGACATCAAGTCTTCCATCCTCCTTGGAACTGAGCTTGCTCAAACTAGCAGTACCATTGAATATGCGTTGTAGCTCAACAGCATTTCAAATGAAATGGGCAGGTTTATTTAGAAAGTTTTTTGCTAGGGTGCGCACAGCACTGGACAGACAGCTAAAGCAGGGATCATGGCTGCCATCACAAAACTCTATTGTAAAAGAAGCTGATCCTGTTGACACTGTTATGGACACTACTGTGCAGAGGGCGGAAGATCTCTTCCAGTTCATGAAGTGGTTGGGCTCCTTCCTATTTAATTCTTGTTACCCTTCTGCCCCTTATGAAAGGAAAACAATTGCAATGGAGCTTATTCTTATAATGCTAGATGTATGGCCTATTCGTCGCTCTGAAGGGAAGACTGATGTTCATCCTTATAATGACAGCATAACATTGCCAGATTCAACAATTTCATTTGTAGGGTCTATAATTGATAGCTGGGACAAGCTAAGGGAAAATTCTTTCCGCATTCTGTTGCAGTTTCCAACACCTCTTCCTGGAATTTCCGAGAGTGCATCCATAAATGATGTTATCAGATGGGCAAAAGAACTCGTGCTAAGCCCGCGGGTTCGGGAAAGTGACGCTGGCGCATTAACATTCCGACTTATATTTCGGAAGTATGTTTTGGAGCTTGGATGTGTTATTGTTTTCTCTGAAGAAAATGATTGCCTTCAGTGTTACACAAAATCTACAGATGGAGATACAGAAGTAATTACCAGTCAAAACCCAGTTGCACAGTACATTTCATCACTCATTCAGTGGTTGTGTACTGTTGTAGAAGAGGGTGAGAGGGATCTTGGTGAAGCATGTAAGAGAAGCTTTGTTCATGGAGTTCTTCTTACCTTGCGCTACACATTTGATGAGCTGCATTGGAACTCTGCAGCAATCCAATCGTGTCTTTCAGAGATGAGGAGTTTGGTTGGAAAGCTTCTTCAACTCATAATGCGTATAACATCTCTAGCCCTGTGGGTAGTTTCTTCTGATGCATGGTATATGCCATGTGATATGGATGACATGATTGATGATGGCTCCTTTCTCTTGGATATAATTGATGAGGATCAACCTGATACTGATTTAGCAACAACAGAGAAGAATGCCAAATCAGGGAATAATGGCAAACCGGCCGAACATGTTATTATGGTTGGTTGCTGGCTTGCTATGAAGGAGGTAATGGATTTGTTCTTTATTACTTTACTCACCTAAGTTTCGAAGTTGCTTTTCACTAGCTTTAGTTTTGAGCTTAAGCAATTGCGTAAAATATATTGATCATATGGCATGGACCAACTTTGTTGTCAGTATTTTTTTCTTCCGAAATACATGTTTGTCCACTTATTTATGTAACACTTGTCCTGTTTGAGAGCACAATTTTGGTAAATTTGTTAGGTTGAGAAAAGGTTATTATTTCTGGGAAGTTCATACGTTGCGTCTCAGATCCATTACCAATATTATTGTACCAATGCAGTTATCCGGATATAGTTTTTTAATAGTCTTTCTATGGTGTAAGTTTTCCATTTATATTTCAGGTTAGCCTTCTATTTGGAACCATCGTCAGGAAAATTCCATTGCCTGTCTGTTCTCACTCAAATTCATCTCAGAATGGTTTGTCTGACAATACCGAGCAGACAAACATGTCTGGGGAGGTTCTAGATGTGGAACAGTTAGAGATGATGGGTGATCATTTTTTGCAAGTTCTTCTTAAAATGAAGCATAATGGTGCAATTGATAAGACAAGGGCTGGACTTACTGCCCTCTGCAACCGTCTTCTTTGCTCAAATGATTCAAGGTATGTTCCATTGCCCATGTAGGACCTCTTTGGAAACCAAGGGAAACATTGTTTATGATAACTAGGTGCCGCAATTCTTGTTTACATTTGAAATTTATGTATGAAAAATTCAGCAATAGGTAACATTTCATTCCTTGAATTTGTGAGATATCATATCACACAACACCATCCTCCAACTTTTTAATCAGTTTCATCCTTGTGGAGGTGTAATAAAATCCAGCCTTCCGTTAAATAACCTTTTATCCTTGTGGAAGTACAATGATATTCAACATGAATATTTTGAGTAATGCGGTGATGCATATACACCGCAACTGTGGACACCTGCAAAATTGTGATAGTCTGAGGGGTGAAATTCAAAACTGTGCAAGTTTTCCTTGTTAATAGATGTTTGTCATCATCATTCTTCGCCATTAGGGCATGGCCATCGCGTCGCCTCAGAGCTACTGCCCTACAGTCCAGATAGGTTCGGATGCCACGGTGGTGATGCAGGTGCTGCTTGCAGACCACAGGCGCAGCTTGCAGAGGAGACGGCTTCTTCAGCTTGGAAAGTGGAAAAAGTTCAAACAGAGAGAGAAATGGGGGAGGAAAAGGAGAGATGGGGACCTTTGCTGCTCCCACCTTCTGCGCTGCATGGTAGATGGCTGACGCTACGTAGGTCCCACTAGATGGTAGCTTCCGTTGGACAATAGAAAAAATTATGTGGTGGTTTCAGATTTTTATGCCTAGATGGACTACGGGGCAGCACCAAACGGGTGCTTCCATTGTACATGCCCTCTTATGGTCTCGACATCATAAGTACAGTAGTATGTAGTAATTTTTTGTTGAAACCCGATTCTGGATTTATGTGTATGTGGAGTTGAAACTTCCTTGCAGTTAAGCTAGGTTCATGTCAGACAGTTGTGTATCATGTCCAGTAGAAACTTTTAATGGATTATATCCTAGTTCCCGAGGATCTTTAATTTCTCTTATCATTCACAGGCTCTGCAAAATGACGGAATCGTGGATGGTGTTACTGATGGACAGGGCAGTTGCTAAAGGGCAAACTGTGGATGATTTGCTAAGAAGGAGCGCAGGAATCCCTGCTTCTTTTATGGCACTATTCCTGGCAGAGCCAGAAGGAACCCCAAAGAAGCTACTTCCAAGGGCATTACAATGGCTGATAGAATTTGCTAAAACGTCTTTATCTAATTTTGAGAAAGATCACAACCAGAAATCTGAAGCAATGAAAGACTGCATTGTAGATTCATGCGAGTCACAATCAGGAATCACCACAAGTGTTCATTCTAATGGAAATTTGTCAAAAAGCCGAGATGAGGGTGTTGTTCCTACAGTGCATGCATTCAATGTGCTTAGAGCTGCTTTTAATGATGCAAATTTAGCAGCTGACACTTCGGGTTTCTGTGCTGAGGCAACGATAGTTGCAGTACATGCATTTTCATCTCCTTACTGGGAAGTGCGTAATGCAGCTTGTCTAGCATATACTGCACTGGTTCGCCGCATGGTTGGATTTTTGAATGTGCAGAAACGCGAATCTGCACGACGGTCAATATCTGGCCTTGAATTCTTCCACAGGCAAGTTCATTTGGTATATAGTTTGCAGTCTGGTAACGTTGGTCTTGTGGTCTAATATTGCCATGCTGTTCTTACAAGTTTAGTATATAGTTTCCAGTCTGGTAACATTGGTCTTGTGATCTTATGTTAGCATGTTTTTCTTACACATTAATATCATGAGAAAAATAGCAATTAGTTTGATGCAAGTATAATACTGATAATCATTTTTTTTTGGTTAAGCACCTCAGTGTTGTCGATATGATAAAAGAGTGGAATTACTTCCAAAAAGAATACTAGTTTATTTATTGTAGTCCTGATGTAGGATTGCTATTCTTGTGTAAACCTTTTGTTCTTGTGTTTGTTTATGGTGAAACATTATATCCAATATTTTCCCAAACTAATATTCAGTTGGTGGGATTGGCTATTTTATTGACTGAGTTGTGCCTTGTTTTATTATGTATAGGTACCCGGCACTTCATCCTTTCCTTTCTAGTGAACTGAAAGTTGCAACAGAACTATTAGCTGATGGGGTTTCCCGCAATTTAGAGTCACATATCGCAAAAGCCATACACCCCAGCCTGTGCCCTATTCTTATTCTTTTATCAAGGCTTAAGCCGTCACCCATTAGCTGTGCAACTGATGATCCTTTAGATCCGTTTTTGCTTTTACCTTTTATCCAGAAATGTGCTACCCAGAGTAACTACCGGGTCCGTGTCCTTGCATCAAGGGCTTTAATTGGTCTGGTATCTAATGAGAGACTGCAGCATGTTGTTGGTGATATACTGGATGATTTACCTTGTGGAGGTCGTAAAGTGTCAACTCATAATTCTCAGTCTTCTTCATTCAATTCAATTCATGGCCTTCTTCTGCAGCTGTTTTCCCTTCTCGATAGCAACTACAGAGGCTTGACAGACAGTAACAAGAAGGATCAGATTCTTGGCCAACTAATTGAGGTTCTCTCAAAGTGCTCTTGGCTTGGCTGCCGTAAATTATGTGCATGCCCTGTTGTAAGTACATCATACTTGCGTGTTCTGGATCAGATGCTTGATGTTGCAAGAACAGGGAAAAGCAAGCATACTGATGTTATCCGGACACTGCTGTTACAGTTGAGTTCCCAGAGTCTGAACAATGGAACGTCAACTCACCATGCTTTCCATGATCCTACCCAGATTGAATTTCAGCAGCAAGCAGTTGCATCATATTTCAGCTGTGTTGGTATTCCCAAGGGACATGATGAAACCGCCGAGGAAGATGTTCGATTGCAAATACTTGATCAGTCGACTTCAAGCATGTCAGAGACGCCTTGTGCAGTCTCCCTCACTGAGCTGCACAAGGAGATAATGTCTTGCCTTGCCGATCCTATATATGATGTTAGAATCACAGCGCTGAAGAGGATTCTGCAGCTTGTGAAATCAATCAGGTCTGGTGATAGTAAGAACATTTTGCATCAATGGGCTAGGGCTAGTCTGCACTCTATGATTATGGAACGGTTATCTGTGGAAGAACACCCCAAATGCCTTTATTATAGTCTAAGGATCATATTTTCATGGAACGTGGAATGCCAGTTCAACAATGGAGAAGATTGCAATACATTTTTATCCATCTGGGACAGATTAGTTCATTTGAACAGCACTGTGTCACATGCGAAAACCAGAGAAATAATTCTATGTTGCATGGGTATGTGCATGAAGCAGTTTGCTAAATTGATGAGGGATGGCGTGTTACCGGAAGGTCTTAAAACGAGTGAGCTCTCTACTTCCTCTGGGAGTATCCACAAAGGGAATGATAGATTGTCCGCAGCCATTGTCAGCACAGACCTTTTTGTCAGTCTTGTTAAGAAGCAAAGTGCACCATCTGAAACTGTGAATTCTCGTAGGGCTGCCGCTGAAGCAATTATCGCTTCAGGGCTTCTTGAAGAGGCAAATTATGTCAATGCTTGTGTGTCCAACGCATACATTCCTTCGGAACAAGACAACGAATGCCATCTCGAGGAGAAATGCTTGAAAGCTAGCGGGGGTGAATTTGCCAGTCTCTATGCATGTAAGATACTTGACCTATGGTTCATATGCATCCAGTTGCTGGAGGACGAGGATGTCCATCTTCGGCAGAAACTCGCCAACGATGTCCAGAAGATAATTGGAAATGGGTCAGGCAATAAGCTATGTGATGATTCCACGCCACTGCAGGTGGACAGAGTGATTGCGTTGAGCTTCGAATTCATAACCTGCTTGTTTGGTCACTGGCTGAAATACGTCGAGTACTTGCTAAGGATGGTTTTGGACACTGCCAACACGTTGGACTCGGATGGTGACCTGGTCCGTCAGATATTCGATAAAGAAATCGATAACCACCATGAGGAGAAGCTGCTGATATGTCAAATCAGCTGCTCAAACATTCAGAAGCTCGTGCGGTCTGGGCATCAGCTGGCAACATCAGGGAGAAGTGAAGCGTTGTTGCAGAACTGGAGGGAGCGCTTCTTGCACCAGCTAACGTCGTTGACGAGTGGCTACCTTGAGAAAGAGGGGAAGACCGATTGGATTGGCGGCATCGGCAACCACAAGGATGTGTTCGCGTCAGTATACACAAATCTGCTCGGCCTGTACGCGCTCACCGAATCAAGGTGGTTACCGGAACAAGCAGAGGACAGGCACGAATCGTATCTGCGAGAATTTTCAGACCTGGAGGGGTTCATCACGCCGTTCCTGAAGAACCCTTTGATCTCCAACCTTTACTTGCTGGTGAAGCGGTCGCATAAGCCGGAGGAGGACCAGGGGGGAGGCTCCGCCGCCTCGGAAAGTTTTGATCCGTATTTTCTCCTCAGATGAATTTTCTCTTCTCATATACAACAATTAAGTAGCCCCTTTCAAGCGAGATAGCGGTTACTCGGTCTGGAACCAATTTGCAAATTGTTTTTGGTACATGTGATGAGTATCTGTAAACCGTGTTTCTTTCTACAGCCAAGTTTTGCAGCCACCATAATTTTGTTTTATTGGGGGTGAAACTGTTGTGCTATGATTTGTTATTATACAGAAGTCGCCGCCGTATGTTCTGCATCAGGAATATTACATGATTTTAGTTTCGAGTAGCTGATAAATCAACAGCAGCTTCAGTGGCTAATGTGAATCTCATCGTGGTGAAAACTGCAGCCAAAAATCAGCACAATGGCCCATTGAATTCTTTGCCTCGTCAATCGAGTTAGGCAATCGGTCAGTTAAATAAAAAGCTGTAAATAAATCTGTGCACTTTATATCGGCACCATTTTTTTACATGGTCTGTGATTCCTACTACAGTTTCAGGTTTTCAGCCTTCATCCAGAAAAGCTGATGAATTAACAGCTCGAGCTCTGGACATTTACACATCTCTCTCAAGATAAAGTCAACAATCTTACAAGAAGGTCAGTTTCTTCAACCCAACTACAGGCGGTTCACAGTTTTGGGTGGAGCTGGGGCGCCTGGCTGTGGACCACCGCTACGCCGGCGGCGAAGCACTGCAGCGGCGAGACCACGCCGGCGTCAAAGTAGAGGATGTACAGGCCCTCCGCGAGGCTCACCAGCCTCACCGCCGGCTCGCCGCCGCTCCTCGCCCCCTGGAATTAGATAGAAACGGAGATGAACAATATTGCCACTTCTTCTGAAACATAAAATCCTGTCTGAATTGTGTGCTTACCGCTGGTGACAGCTCCATCGATTTGGCACCGTCCTCAGGCGGCGGCGACGACCCGCCGCCGTCGTTGCTCAGCACTCTGATGGGGCAGCCGAGGTCCCACCCGCCACACTCGCAGCGGCCGCCGTTCCGCCATCGCTCGACGAGCCCCGATAGGCCGCCATTCTCGGATGCCACGCCGCCGTGGTAGCCTCTTGGAACAATGGCGCTTATGCACCACCTTGCCTTCTTACTCTCCCCTGGATGAGCGGCTCCTCCGGCCTTCTCAAGGAACTTGAGGCCCCAGCCGCCGACGACGGCCGGCTCTTCCCGCCGTTCCCTCACCACGATCGCCGCCACCTCCTGGTTGGTCGGCAGATCGTCAGCGGCGAGGCTCACCAACCCTGTCGCCTTTCCAGCGCCGCCCAGTTCGGCATCGAGCATTTCGCGCACATCGTCGTCGAACCGCAGCGGGGAAGAAGGTCTGCCAAACCTTCCCCATGCAGCATGTTTTGGGCTGGAGGAAGCATTGGGCGACCTCATGATCTCTGCCACCCTCTTCACCAGCCCCTTGCCCTTTGCAACACTGTAGGCGCTCTGCATCTGCCTCAGGTAGTCATCAGGGGAGCCATACATGACAAACTCGGTCTCCACACACCTTGACCCGTCTGAGCCCAGGACCAGAGAGCTTGTCACCTTCATCTTGCCGACGAGTTTCGACACGCTGCTCGAGTAGTTCCCCATCCAGTCCTTCTTCCCTTGCTCGTCCGAATGGAACAGGTAGACGTGGTCGGCGGCGGCCGCGGCTTTGCCGTCGCCATGCGGCTTCTTGACAGGGCTTGCAGTGTACACTGCCATAGGATTGTCCACTGACAGTTCAAAGTGAGGGAGCCCATCTTTCCAAATGCACTGCAGAAGGCCTGCACTAAGAGATGATGATGGTGGTGGGTATGAGGACAGACCAGGCTGATTTGACCTCAGACATGCCGTGCCGGAGCAAGAAGGCGCCGTCCCTTCATGCGCGGCGAGCTCCGCCGCACTTCTCTTCGACGGCGATGATGCCCCGGGGGAGGACATCTCCCATGTCTCCGGGGATATCAGGTTCAGTATCTCTGACTGTGTTATGGTGTGGGATCTTGACCGGGTTTTCCTCATCTTGCCCCCCGGGAGGAAGAACGAGGGGCTCTTCGTCGGCCTTGTCTTGGCGTTCACCAGCGCATGTAAGGAGTCCAGCATCATCTTGTCCGAAGGACCGAGGGTGACATCCCCTATGCTGGCTCCGCCGCTGATCAAGTCGTCGAGATCACTCACGTTGTGGGTTCTTGTTGGGTGCCTCAGGCTTCTTATCAGGAACTCCAAGATCATCATCTTGGCAGGGAGCGTCGGGCACAAGTCGGGGCGAGGCGCGTCGCCACCGCAAGAGCATGGTGACCTGTGGCATGACTGGCAGCTCCTGCTCTTCCTCTCATCTAATGGAAATGTCTGCCTGTAGTTTACCAGAGCCAGATCAGACTGAACCTCAGGTGCAACAACTGGCAGGTGTTGATGATGGTCATCTTCTGACCTTCCACTGAACTCTGGAGCAGCGCTGTCGCCGCGTAATCCATTTCTCCTTTCCAAATAGACAAGCTCCATCTTCACCGAAGAACCAAAAATCTAGTGAATGCTGGAAAATCTGATCTTGATTACCTGCACAGCAGTAACATGACTGGCGTGTTAAAGATGACAGAAAACCCAAATCTTATGGATAGACAGGAAATTAAGAACTACCAAAATCATGCTTATGTTGTCTATGATGACAGCTAAGCAGTTTCCGGTATATCGGTGCCGGATCCGAAAATATTGATAAGATGACTGTCAAGCAGTTTGCGTGTATCGGCGCCGGATCAGAAAGTACTGAAAAGGGAGTAATGACTTTCCCTAAATAGTAAGCAAATAAATGCCCCCTGACCAACTGTACCGAGAATCTAAACATATTTTGCGCGCAAGATCATGGAGCAAACATTCATAAGATTTTCTAATTAACCAATCAATCGAATCCTTAAAACAATATGAATGGACAGCAGCTGCCAGGAGAGGTCCATGTGTTGGCCATTTTCTATGAAACATCCTATGCCCAACATAAGGCTACTGAAGAAACCTGTACGGCTGTACCTGTAGGGCTTACACACAAATTGCCCAGAAATCATTATGATGAACCAACCCAGAGAGAGACCCTCTCTTCTTCCCAATGGAAATGATTGATTCACAGCACAGGGTTATAAATTCCCCAAGTACCAACTCAGCGGCACCAATTGGGCAAAAAATTAAGCTTTCTCTCCGTAAGATCGCCGCGTACACTCTATCCATGAAAACGGTACTATCCAAATTCTGAAGTCCTTCCTTTCATTTCAGTAGAAGCAAGAGAACATGCTAGTACTACTAACTGTACTACTACCAAGTGGAGTCCATTGCTTAGAATGCACTATCAATGAAGCATTGGGCATAAGACTGTGGAAAAGTAAATGCAGCACTTGAAGAAGAGATTGGTGCACAAGCAAGAACAGAGCAATTTCTTATCCTCTGCAATTATTTCACAGAGAGGAGTCAACTGGACTAAAAGATAAGTATTTTCTTTTATGGTTCTTAGTTAGGCATGAAAACTAAAGCAGCAGCAGCAGCCTGCAGAAAAGCAAGCACTAGTAGGGAATAATGGCCAACCAAAAAAAAGGAAGAACTTAATTGCATTCATCACCGGCGGCTCAAATATTGATAAGATGACAGTGAAGCAGTTTCAGTTTCCGTGTATCGGTGCTGGATCAGAAAATACTGAAAACAGAGCAATGAGTTTCCCTAAATAGCAAGCAAATAACCCCCCCCCCCCCTAAATAACTGCACCAAGAATCTAAAAATATTTTGCGCGTAGATCATGGAGCAAACATTCATAAGATTTTACAATTAACCAAACCAATAAAAGACTTACAAAAAATACGAATGGACCAGGAGAGGTCCATGTGAGTTATCACAAAAAAAGAAGAGATAAGGCCAATTGTTGGCCATTTTCTATGAAACACCCTATGCCCAAAACGAAGCTACTGAAGAAACCTGTACCTGTAGTGCTGCACAAGTGCCTACACACAAACTGCCCAGAAATCAGTATGAACCAACTCAGAGAAGATGGTAATAAATTCCCAACAAGTACCATCTCAGCGGCACCAATTGGGCAAAAAATGAATGCTTGCTCTCCATTAGATCGTCGCGTACACCCTACCCATGAACACAATAGTGCTATCTGAATCCTGAAGTCCTTCATCCCTTCTCTGTGGAAGCAAGAGAACATGCTAGTGCTAGTACTAACTGTACCACTACCAAGTGGAGTCCATTGCTTAGAAAGTTAGAATGCACTGCCACTGAAGCATTGGGTGTAAGACTGTAGGAAAGTAAATGCAACACTTGAAGCAGAGATTTTTTTTTGAAGCAGAGATTTTTTTTTTGAAGCAGAGATTGATGTACAAGCAAGAACAGTATGGTTAGAACAAATTCTTATCCTCTGCAATTATAATAGGAGTCAATCAAATGGATAAAAGGAGAATTGGTTGATTAGGCATGGAAACTAAAGCAGAAGCCTGCAGAAAAGCAAACACTAGTAGGGAATAATGGCCAACCAAGAAAGGAAGAGATTAATTGCATTCTTCATCACCGGCGGCTTAAAGAGTAGCATCATCGCTTTGCTGCGGCTGCCTTTTGACACGGCGGTTAAAGGAGGGAGTTATGAAGATGAAGCCCATGCGCAATCACACAAAGGAGGCTAGAAAGAAAGGTGGCGCTGCTGCTGCTATCTTTTGCTCACGCAAGCACACAAAGACTTGACTTGCTTTTGCAGCAGCAGCAGCAGCAACCAAATCTTCTCCAATTTCAGAAAAAAAAAAGAATAAGAGAACACATGCTCATTCTCAAAGTCTATATGAAAGCTGAAAAGGCACAAAATAATTTTACTGGAGACGCAGATAACCATTCATCTGGTCACAACTCACAAGGAGTAGTACAACTGTAGTAACATGCATCAGAAATTCAGTTGAGAATCTCTCACCTGGGGGGTCGATCAGCACGCAGCATCCGAAGCCTCCCTCCCCTGAAGCAAGCACTGCCTCCTAACCTCCGAGCAACCAGCACACGGAGAAGGAAGGCTGTGGGAAAGAACAGTGAGATGTACTGGTCTGAAGTCTGAAGTGGCTCTGGAGCCTGGAGAGCGAGGAGTGCGTGGACACGGCTATGTAGGTAGGGAGGGAGGTAGATCGACTGATTGCTTGGACCGGCAAGGCAGGCGGGCGGTACCAACCGGGAGTAGAAACAAGATTAGGTGAGGAGGACCCGGGACCTAAACCGGAGCCATCAGATCAGAGGGGCAGAGAGAGAGAGAGAGAGAATCACAGCCAAGGCGCAAGAAGCCCAGCTCGCTACCCTGTGGAGGAAGAGACAAGAGGAACCAGCTTTTCGCCGGGCCTCGAAAGAGAAATCGGGAGGAGGAAGACGACGACGGACGGATGGACGGATGGGGACGGGACCTGAGCGAGCAGGAGCAATCGGTGGTAGGGTTTCCGAACGGGGAGGGGCTGAGGGGGAGGCGTCAGGGAGAGGGCTGTCCCCTTTCACTCCTCCTCCTTCCCTGTCATCTTTCTTCTTCCGTGGCGAGAGGATGGGCGGGCGAGGCGAGGCGAGGATTGTGACCCGCCGGAGGCGAGCGGGTGGAAACTGCCGCCGATGGAAACCGCAGTTCCGGAGCAGGGCTTAATGGCGGCCGCGTAACTGCCCTCCGGTTTTAAGGAAGGCTCTTCAAGAACAGCAGAGCAGTTACTAGTGCCTGCCTGCGGAGAGAGGGAGGGGGAAAGGCTCGGCGAAAAGGGGAGGAAGGTTTGATTGCGAGCTCGAGAGCTTCCTGGCTTTCTGCGGCGGGAGGAAAGCCGAAACGGCCGGAGAAGAGGCAACGGCAGGCAGGCAGCAGGACTTTTGCCGGGGCCGGGACCCGGGGTCGGTCGCGGTGGCAAAGAAGATTTACGGCTGCTGCTGCCCGCAGTCAGAGTCAGACCACCAGACCATGTGAACTCGCTGCGAGGACGACGACTAAACTAGTGATGACGATGGAGCTACGCTGCTCCTACGAGCATGAAGCAGACCGGATCGCAGCTCCCGAGGTTAGATTAGGAGCCGAGCGAGCGGTTCCGGGCACGAAATTCCTTGGGGCTGGGTTGGTTATCTAGGAGCAGGAGGACAGGTTCGAAATTCCATGGAGATGTGGAGGTTTGCTTGTGCTGGGAATGGGGTTGGGATTTATTCCGCACTCCGGTCGGGCGGCTTGGCTGGCTGGGTTGTTGTGCGCTCCTCGTTCTCCACCACCGTGGTCGTGGCACTGGCCGAACGTTACGGCATGGACTTCGGCGGAGTGGACAGGACCACGACAGGACAGGGACGAGGGGCCGGGGTCACGAGCGAGCGAGCGACGGCTACTTGGTAGTAGGAAAAAAACGGCTACTAGAGAGTGGGGCCCACGTCTGATGTTGATGGAAATTTTCTTGACTCAAAATAGCGGTTTGCCGTTCTCATGGTTTTACATTTTTTTACTTTCCATCTTTTTATTTTTTTATTTTTTTATTTATTACTCCGTGTAATTCTTCCAAGAAACGGGTATAGATACCCATCACATGTTACTCGCGGGGAGGACATTTCTCTTCTCTAGTCCACGCGACCAGATCTGGGCGGAGAGACGAAGCTCAAGGGAGGGCGGAGAAGGGGAGAGGAGATGATCATCACGACGGCCCTGGAGGAGTGGATAGGGCACATGGCGGCGGGGGACGCGACGAAGATGGCCCGCTTCAGAGAGATCTGCGGGTGGTTTCCCGACATGGACACGCTCCACGACGCGGCGATTGGAATCGCGACGATCTTTGCTACGGGGGCGGAGCGGGCGAGGATGCTTGGAGATGGGGCTGCTCCTATCGAGATCCTTCACTGGGCTATGATGGAGGCGGAGTCGCCGGATCCGAGGCAGAGGAGGAGATGGGCTGCATATAGATCTCGTGTGTCGTTCCCCCCAAATCCAGCGGAGTTTGTGGTGGGGCCGGTCATGGTGATCCTTGTACCAGGGCTGGTGGAGCAGCAGATGCCGGGGATGGGAGAAATCGCCGTGCCTGCACCAAGGAGGGGGAGAGGCGTGCGCCCGGTTCAAATGTCGCGTCGCTCACCTCGCTTCCCTCGACGCTCTGCGAGGATTCGGGCGCTTGCTCGCGGGTCAGGTGGGCAGTAGGAGTCACTCCGGCCGGCACCCCCTTCTGGGTGCTGGCCAGAGAGAATTTCGATGAGGAATTTTCTACAGTGTGTGGTATGTTTATCAAAACCCTGCTCAAATCCATGATGCTAGGGATACATTTCTGTTTACCCCATCGAGGGATTTAGATGGATCATTCGATACTCATGTTATTTGTAATAGAAGAACACAAAGATCTGTGATTAAAAATTTGAGGAAACGACATTGTACTGCTAATACTGAATATGTGGTTGATTTGTTTGGCATTCCATCTATGTTAGTTTCACCTGCTAGTTGCTTCGCTCAAGATTCGGTTGGTGCTATTTCTAAAATTGACGATGATAATTCTCATCATCATGATGGATGTTATAGTTACTGGTCCCTAGTGATTATGTTATGAAGAAGTTACAGGGGAATACTTTCCCATGAATACCCTCTTCTTTTAGATTTTATAGAAGATAATGATTCTAATGTGGATAGAATAGTTACAAATTTAGCGTCGGTAGGAAAAGAGTTGGAGATTGATTTGGGGGGGGGGGGTATGGGCTGCCAATTAGGCAAACTCCTCGCTTGTGGGCCTCGAAGCCAACCCTGTTATGGGTAGTCTTTTGGTGGTGGTGTTTGGGAATACGCATTCACCTTCCTTTGATTATTTAGACGAGACTTCCCCCCTTGATTGGGAAGAGGAACCTTGTTCCCTTGAGCTATGGGTTTGAGAGAGAGAGAGGAGGGGGAATAGGATATGGTTGGAGCTCAGGTGAGAGCCAGATGGCAGGAATGAGGAAGAGACAATTTTAGCTACCAATCAGCACAAGCGGTCTGGTGGTGGAGGTAGTGGAAGCTATGATGGAAACAATTTTAGGAAGAACATGTTGGGAAATGCTAGAGATCTTGATGGGAAGGCGGTTGGGAAGGTTTTGAATGATGGGGGGAGTGGAGAGATTCAAGGATAGAAAACCCAGGCTGCCACGAACACTGCACAAGGCCCACTTCTGGCTAATCTGAATAGAATCCAGAGTGGGGATTCCCAACAAGGTCATATACATAACCCTACCTAGTGGATGTTAGCAAATGGGAATTTACCTATGCAGATCCCTAATATGGGAATGAAATAACCGTGGTTTCCCCAAATTACTCATGCTGGGGGAGAAGGATCTAGTCAAGGGATCTCTTCACAGCACCAGCATCTCATGGGACTGGGGGCTATGCCAAACTGTGTGCCTTACATTATGGCTGGAATTAATGATGACTAATCAAGGTGTGAGAGAAGAGTCTCATGATGGTGGCACTGGTAATAGTGGAAATTCTCAGTATGTATTTATGAGGGGGCCCCAATTCTTAGTCAAGTGGATGGATCGAGGAAGATGAGAAAACCGAGGGTGAAGGAGGTGCTGGTGGACAGAGATTGTTTTGCTCTGAGTGTAAAGAAGCTACACATGTTCATAAAGATTGCAGAAAATATGTCAAGTGTTCTTTTTGTGGAAAACAGTCACACCTGAGTGAAGATTGTAGTTGGTTAAACAGATCAAACTAGTTGCCAAGTATGTAGGCTTTGGAAAAATAGTTTTTTTTTAGAAGTACGTAGGCTTTGCTACTAAAGGTTTGGGATGCCTTCTGATACAGAATACAAAAGAAAACAACAACATTGAGCATGCAAATCATTTGTCTTTGGTTGAAATCACTTCTGGAGAGATTAATGAGCCTCAATTCTTATAGGGCTTCGACAAGATGTTTAACTGGATTTGGTAGTGGAGAGTCAAACAAAAAGGCATGAAAGCTTATACTATGAGATTTCCCAACATGGCTAAGCTGGTAGAGTTAACTAACCTCAGTGAATTCAATTTGCTGGATACACTATGTTGATTAAGATTGGAAGGTACTAGATTGCTTAAGACATTTCTTTGGAGCTTGTGAGCTGGGGACTACTATTGGTCCAGTGCATGGGGTGAGGGATATTCATAAAGTTCCCAACTCAACTGAATTTATACAAAAGAGATGCTTGTTTTTCGAGTGCTTTTTAGGTTGCTCAGGTAGTGGAACAAGTATGGTACTCTGGTAGTGGAAAAAGAGGAAACAGTGAGATTAAAAATTCAGTGGTAGGTGACTGATGTGGATACCCTTAGAAATGCTAAAAGGAACGAGGAAGATGAGGCTAACACAGAGACCATTAATTTAGGGAGCCTATCTTTGCCACAATATAAAGCTAGACATGGAGTTGGGTGTAAAAATTGATACATTGGGTGATGGTAATCTGGGCAGACAAGAAATGAGTGTTTCTATGAGGACTGAGAAGAGTGGGACTCATAAGGATCTGGCTATGAAGATTAAGTTGTTGGAGGATATTAATGTTCGGCAAGTTGCTAAGATAGTAATGAATGAAAAAAGATTACTTGAGAGTGAAAGAGAGAGGAATGTTTTACATTTGAAAATGAGGAAACAACATTATTGAAAGTGCATTATATCGACTAGAGGGGGGCTTAATAGGCGATTTTTATGAATTTTCACTGAGGAATTTGCCGGTGAGGAAATTCCTAAGCGAAGAACTACTTGCAGCGGAATAAGTACTCAGAAGTAAGCATAACAGAATACATGCATGGTCATCATGATGAAATGAAGACACGCACAGAGTACCGAAAGCGTAAACACAGGATAACACAAGATGAAGACAAACAGACTGAAGAAATTGAACTGAGGAAATTGAGAAAGTCTTCAGTCAAAGTCTTCAAACACAGATATGAACAATCACTCAACACAGTAATGAGGAAATGAAAGAGTTGAGGAAATAGAACCAGTAAGATTGGTGAAGACAATGATTTGGTAGACCAGTTCCAACTGTTGTCTCAGTTGTACGTCTGGTTGGAGCGGCTGAGTATTTAAACTCGAGGACACACAGTCCCGGACACCCAGTCGCTGAGCACGCAGCTCAGGACACCAAGTCCTCACAGTATTCTCCTTGAACTAAGGTCACACAGACCTCGTCCAATCACTTGTGGTAAGTCTTCAGGCGACTTCCAAACCTTCACAGACTCGGTCACTCGGCGATCCACAATTCCTCTGGAAGAAGCACAGTCTTCAAAGGTAACAAGCGTTGGATCCACGCAGGATCAATCTCTTCGGTGATGCTCAATCACTTTGGGTTTGTAGGTGTTTGGGTTTGTGTTTTTCCTCACTCGATGATTTTCGCTCAAAGTCCTCGGAGGATGGGATGCTCTCAAATGACAAGTGTCAGTTTCTCTCGGAGCAGCCAACCAACTAGTGGTTGTAGGGGGCGGCTATTTATAGCCTAGGGAGCAGCCGGACATGATAAGACATAAATGTCACTCAATGATATGACCGTTAGGTGGATAAGATATTTTGGGACAGCTGGCGCGCAGCACAGCAACGGTCGGAAATTTGACTCTCAAATTCCTCATGGCTATCATGTTCCTCACTGTGTAGGCAATCCTCACTGGCGAATTCCTAACTCCTCAGTCAGAACAAATTCCTCAGCGACCAGAAGAACTTCGTCTCTGTCACTGAAGAAATTGACTGAACTGTATGAGATTTCCAATCTCTTCACTCGAAGGGATTGGTAGGTGTAGGATTTTGAGTTGAGCATCACATGGAAATTTTTCCTTAGTATTTCCTCGACCCCCTTTAACAGTACGGTGTTTCCTATGACTCAAGAAAGAGAAAAACAAAACTATGAAAACGAAAGTCTTCAAGCTTCATATTCCTCACATGAATATCAAGTCTTCACGGACACACCAATTTCTTCACTTTCAAAGTCTTCATGAAAGTCTTCAGAAATACCAAAATCTTCAATCGAAGATATTCATTTTTAGGGGTCGACTTTCTCTGTAATTATCAAACTCCTCATAGACTTATAGACCTGTGTACACTCATAAACACATTAGTCCCTTAACCTATAAGTCTTCAATACACCAAAATCACTGAGGGGCACTAGATGCACTTACAATCTCCCCCTTTTTGGTGATTGATGACAATATAGATTAAGTTTTCAACGGGGATAAACATATGAAATGTAAGTACTGATATTGAGGAATTTAATTGCAAGATATAGAAGAACTCCCCCTAAAGATGTGCATAGTGAGGAATTTGCTTTTGAAGCAATGCACACTTGAAGAGTTGAATCATGGAGATCTCCCCCTATATCTTGTAATTCATACATGCATTTGACATATAATATGAAGAATTTGAAATGCATGATGAAATATGGTGCCTGATGAAATTCAGCATGCGTGCAATAATATTAATGAGGAACAAGCATGCAGAATAACGCATCAAGAGTATCAGAGCACAGTGCATCAAAAGTATCAGAGCACCATCGGGTTTAAGATTACAACTCGATCCAATAAAAGTTTCAGAAGAGCGAGAGTTGTAACTTAGCAAAAAAACACCCATATAATAGACCCGCTTGAAGACTAATTCAAATTTCTCCCCCTTTGTCATCGAATGACCAAAAGATCGAAACTGAGGACTAATGCCCCTGAAGAATATCAAGTTGATGGAGGAGCGTCAGCGTTGTCGGGGTCGGTTGTCATAGTAGGGCCTGCCGCAGTGTCGACCAAGTCTTCATTTTCATCAGTGTCGCACGATGAACAATAGGAGCTGGCCACCAAGGAAGGAACCTTGACCTTCTTGAATTTCTTCGGTGGAGGTGCAGACCAGTCAAATTCTTCCTTGAGACCCATTCTCTTCAGATCTTCTGCGCTGTAGACATGAGGTAGAACAGCCCAGGTATGGTTGAAGGTTTCATGGAGGTAGTAGTGGTTTTTCTTCACTGCGTTGTGTGTTGAGGTCATGTTGTGAAGAATTGAACCAAACTGATGCTTGGCCCATTTATGATTGCGATCAAATTTCTGATGAAGACTTAGGAGTAATTCACGATCAGTCATCACGCTGGGTGCTGTGGCTTGAGGAATTTGCTTGGCAGAGGTGTTGGCGGCAGAGTCATGTGTGGCAGAGTCATCATTGGTGGAGTAGGATGCAGCCTTGCGAAATTGACCATCTAATGGACGAATGCCTTCATCTATCACAGCAGTTGCCTTGCCTTTGTCATCAGCTGAGGAAAATGTCCGTTTGAGGACTTCAATTGGAGGCAAGTAGCTGCGATGGTTTAGAGTATCAGCCTTGTAATTGAGTGAAGACCTTGTCCTGATGAACCTCATAATCCATGGTGCATAAGGCTTCAGCTCAAATGGTGACATGGCAATATTCACCAGAGTCCTCATGAAGAAATCATGGAAGTTGACGGGAACGCTATGAATGATATTGAAAGGCATATTCTTCATGATGCCAACGACTTCTTCATCATTTGAGTCGTGGCCTTTGATAGGACTCATTGTCTTCGTCAGAATGCGATAGACAGTCCGAGGCACATACAGTAATTCCTTGACGAGGAATTTGGTTCAAGGGGCCTGCCCTGGCTTCAAAGGCTTCATCAACACTTGCATGTAATGATTTGTAAGCTCAGGTTCGTTGTAGATGCAACGAGCACCTTCAAGGGAAGGACTGAGTGGGAGGGCACGAAGCAATTCAGTTGTTGGTGCCTTGTAGTGAGTATTTTCAGACATCCAGTCCAGCACCCATGAATTCACATCTTCAGAATTTCCTATGATGTGCAGCGTCGCATAGAATTGAAGAATGAGTTCTTCATTCCAATCACAGATGTCAGTGCAGAAATTCAGCAATCCAGCATCATGAAGAACACTGAGGACTGACTCGAAGCCCGACAGAGATTCCATGTCCACGTGAGGAATGTGTTCATGATCGAAGACTTTGTCTTTGTTGAATAGCACAAAGTAATAAAAATTGGCTTGACTAGCAGTCCAGAAACGCATCTTCCTTATGCGAGAAGAATCATAGGGGTTGTAATCTGTGAAGAACACATGCTCGCTGAAGAAATCTTCAGCCTTGAAGTTTTGCTTCTTTGAGAATGGATCCTTTGGCTTGGGCAGAGGAGTGTCAGTGAGTTGCATCACGACCTCAGGAATAGCAATCTCAGCTTCTTCAGGCTGAGAAATTTCTGGTTCCTCTTCATTTGTAGTCTGCGTGTTCAAAAGATCAGCAGCAACAGGTTCTTCAGCACTAGTGGCTGGAATTTCTTCATGCACAGACGAGGTGGGATGAGTTTCTTCAGAGCCCATTTGAACGGTTGGTGCAGGGGACTGAGGTATTTGTTGTATTGGGGTGAAGAGTGGAGAATTGGGATGCTGACTTTCCCAAAAGTCATCATTCATCACAGGCATAGTGCATCCAATATCCACGTCTTCATCTTCAATTTCTTCAACGCCAGCCTCTTCAGCTGCGAACTCAGGCATTGGCGAGGAAGCAATAGGCGTTGAAGGGACCGCATCCACTTCAATTTCTTCATCAATCTGCTCTGACGAAGCAGCAAAATGATTTTCTTCATCAGATCCGCTAGGATCACATATTCTTCACCAAAAGGAACAATGTCCTTTGATGGCATGGTGGAAATCGGAACAACATCAATTGGATTTTCAAATGAGCTGGTCATAGGCTTCATTTTCTTCGGAGCTGAAGAATCTGAAGCAGCTGATGCTTTCCTTTTCTTCACTGCAGCTCGCTCTGCAGCCTTGGTCTTCCTCACATCTGATGTAGATGGAAGGATAGGAGTTGGTGTAGGTGCAGGAGGAGCTAAGGAATCTGTTTGAAATTTCTCAGGCGCAACTGTTGCAGTTGCCCTGACTTCTTCATTTTCTTCAGGCGCACCACTAGTGGATGCCCTGGCAATGTCTTCAGCGGCTGGAATGGAGTCATCAGCCCTGAAACTAGCATTTTCATCAGCAGCCTGAAAGTCATCAGCGGTGCTGGCATGTTCTTCAGTTTGCTGAGCGGAAGTTTCAGCTTGAGGAATTTCTTGTTGCGATGGGGCTGCAACATTGGTGAGCTTCTCAGTCAGTTTAACAAACCTGACTTTGGCTCCTTGCCAATCAGCATAATAAGCATTGAAATCATCGCTGAGGGCTTTGATTTCAGACTGGATCTTGAGGAGTTCATCAGGTGTCATTTTGACAACGTTTTTCCTCAGGAACTTCTCTTTCCTGAACTGAGCCTTCTTGATCTGCCTAGCCTTCTCAAATTTCCATTTCTCTTCAGTGATGAAATGGGTCAGCATGTGACTTTGGCCAGGAGTCAAATGAAAATCAGGCATAGGAGTGTTTGGGTCCTTGTGCCAGAGATCAATGTAATCGAGGATCGCCCTTGGATCCAAAAGCAGTGGCACATTTGTGCCTTTGGCTCTAGCAGCCCTTTCTTGTCTGTCTCTGATGATTTCTGCAAGTTCATCATCATCAACTTCATCGTGAGATGGCACTTGGAAGGCAACCTATTTCTTCTTCAGACTTGGCCGAGGACCTCGACCAGCTGTTGCCTTTGTCTTCAGCAGAGTGGGGCCTGATGAAGAGTTTGGTGCAGCTGAGGAACTCGCTGAGACACCAGAGGCAATAGAGATGCCTGCAATCCTTTGGCACGTGGCCAGATGTACAGGTGTTGAGGACTTTGCCGGAGCAACTGAGGACTTTGGGGGAGGAGCTGAGGACTTTGGAGGAGCAGGAGCAACATGAGGAACTGGCCGTGAGGGCTTTGAAGAATCTGGCCGTGAGGGCTTTGAAGATTCTGGCCGTGAGGGCATTGCTGGTGAAGCACTTGGCTTGTGAGCGGGTTCTTTGCATTGATTTTCTAGGCTTGACAGAGGCCTCAGTGGCAGCAGCAGTAGCAGAGTCTTCATTGAATTTCCTCACTGCTTTTTTGGCTTGTCTTGCCAACTTGGCTTGGCGTTTGGCCCATTCTTCAGGGAAATCCTCACCATGCTTGATGCTGGTGGGGTCAGCTTCTTGGCCAGGTGCCAATGGAGCTCTTGGGCATGGAGGATTGAGTGCGAATTTCTTCATATACTTTGGAGTAACATACCTGTACTCCCTCCATTCTCTTGCCCATCTCCTTTCAATCCTCTGTATACGCACCTTGCGCTGATTTTTGTTTTCCTTTCCGAACTTAGCCTCATCAGGCGTGCAATAGTCAGCATAGATGTCCTCATGTATTTCAAACGCAGTCATGACGTCAGGCCTCTTTCCTCCTTTCTGTGGCTTCTTACCGTCTGCCATATTCTTCAGTTGAGGAATTTGAACAATGGAATTCTCTAAAGAAGTATGCAAGTTTTCTTCGAGGAACGCTGCAAATGAGTTAATTTGATGAGAACCTAGTTATTCAGCAGCGGACATGAGTACATGTGAACAGAGTATAGTTGCGAGGAATTTGGAGAGGTCATATGCGTTCTCAGAAGGTTTTCAAAAAGAACAAGTTTGAGGAATTTTACCAGATGAGCCTTGAAGAATTTCACTAAGCGTTCTTTGTCTTAGGTTCCAGAGTTGTATAGATTTAGGATCCACACAATTGAGGAATCTTGAAGAAAAGTGATGCTTAGAGAAACGAATCAAGAACAGATGACTAGTGAGGTGGTTTGTGTGTGAGGATTTTAAGAATAAAACACCTTTGAAGATTTTGTAGAGAAAATTTGAATCAAAGAGGGCAGTAAAAGTAACTTTTAATTACCCTTGATGAAGAACACGACGAACTGAGAAGTGTAGATTTGAAGCTTGTCAGTTCTGATCTTCCACGCCCTAACTCGGCGGAGGAAGACAACTACGGCGGCGGCGGAGTGAAGATTTCCACGGCCGGCGCGAGTACGACGGTGACGAGGTCAAGGCAGTGAAGCTCTTCCTCGCCGGCGATGATGGAGTAGCGGCGGCGCTAGGGTTTGAGAAGCTCGAGAGAGAGAGAGAGAGAGCGGTCGAGCGGAGTAAAGGAAGTGAGGAAGGTGTGAGGGGGTATTTATAGTCGCAATGAAATACTGTTCGCCCGAAGATTTAGGACGAACGTGCCTGAGGGAGTCCTGGATTAGGGGGTGTCCGGATGGCCGGACTAAGACCTTTGGCCGGACTCCCGGACTATGAAGATACACGATCGAAGACTCCGTCCCGTGTCCGGATGGGACTTTCCTTGGCGTGGAAGGCAAGCTTGGCGATACGATATGAAGATCTCCTCCCATTGTAACCGACTCTGTGTAACCCTAGCCCTCTCCGGTGTCTATATAAACCGGAGAGTTTTAGTCCATAGGACGAACAACAATCATACCATAGGCTAGCTTCTAGGGTTTAGCCACTCCGATCTCGTGGTAGATCTACTCTTGTACTACCCATATCATCAATATTAATCAAGCAGGAGTAGGGTTTTACCTCCATCGAGAGGGCCCGAACCTGGGTAAAAACATCGTGTCCCTTGTCTCCTGTTACCATCCGCCTAGAGGCACAGTTCGGGACCCCCTACCCGAGATCCGCCGGTTTTGACACCGACATTGGTGCTTTCATTGAGAGTTCCTCTATGTCGTCGCCTT
Source organism: Triticum dicoccoides (assembly GCF_002162155.2). Taxonomy (NCBI): domain Eukaryota; kingdom Viridiplantae; phylum Streptophyta; class Magnoliopsida; order Poales; family Poaceae; genus Triticum; species Triticum dicoccoides. The sequence continues at coordinate 644,502,309 of NC_041387.1, forward strand.
TAGGCCCGATGGCTTCTTCGCTCGTCAATAGCGATGCGGTCCGGGATGAGACTTTTCTCCCCGGACAGATCTTCGTATTCGGCGGCTTCGCACTGCGTGCCAACTCGTTCAGCCATGTGGAGCAGATCGAAAGCTACGCCCCTGGCCATCAGGTCAGGTTTGGAAGATTAAACTACACGGCCGACATCCGCGGGGACTTGATCTTCGACGGATTCGAGCCACGACCGGGCGCGCCGCACTGTCACAATGGGCATGATTTAGCTCTGCCATCGGACAACACCCAGAGCATCGCTTAGGTGTCCGCTCCGACCATTAGCTCGGAGCCCACTACGCCAGTCGGGGACGGACGGTTGGACGCCGCCCTGGAAGCTGCAACCTCTACGACGATAGAGCCGAATACCAGCCTAGTCCTTCGCAAGGCCCGTGACTCCAAGGTGCCGGACTCCGATCCGGACTCTGTAAATCCCGCACCTCTTCCGATTAAGCCCGATTGGGCTCCGGTCATGGAGTTCACCGCCGCGGACATCTTTCAGCACTCGCCTTTTGGCGATATCCTGAATTCATTAAAGTCTCTCTTTGTCAGGAGAGCCCTGGCCGAACTACGTCCAACACGGTTGGGATGCAGACGACGAAGAAATTTGAAGCCCACCCACCACCCACTTCGTAGCCACTATCGACGATTTAACCGACATGCTCGACTTTGACTCCGAAGACATCGACGGCATGGACGCCGATGAAGGAGATGATCAAGAACCAGCACCTATAGGGAACTGGAAAGCCACCTCGTCATATGACATATACATGGTGGACACCCCTAAAGCGGGGGATGGCGAGGAGAAAACGGAGGGTGATCCCTCCAAGAAGCAACCCAAGCGTCGACGTCAACGGCGCCGCTCTAAGTCCCGCCAAAGCAAAAACGGCGATTCCGGCACCGGAGATAACAACACGACGGACAATGCCGAAGACAACCCCCTCCAGCAGGATTCAGTGCAGGAGGACGAAGGAGCCAGCCCTCATGAGAGAGCGGCTGACAAAGAGGATGACGACGACAATTATATGCCTCCCTCCGAAGACGAGGCAAGCCTCGACGACGACGAATTCGTCGTGCCAGAGGATCCCGTTGAACAAGAGCGTTTCAAACGCAGGCTCGTAGCCACGGCAAGCAGCCTCAAGAAGAAACAACAGCAGCTTAGAGCTGACCAAGACTTGCTAGCCGACATATGGACCGAAGTCCTGGCGGCCGAAGAGTATAAACTAGAACGCCCATCCAAGAGCTACCTAAAGCGCAGGCTGCTACCCCAACTTGAGGAGGAAGCAACTAAACCTACATCACCAGCGTACGATGCGCCCGATCGGCCACCCCGTGGCCGCGATAGAGAGGCCTTCAGGCCCTCGACCCAAGTCTCACCCCGACACCGCTCAAAACATACCAGAGTACGGGGAGACGCAACAGACCTGCGAGACATCTTGGAGAATAAGGCAAGGCAAACAAGATCGATCTACGGATCGCATGGGCGCCCCGCTTCACGTGACGCTAGCCGTCACGCCGGACATAATAAGTATGGCCCGGCCGAATACAACAGACCAAGCTTGTCCGAGCTGCATCGTGATATAGCCAAGTACAGGGGCGCCGCACACCCACTATGCTTCACAGACGAAGTAATGGATCATCAAATCCCCGAGGGCTTCAAACCCGTAAACATCGAATCATACGATGGCACAACAGATCCTGCGGTATGGATCGAGGATTATCTCCTTTATATCCACATGGCCCGTGGTGATGATCTACACGCCATCAAATACCTCCCGCTCAAGCTTAAAGGACCAGGTCGACATTGGCTTAACAGCCTGCCAGCTGAGTCAATTAGTTGTTGGGAGGACCTGGAATCCGCATTCCTGGACAACTTCCAGGGCACGTATGTGCGACCACCAGACGCTGATGACCTAAGCCACATAATCCAGTAGCCAGAGGAATCGGCCAGACAATTCTGGACACGGTTCCTAACCAAGAAAAACCAAATAGTCGATTGTCCGGACGCCGAGGCCCTTGCAGCCTTCAGGCACAACATCCGAGACGAATGGCTTGCCCAACACATAGGACAGGAAAAGCCGAAATCTATGGCAGCCCTCACGACACTCATGACCCGCTTTTGTGCGGGAGAAGACAACTGGCTAGCTCGTAGCAATAACATAACCAAGAGCCCCGGCAATTTGAATACCAAGGACAACAACGGCAGGTCACGTCACAACAAGCATAAGCACCGCATTAACGGTGACAATACTGAAGATACGGCAGTCAATGCCGGATTCAGAGGCTCTAAACCGGGTCAGCGGAAGAAGCCATTCAAAAGAAACCCTCAGGGCCCATCCAGCTTAGACCGGATACTCGATCGCTCGTGCCAGATACACGGCACCCCCGAACAGCCAGCCAATCACACCAACAGGGATTGTTGGGTGTTCAAGCAGGCAGGCAAGCTAAGTGCTAAAACCAGAGACAAGGGGCTACATAGCGATGACGAGGAGTGGCCCCGGCCCCCGAACAACAAAGGACATAAGGGATTTCCCCCGCAAGTTCGGACGGTGAACATGATATACGCAACCCACATCCCCAAAAGGGAGCGGAAGCGTGCTCTCAAGGACGTCTATGCGTTGGAGCCAGTCGCCCCAAAGTTCAACCCATGGTCCTCCTACCCGATCACCTTCGATCGAAGGGACCATCCCACCAGCATCCGTCACGGCAGATTCACCGCACTGGTCCTAGACCCAATTATCGACGGATTTCACCTTACCAGAGTCCTAATGGACGACGGCAGTAGCCTGAACCTGCTTTACCAGGACATAGTGCGAAAAATGGGCATCGATCCTTCAAGGATTAAACCCACAAAGACAACCTTCAAAGGTGTCATACCAGGTGTAGAGGCCAGCTGTACAGGCTCGGTTACACTCGAAGTGGTCTTCGGATCCCCGGATAACTTCCGGAGCGAGGAGTTAATCTTTGACATAGTCCCATTCCGCAGCGGCTATCACACCCTGCTTGGACGAACCGCATTTGCAAAATTCAATGCGGTGCTGCACTACGCATATCTCAAGCTCAAGATGCCAGGACCTCGCGGAGTCATCATGATAAACAGAAACACCGAACGCTCTCTCCGAACGGAGGAGCACATGGCGGCCCTGGCGGCGGAAGTACAGAGTAGCCTCTCAAGGCAGTTCTCCAATCCAGGCGTCAAACGTCCGGACAACGTCAAGCGAGCCCGAAGTAACCTACAACAAATCCGGCTGGCACGTTCCGAGCAAGCATAGCAGTGCGGCCCCAACCCCAGCCCTCGCCAAATGGCGATACTGGTACCACGCATACATAATTACGCCTTAGAGATACCATGGGCATAAGGGGAGGGGCACAACAATGGCACGCCCAGAATGCGGCTCAACCGCACTAAGGGGCTCCCTATTTCGTCGTTTTCCTTTTTACACACTTTCAGGACTCAACTATTCGGAAGGCCTGTCCGGCAATGCACTCGCCGAACCCACGATGCAACAGCCAGGGAGAGAGCAAGCCACGTCAAAAGTCCAGGTGGTCTCTATAACGAGTTTAATACCTGTTTTACTTACAATCCCGCAGCTTGCCCCTGGAGGAGAACATGTCAAATACTCCCATCTCTTGCTTACCGCACTTCTTGTATTGTTCTGCTTTCACAACAGCCCTTTTTTAATAAACAATATATAGCTCTTACCTATTATTGTACTTATCTATTTTTTATATACAAATATGTTCAGTCATGACATTCTGCAACCGTACACTTTGGTGCAGACAATACACCAGGGGCTTACAACACCCCATAACATGGTGTGAGAAGACCGAACACTCTCACGAGTGTGGCACCCCGAACTTATAGCACTATATGCATCGGCTCCGAATCATGTCTTTGGTCAATAGTTGGGTTTGCCCGGCTCCCATGTTTTGGTACCTTATGTTCCGCATTGTTGGCTAAGGTAGCACTGGGAGAACTACTGCGATTGTGCCTCGGTTGAGCTGGGTTAACACCTCAGTAGAGAAAGCTAAAACTGATTGTCGTGATAGTGCGAGAGACCGGTCGCTGTTCGCGAGGTTTCTTCGAGTCCTTAAAGACTTATGCCGTTTCGAGCAAGGAACCGGACTTATCCGGCCTAGGCGTGGATAGCGCCCCGAACTCGGTCTTCTAAATACTAGGGGCTTCGCTGAAATTTAAAATTATAGAATTCTATGGCTAAGTGAGAGTGATAAAGCATTATAAGTCCGACGGCCTGGTTCGTTGTGTTGAACGCCTCCCTAGATGGACCCAAGAATGGGAACAAGAGCCCTTAGGTTTATCCCGAACACCCCAGCACTCGTGGCATGGGGGTCGAAGCCGACGACTTGCATCTCTCAGATTTGATAAACGGCCGCACAGAAGGTAATATTTTAAATTAACAAGCGTTGCTTAACGCATATGAACAAAGCTTCAGCGTACAGGATAACAAATGCGAGTCTACTAAAAAAATTACATCTTTGGAGCACTCATCCGCTATACGGCGGGCACCCTTCAGAACGCCATTATAATACATCTCGGGCGTACGATACTCCTTGCCTGGCGGTGGCGCGTCAGTCAACAGCTTCTCCGCGTCTAGCTTGCCCTAGTGCACCTTAGCATGGGCAAGGGCCCGACGGGCACCTTCAATACAAACGGAGCGCTTGACGACCTCAATCCACGGACACGCGTCCACCAGCCGCCGCACCAGACCGAAGTAGCTCCCAGGCATGACTTCTCCAGGCCATAGCCGAGCTATGAGGCCCTTCATGGCATGTTCGGCCACCTTGTGAAGCTCGACCAGCTGCTTCAGTTGGCCGCTCAGGGGCACCAGATGTTCGGCCTCAGCATACTGAGACCAGAACACTTTTTCCGTCGAGCTCCCCTCTTCGGCTCGGTAGTATGCGGCGGCATCAGACACACTACAGGACAGATCGGCAAACGCTCCTGGAGAGCTCCGGATTCGGGTAAGTAGCAGATAATTAACTTTTATATTTTTGCTTTGCATAAAGAATGCCTTACCCGCCGCTATCTTCTTCATCGCCTCGATCTCCTGAAGGGCCTTCTGGGCTTCGGCCTTAGCGGTCTTGGCACTCTCAAGAGCCAAGGCAAGCTCGGACTCTCGAGTCTTCGAGTCACGCTCCAAACTCTCGTGTTTTTCCACGAGAGCCTGGAGCTCTTGCCGCACCTCCGCCACCCGCGCCTCCTACTTCTCTCGCTCGGTGCGCTCCAAGGCCGCACTCTTTTCGGCCTTGGAGACCGCCTCCTTCAGGGTCGCCACCTCGGTCATGGCTCCTGCAACATTAACGTTGGTCCTGTTATTATTTTGCAACCAAGTCTTTCTATATACATTTACAGGAGGTACTATGTACCCTCTTTATCCTCGAGCTACTTCTTGGCATGGCCGAGCTCGCTCTTGAACCGCTCGATGCTTTCCTTCAATGCATTGACCTCTGCAGTCAGTGCGGCAGAGGTCAGCAGCGCAGCCTGCATTCCCATATTGACATATTTCTATTAGACTCTTGCGTATATCTTTTTAGATCCTCAGCTCGGCTTTTCTTTCCGAACACCGAACTGAGCATCAGGGGCTACTGTCTATGCGGTAATATTTTTTATATGTTTTTGAACACATACCTCAAAGTCCGTTAACAGGCTTGTACAGGCTTCCATCAGCCCGCTCTTGGCGGACTGAACCTTCTGAATCACCGCACTCATAACAGTGCGGTGTTCCTCGTCGATGGAGGCGCCGTTAAGCGCCTCCAGCAAATTGTCCGGTGCCTCCGGATGGACGGAAGTCGCCGGCGTCGCAGGCTTGCCCTTCTTATGAAGGCGCCGCCTGTCGGACTCTGGAACCGCTGATGGTTCCGGAGCAGTGTCCGGCCTGGGGCCGGACTTAGATCCCTCCGGGGCTTTATCCCCTTCGGGCCTGGAGTCCAGGAGATCGCCTTGCGGCACCTCCAGGACCACCTCCTCCTGGTTTAGTCCCTTTCGGGACCCTACCTCAGCGTCGTCCGCAGGGAGCGGGGAGGAGGCCGTCGGAAGCGAAGCGCTGTTCACATCCAACGAATTCAGGGAGCCGCTCGACGAATCACCGAGCTGAGCTCTGGGTAGACTGCATGATTAAAATTCGGTGTTAGACATTACCAAATAATAGAAGAGCGCCATGAGTCATTTGGGTAACCGGACACTTACGACTTTGCCAGGGGCTTGACCCTGGATGGCCATTCCTCCCCGCCGTCTTCGGCATCGGAGGCGTAGTCCGGCAGATGGGTCTTCCCCTTCTTGGACCCTCCGCACTCCCCAGTTGGTGCGGCCTTCCTTTTCTTTCCTCCCCCCGTTGGAGGGGGAGAGGCTTCTTCTTCTCCTTCCTCCTCCTTGTCTTCCGAAGCGGAGGGCGCGTCGGGGTTGTCGGGCGATGAATCCGACACCACCGGGCGCCGGGAACTCTTTCGGGTCCCCGTGGCCTTCTCCTTGGCCTTTTTCTCCGGCACCACGTGAGGTGCCGAAACTAGTAGCTTCGCTAAGCGTGCGTCTGCTGGGCCTTCGGGCAAGGGGGCCGGACAGTCAAACTGTCCGGATGTCCTCTTCCAGTCCTGTCAAAGGAATGGGAGTTTAGATCCCACATAAAGTCACACTATGAAATTCGGGTATCCCGTAAGGGACTAAATGTAAGCTTACTTCGAAGGCTTGACGTTTGGCGCAGAATCCGCGATCCTCGGTGACGGGAGTGGAGACCTCAGAACTCTTGAAAAGCACCTTCCAGGCGTCCTCGTGCTTCGTTTCGAAGAGTCGGGATAGAGTCTAGTGCTGGGCCGGGTCAAACTTCCACAAATTAAAGTCCCGTCGTTGACACGAGAGGATCCGGCGGAAGAGCATGACCTGGACTATGTTGACAAGCTTGACCTTCTTGGTCACCAGGTCTCGGACGCAGGTTTGGAGTCCGGTCACCTCTTCCGGATTGCCCCACAACAGGCCCGTCTCTTTCCAAGATGTGAGCCGGGTGGGGATGAAGGATCGAAATTCGGGGGCCGCTGCCCACTTAGGGTCACGCGGCTCGGTGATATAAAACCACCCCGATTGCCACCCTTTGATGGTTTCCACGAAGGCACCCTCGAGCCAAGTGACGTTGGCCATCTTGCCCACCATAGCACCTCCGCATTCTACTTGTCGGCCTTTCACAACCTTCGGCTTGACGCTGAAGATCTTCAGCCATAGGCCAAAGTGAGGCTGGATGCGGAAGAAGGCCTCACACACGACGATAAACGCCGAGATATTAAGGATGAAGTTCGGGGCCAGATCGTGGAAGTCCAGGCCGTAGTAGAACATGAGCCCCCGGACGAACGGGTGAAGAGGAAAACCCAGTCCGCGGAGGAAATGGGGAAGAAAAACAACCCTCTCATGGGGCCTGGGGGTGGGGATGAGTTGCCCCACATCTGGAAGCCGGTGTGCGATGTCGTCAGACAAGTATCCGGCCTTCCTCATCTTTTTGATTTTCCCCTCCGTGACGGAGGAAGCCATCCATCTACCTCCCGCTCCGGACATGGTTGGAGAAGGTTGAGGTGGGAAGTGCGGGCTTGGGCGCTGGAGCTCGAGCGCGTAGGGACGGATAAGCAGAAGAGGAAGAAGGCGTGAATGGAAAGGGCGGATTCTTATCCCCTTATATGGGCGGCCAAAACTACGAGCCCCCCACCGGCCTAATAAAACTCGCTTATCTCCCAAGCGCCGCGGTTAATGGCGCGGTTGGGTTACCCATGCTCGTATTGATGAGAATCCCAGAATAAGGGGACACGATCTTTGCTTTGACAAGACGTGCCAAGGAAACCGCCTTGCTAAACGCGCTGAGGTGGAACAGTAAAATGAATAAAAGCCCGGCCGTGGCATGATGTCACGCCGCGGAATACGTCAGCAGATCCGATTGATGCAAATATTATTCTCTCTACGGTGGAATGTGGAACTTATTTTGCAGAGCCGGACACTACCCTGGTGTTCAACATCTTCTATGGAATATTCGGAGGAGAAACCCGCCTTGCAATGCCGAAGACAACTTGCGCGCCGGACTCGTCGTCATTGAAGCCTGGTTCAGGGGCTACTGAGGGAGTCCTGGATTAGGGGGTGTCCGGATGGCCGGACTAAGACCTTTGGCCGGACTCCCGGACTATGAAGATACAAGATCGAAGACTCCGTCCTGTGTCCGGATGGGACTTTCCTTGGCGTGGAAGGCAAGCTTGGCGATACGATATGAAGATCTCCTCCCATTGTAACCGACTCTGTGTAACCCTAGCCCTCTCCGGTGTCTATATAAACCGGAGAGTTTTAGTCCATAGGACGAACAACAATCATACCATAGGCTAGCTTCTAGGGTTTAGCCACTCCGATCTCGTGGTAGATCTACTCTTGTACTACCCATATCATCAATATTAATCAAGCAGGAGTAGGGTTTTACCTCCATCGAGAGGGCCCGAACCTGGGTAAAAACATCGTGTCCCTTGTCTCCTGTTACCATCTGCCTAGACGCACAGTTCGGGACCCCCTACCCGAGATCCGCCGGTTTTGACACCGACAGTGCCCCTGACCCTTCTCATCCACATGACATGTGTCACCCACATACTGACAAGTGGAGATCGTGTTAGATCGTGGGTGAATAGATAAGTCTATCGTGGGATACAGGACTATTTGAGCGGCAAAGCCGAAAATTTTGGATAAGATAAGTTTTTTTTAAGTTCCGTTTGCAATTTCTTCAGCTGACAAGGACACAGTGAAGATTTTGAACGAGTTTCAAATAGAACACACATGAAGAATTTGTGAATACACTGGGTTGAGTATAGCATAGAGGGGAAAGGGTCCGATCACATTCACTTAGCAGAAAATGCAACTTGAAGAAATAGCCATAAGTGAATGCCGTATAGG
>NC_041387.1:644511646-644539461 GCF_002162155.2 Triticum dicoccoides
ATATATATATATATATATATATATATATATATATATATATATATATATATATATATATATATATAGCCAATGAAGAAAAACGACGGAAACAGTGAAGATTTTGCAAAGTTGAAGAATTTGAAAAACTGAAGAATTTCAAAACTGAGGAATTTCAAAAATGAAGATTTTCAACTTTGGTGGTGGCGTGACCCACCGTATAAGAATGATGATTTCAGACACCGTGTACAATTGTCGTAGGGTTCTGAGAATCAAATTCTTCATTAATTTCTTCACACTTAGAGTGTTATTCTTCATTGATTGAAGAAAAATGTTTCTTCATGTGTTGCACATCTAAGTCATCAATTTTGCATAAGTGTTAGGATGAGTGTCCTTTTCAAAGAACATTCGAAGACTCTAAGATATTTAGCTCACACCGCAACTTGGTAAATCTGTTCTCATCCAAGGGCTTTGTGAAGATATCGGCTAGCTGTTCTTCAGTCTTCACGTGCTCGATGGAGATGTCGCCCTTCAACACATGATCACGAAGAAAATGATGACGAATCTGAATGTGCTTTGTCTTCGAGTGCTGAACTGGGTTGTGGGCAATCTTGATGGCACTCTCATTGTCACAGAGGAGAGGCACATTCTTCACGTTGACGCCATAGTCCTTGAGGGTTTTCTTCATCCATAGCAGTTGAGCACAACAAGAACTAGCAACAATGTACTCAGCTTCCGCAGTGGACAGTGATACGCAGTTCTGTTTCTTCGAGGACCAACAGACCAAAGATCATCCGAGGAAATGACAAGTACCAGATGTTGACTTGCGGTCCACACGATCACCAGCATAGTCAGAGTCAGAATATCCAATAAGATCAAAAGTAGAGCCCTTGGGGTACCATAATCCTAGTGTTGGTGTGTGAGCTAGATATCGAAGAATATGCTTCATAGCCTTATGGTGTGATTCCTTCAGTGTAGCTTGAAATCGGGCACACATGCAAACACTAAGCATTATATCTGGCCTAGATGCACATAAGTACAATAAAGAACCAATCATGGAGCGGTATACCTTGTGATCGAAGTCAATACCATTTTCATCAGTGCATAGATGGCCATTTGTGGGCATAGGAATTTTGACGCCCTTGCAATCTTGCATGCCGAATTTCTTCAGAACATCCTTGAGGTATTTCTCCTGAGATATGAATATGCCATTGTGTTGTTGACGAATTCGAAGACCTAAGAATAATTTCAACTCTCCCATCATAGACATTTGATATTCTTCACTCATCATATAAGCAAATTCATCACTATAACGTTGGTCAGTACAGCCAAAGATAATATCATCAACGTATATTTGGCACACAAACAGTTCACCATCATAAGATTTAGTAAAGAGAGTAGGGTCGAGTGAACCGGGTGTGAAGCCATTCTTCACGAAGAATTCCTTCAAAGTATCATACCACGCCCGTGGGGCCTGCTTGAGGCCATAGGGGGCCTTGTTGAGTCTGAAGACTTTGTCAGGATTCTTTGGATCTTCAAAACCTGGGGGTTGTGCAACATATACTTCTTCCTCAAGCTTACCATTGAGGAATGCACTTTTCACATCCATTTGATATAAAGTGATATTATGATGGTTAGCATAAGCAAGTAATATACGAATAGCCTCAAATCTAGCAACAGGTGCAAAAGTTTCATCGAAATCAATTCCTTCAACCTGTGTGTAGCCTTGAGCTACAAGTCGTGCCTTATTCCTCACCACAAGGCCATTTTCATCTTGCTTGTTGCGGTAGATCCACTTTGTGCCAATGATATTATGCTTGCGAGGATCTGGACGTTTGACCAATTCCCAGACATTGTTGAGCTCGAACTGATGTAATTCTTCTTGCATGGCATGAATCCACTCAGGCTCCATAAATGCTTCATCTACCTTAGTGGGCTCTATGATGGATATGAAAGCATAGTGCCCACAAAAGTTAGATAAATGTGAAGCTTTTGAGCGTGTGAGAGGACCTGGTGCTTCAATGTCGTCGAGGAACTTGATCAACATTTTCTTCAGCACCATTTTCTTCAGCATTGTCTTCAGGTGCATTAGCTCGACGATTTTCGCGTTCAGGAATGAATTCTTTAGTAGATTCTTCGGTAGGAATGACATCCTCAGTAGCCTTGAACTTGATAGAATCCTCAGGTGCTGGTTCATCTATCACAGAAGGTAGGTGCTCTCTTTGCGAGCCATTAGTTTCATCGAACCGCACATCTACAGTTTCAACAACCTTGTGAAGAGCGTTGTTGAAGACTCTGTAGGTGTCCGAGTCCTTTCCGTAACCAAGCATAAAACCTTCATGTGCTTTCGGTGCAAATTTAGCATTGTGATGAGGATCTCTAATCCAACATTTAGCACCGAAGACTTTGAAATAACTCACATTGGGTTTCTTGTCAGTGAGGAGTTCATAGGCAGTCTTCTTGAAGAATTTGTGAAGATATACCCGATTGATGACGTGGCACGCAGTATCAATTGCTTCAATCCAGAAATGATGAGGCGTCTTGTATTCATCAAGCATAGTGCGAGCCATTTCAGCGAGGGTTCTGTTCTTGCGCTCCACGACGCCATTCTGCTGAGGATAAGGAGCAGATAACTCATGAGTAATACCAAGTTCATCAAGATAGCCATCAAGACCGGAATTCTTGAACTCAGTCCCATTGTCAGTTTTGATGTGCTTGATCTTCACACCAAAGTTGGTTGAAGCCCTCGAGGAAAATCGTTTGAAGATTTCCTGCACTTCATGTTTGTAAGTGACAATGTGTACCCATGTGTAACGAGAATAGTCATCAAAAATAACAAAGCCATATAGAGATGCATCATTCGAAACAGCAGAATAATGATTAGGACCAAAGAGATCCATGTGAAGCAATTTGAATGGACGAGTAGTGGTCATGATAGTCTTTGCTGGATGCTTGGCCTTTGTCATCTTTCCAGCTTCACAAGCTCCACATAAGTGATCCTTGAGGAATTTGACATTCTCAATGCCAACGACGTGCTTCTTCTTCGCAAGCGTGTTCAGATTCCTCATGCCAGCATGACCAAGTGGTCGATGCCAGAGCCAGCCTTCTGAGGCTTTTGCCAGTAAGCACACGGCTGGTTGTGGTCCTGTAGAGAAATCAACAGTATACAGATCTCCTCTCCTAAAGCCTTCGAAGACTTTGGAATGGTCAGCTTCCATGATCACAACACAACAATATCTTCCAAAGACAACAACCATATCGAGATCACAAAGCATTGAGACAGACATGAGGTTGTATCCTAAGGACTCGACAAGCATGCCTTTGTCCATGTGTCGATCCTTTGAGATCGCAACCTTACCTAGACCCAATACCTGACTTTTGCCTTTGTCAGCGAAGATGATATGCTTCAGATGTGACGGTGATAAAGGAGCATCCATCAATAGGTTCTTGTCACCAGTCATGTGATTTGTACATCCACTATCAAGGACCCACTCGTTTGCTTTGGGCTGATCATCCTGTAGATGAATTAGTGCATCTTACGAACTCATATACTTCATCAGTGAAGAATATGACGTAAATTCATTAGTTCAATTTCATCAAGCAATAGCACAGATAAGCAGTGTGAGGACGTGAGAAATGAAAATTCATTTCTTCATGATTAGCCTGCGTCCTTTCAGGCATTTTTGCCAGGCCCCCAGCAAATTCTTTAGACGTTAAAGCACGTCTGGAGACCTGACCCCGCGGAAGAAGTTAGTTCTTTTTCTTCACCACCCACATCTGAAGGGGTGGCAAAGAACTCATCACTCTGCGAGCACCATATGAGAAAGGTGGCATAGAAGCTAGTCCACTTCGTTTCACATAAAAGGGGTTAGGGTAAGCATATGAATAAGCAGAGAAATTCTTCGAGGACTTATGAACATAATGATTTGAAGAATAATGCACATATTCATAGCCCTTAGCTCTACCCTACGAAATAGAAGGGTTAGCACGATGATGTTCATATGAGGACTTTGATCCATTTGAGGAATTTGATCCATGTGAATAATTAGGTTCATATGAAGAATTGGATCTGGGGTTCCTGTTCTTCACAGGTGGTGTCATGAGGACATTCACCCGAAGACTTTCAACATAACTTTTGGGGACCCAGATTTTCTTCATAGGGGAACCGTTCCTGCAGTTAGTCCCAACATATCTAGCAAATACTTCACCATTCTGATTTTTGAACAGTTTATAGTTGGAGTCAAATGACTCATCAGAAGAATGAGAAGATTCACATGTAAAACCAGATAAGTTGGATGGATCAACTGGAGGTCCCTTTGTAGCAACCCATGAGGTTTTGGGGTACTGCTCAGGTTTCCAATATGTTCCATCAGCATTGAGTTTCCTCTCAAAGGCAATACCCTCTTTCCTAGGGTTCCTGTTGAGAATCTGCTTTTTGAGCACATCACAAAGAATCTGATGCCCTTTGAGGCTTTTGTGCATGCCTGTTGTGTACAATTCCTTCAGCCCTGCATCGTCAGTGATACTAGCAATGTCCTCAGATGAGGAATTAGTGATAGCAGAGACAGGTGAAGAATTTGTAACAGTTGAAGCATTTGAACATTCAGGTGAAGAATTAGCAGATTCAGGTTCAATGCACTTTAAGCATGGAGGAACAAATTCTTCTTGAGTAGTGTTGATTTGTTGAGCAAGTAATGAATCGCGCTCCTTCTAAAGATCTTCATAACTCACTCTTAGCTTCTCAAGATCTTGCTTTCTTTGAAGAAGTTCAAGAGAAAGCTTCTCGTGATCAGATAAGAGAGTGTTATGATGACCTTGGAGATCATCAAACTTGGAATGGAGTCCCTGAAGACTTTCAGCCAAGGCTTTTGACTGATCCATTTCTTCACCCAACATATCATCGCTCTTATTTAGCATGTATTGAACTTTTTCCAAAGCTCTTTGTTGATTAGTGGCAAGGGAAGCAAGTTTAACATAGCTAGGTCCAAATTCATCGCCAGATTCATCATCACTGGACTCGGATAGGTAGCATTCGGTTACCTTAGCACTGTTTGCCATAAGGCAGGGGTTGGACGATGATGATTCTGGTTCGAATGTTATCTCTTTGAGAGATTCCTTGTAATCCTCAAACCAAGGATCATGACGAGTTAGATGTCCATCATAGACCTCAAAGAGATGGTCCCAGATTAGCTTCGCGTGATTGAGATGCAAGACGTTCCTGAACTGATTTTTAGACAGACTTGAGCAGATGACATCCTTTACTGTGAGGTTGAGTAGAGTGTACTTGCTAATGTCATCAGCCTCAGCCATCTTGCATAGATCCGTAAGACTGATCTCGGTGACGGTCCACAGTTCACTGTCCATAGCCATGAGCCGCTTTTTGATCATGGCCTTCCACCGAGGATACTCATGACCGTCAAAGATGGGACAGGAAACGCTCCTCGATCCTGCAGTCGACATAACTAGAACTCCAGGTGGTTAAACCAAAATCACACAAAACAAGGGAGTACCTTGCTCTGGTACCAATTGAAAGTGCGTTATATCGACTAAAGGGGGGGGGTGAATAGACGATTTTTATGAATTCTTCACTGAGGAATTTGTCGGTGAGGAAATTCCTAAGCGAAGAACTACTTGTAGTGGAATAAGTACTCAGAAGTAAGCATAACAGAATACAGGCATGGTCATCATGATGAAATGAAGACACGCACATAGTACAGAAAGCGTAAACACAGGATAAAACAAGATGAAGACAAACCGACTGAAGAAATTGAACTGAGGAAATTGAGGAAGTCTTCAGTCAAAGTCTTCAAACACAGATATGAACAATCACTCAACACATTAATGAGGAAATGAAAGAGTTGAGGAAATAGAACCAGTAAGGTTGGTGAAGACAATGATTTGGTAGACCAGTTCCAACTGTTGTCTCAGTTGTACATCTGGTTGGAGCGGCTGAGTATTTAAACTCGAGGACACACAGTCCCGGACACCCAGTCGCTGTCACGCAGCTCAGGACACCAAGTCCTCGCCGTATTCTCCTTGAACTAAGGTCACACAGACCTCGTCCAATCACTTGTGGTAAGTCTTCAGGCGACTTCCAAACCTTCACAGACTCGGTCACTCGGCAATCCACAATTCCTCTTGGATGCTCTAGACCATGACGTCTAACCGTCTGGAAGAAGCACAGTCTTCAAAGGTAACAAGCGTCGGATCCACGCAGGATCAATCCCTTCAGTGATGCTCAATCACTTTGGGTTTGTAGGTGTTTGGGTTTGGGTTTTTCCTCACTCGATGATTTTCGCTCAAAGTCCTCGGAGGATGGGATGCTCTCAAATGACAAGTGTCAGTTTCTCTCGGAGCAGCCAACCAGCTAGTGGTTGTAGGGGGGCGGCTATTTATAGCCTAGGGAGCAGCCGGACATGATAAGACATAAATGCCCTTCAATGATATGACCGTTAGGTGGATAAGATATTTTGGGACAGCTGGCGCGCAGCACAGCAACGGTCGGAAATTTGACTCTCAAATTCCTCAGGGCTATCATGTTCCTCATTGTGTAGGCAATCCGCATTAGCGAATTCCTAACTCCTCAGTCAGAACAAATTCCTTAGCGACCAGAAGAACTTCTTCTCTGTCACTGAAGAAATTGACTGAACTGTATGAGATTTCCAATGGCTTCACTCAAAGGGATTGGTAGGTGTAGGATTTTGAGTTGAGCATCACATGGAAATTTTTCCTTAGTATTTCCTCGACCCCCTTTAACAGTATGGTGTTTCCTATGACTCAAGAAAGAGAAAAACAAAACTATGAAAACGGAAGTCTTCAAGCTTCATATTCCTCGCATGAATATCAAGTCTTCACGGACACACCAATTTCTTCACTTTCAAAGTCTTCATGAAAGTCTTCAGGAATACCAAAATCTTCAATCGAAGATATTCATTTTTAGGGGTCGACTTTCTCTGTAATTATCAAACTCCTCATAGACTTATAGACCTGTGTACACTCATAAACACATTAGTCCCTTAACCTATAAGTCTTCAATACACCAAAATCACTAAGGGGCACTAGATGCACTTACAATTATGGATTATATTACCAATTTTTATAGAAACCTTTTTGCGAGTCCTGATGATTCTAAAGTCTCCTTAAACATTTATAGTGTTGATGGATTCCTGATCAGAAAGCCAAGAAATTGGTTGAGGAGTTCACCTCTGAAGAAATGCATAACGTGGTTTTTCTATGAAGAAGAACATAAGCCCTCGTCCTAATGGTTTTACCATTGAATTCTATTAGAGATGTTTGAACATGGTTAAGTGGGATCTGAAGGCAATGCGTGATGATTTTCACAAAGGCAATTTAAATATTTCTAGATCAAACTATGGTATCATCACTTTAGTTCCCAAAACTAATGAAACTAAAGAAATTCAGAAGTTTAGGTCTACTTGCCTATTAAATAGTAGTTTTAATTCTTTTACTAAAATTCTTATGAATAAACTGAGTGAAATAGTTGGGAAGCGTGTACAAACTTCTTTTATTGAAGGCAGATATATTATGGAGGGAGTGTTGATATTACATGAAGCTCTTAATTCTATCCATTCTAAGAAAAAAGTGGCATGCTCTTTAAATTAGATTTTGAAAAATGTATGATAAAATTAAGTGGCCTTTTGGATACAAAATGTTAAGTTTGAAGGGTTTCCATGGTAAATGGAATGACTAGATTATGGAAACCATGAGATGTGGATCCGTGAGTGTTAAAGTGAATGATAAGATTGGAACTTACTTTCCTATTTTTAATGGTCTTAGGCATGGAGATTCCTTATCTCCCTCCTATTTGACCTTGTTGCTGGTGCTTTAACAATTATTATGAAGAATGCTAGGGAATATGTTTATGTTAAACGAGTGTTAACTGAATCTAGGGAGGGCGTGTGAATATGCTGCAATATGCAAATGACATAATTTTCCTTCTTCCTCATGATATTGATAGTGCAAAGAAAATCTGAAGATTATTTTGTGTGCCTTTGAGCAGTGTTAGGGCTGAAAATAAATTTCTTAAAGAGTGAATCTTTCTTTTTGGGGAGTTCTGGGGATAAAGAGCAAATTTATAGGGTGATTTTTACTAGTCGGGTAGGGAAACTTCCTGTGAAATATCTTGGCATTTCCCTGAATAAAGTGGGGATTAGAAATAAAGATTGGAGCAAAACTGAAAAAAAGATGTGCTTGCTAGCAAGGTACGATGATGAGCATTGTGAAAGCGCGTTATATCGACTAGAGGGGCGGGGGATGAATAGGTGATTTTTACAAATTTGTCACTGAGGAATTTCTTCACCGCAACGACACACTAGCAGCGGAATAAGTACTCAGGTATAAGCATAACAAAGTAACAACATAGTCATCTTGATGAAATGAAAACAAGAACAGAGTACATATAGCGTGAAAACAGAATATGCAGGCTGAAGACTATGTGACTGAAGAATTAGGATTGAGGAAATAGAGAAAGTCTTCAGTCAAAGTCTTCAAACAGTAATTATCAGGTTCATCAACACATGAATGAGGAAATGAAAGGGTTGAGGAAATAGAACCAGTTGGCTTGGTGAAGATAATAACTTGGTAGACAATTTCCAACTGTTGTGACAGTTGTACGTCTGGTTGGAGCGGCTGGGTATTTAAACCCGAGGACACACAGTCCTCACAGTATTCTCCTTGAGCTAAAGTCACATAGACCCAATCACTCGTGGTAAGTCTTCAGGTGACTTCCAAACCTTCACAGACTTGGTCACTCGGCGATCCACAATTCCTCTTAGATGCTCAGACCATGACGCCTAACCGTCTGGAGGATACACAGTCCTCAAAGGTAACAAGTGTTGGTTCCACACAGGAAGAATCTCTCCATTGATGCTCAATCACTTTGGGTTGTAGGTGTTTGGGTTTTGGGTTTTTCCTCACTTCATGATTTTCGCTCAAAGTTCTTGGAGGATGGGATGCTCTCAATGACAAGTGTCAATTTCTCTCGGAGCAGCCAACCAGCTAGTGGTTGTAGGGGGCGGCTATTTATAGCCTAAGAAGCAACCCGACATGATAAGACATAAATGTCCTTCAATGATATGACCGTTAAGTGGGTAGATATTTTGGGACAACTGGCGCGTAGCACAACAACGGTCGGATATTTGAGATTCAAATTCCTCGGGGCTATCATGTTCCTCACTGTGTAGGCAATCCGCACTGGCGAATTCCTAACTCCTTAGTCAGAACAAATTCCTCAGAGACCAGAAGATCTTCGTCTCTGTCACTGAAGAAATTGACTGAACTGATATGAGATTTCCAATGGCTTCACTCGAAAGGATTGGGTAGGTGTAATATTTTGAGATGAGCATCACTTGGAAATCACTTTCCTTAGTATTACCTTGACCCCCTTTAACAGTACAGTGTTTCCTATGACTCAAGAAAGAGAAAATGAAATTACGAAAACAAAAGTCTTCACACTTCTTAATCCTCGCATGAATATCCAAGTCTTCAAGGTCACACCAATTTCTTCACTTTCAAAATCTTCAGGAGAACCAAAGTCTTCAGCTGAATACATACTTTTTTAGGGGTCGACTTTCATCGTAAATATCAAACTCCTCATCGACTTATAGAGTCTGTGTACACTCACAAACATATTAGTCCCTTAACCTATAGGTCTTCAATACACCAAAATCACTAAGGGACACTAGATGCACTTACACATTGCTAGGAGGTTGTCCCTTGTGCAGTCATTCTTGACAAATATACCCTTGTTTATGATGTCCTTTTATCCTATACCTGTAGGAGTTTGGGAAAAAGTGATTTCTTTAGGGTCAGAATTACTTGGCATGGAGATACGAACAAAATGGAAATACCAGTTAGTGAGGTGGTCTAAAGTTTGTCAGCCTAAGAAACAAGGAGGTTTGGGTATCCATAATTTAGAACTAATGAACATGGTCCTCTAGGCTAAATGGTTGTGGATGTTGGAAATGGATGAGGGGCTTTGGCAGGAGATCCTTAGAAATAAATATGTTAAAATGAGTGCTTATCTGGCGTAAAACAAGAAAGGAAGATCCTAATTCTAGGCTGGCTTACTATATGTTAGAGACTTGTTCTTTAGCTATGTTAAAAAAATGGGTAATGAGGAGAACATTAGATTTTGGGAAGATCGATGATAAACCACTCGAGCAGGCTTATCCGAGCTCGAGGAAGAACTGAGTGTTTATCCCCTTGTCGAACGAAAAATACAGGGTATCATTAATCCCTCATTTCATGATTTGACACTCCGACACTATCTGTTTTCTAAATGTGAGTATTAAAATTATTACAAATGTTCTTAGGAACAAACTTAGTAATGTGGTGAATTCTGACAAACTCAAAATGCTTTTATTAAGGGAAGATACATAATGGAACGTGTGGTTGTTCTTCATGAAGGCTTGAATTCTATACATCACAAGAAACAAAATGCCCTCCTTTATATGGTTGACTTTGTAAGATCCAATGACCTTTTGTTTGTGTGATGCTAAAACTTTAAAAAAAGTCGTGATCAGTGGTGTGACTGAATTATTCACACTATGAGGGGGGTCATGTGGGAGTTAAGGTTGATGTATTGGTCCTTACTTTAAAACACACAAGTGATTGAGAGATGGTGATGCTCTCTCACCTTTATTGTTTGATTTTGCTGCTGATGCTTTGGCTATTATTGTGAAAAAAGCTAGGAACAATACCTTCGTTAAAGGCGTGCAGGGGGAAATTGTTGATAAAGGAGTTAGTATGCTCCAATATGCAGATGATAACATTTTTATTCTACAAGATGATAAGAGTAGTGCAAGAAATTTGAAGTTAATCTTATATGCTTTTGAGCAAATGTTAGGATTGACCATTAATTTTCATAAAAGTGAGATATTCCTGTTAGGGGAGGCTGTTGAAAAAGTTATGGCATCTTTTGCCTCTGTTGCATCTTAATATGGTAGTTTACCTTTGATGTTTAGCCGGAAAACTTATTCTGTTTTGTCGGGGTGTGGAGTTTGGGAGGGTTACCGGCTTTGGCTTGGCCGCCTGTGGATCTTGCATGATCCTGGTTCTGCGCTGGAGGCCGACTATTCCAGCGATGTAAGAGCAACTCCAACGCAGGGACCCAAACAGACATGGATTTTGTCCGCCTTTTGTCCGTTTGGGTCTCCTGTCCGCCAAGCGGACATGGGACGGACACAGCGGGCATCCAACGCTCGAATGCAAAAATGGACAGAACGCCCCACCTCCGTGCCGGCCGGCACCTCCTCCTGCCGCCCCTCCTCTCCCAGCGAGCTACCGCGCCGGGGACATCTTTCTCCTTCCCCACGGCTCCCACCCGTGCTAGCAGCCAGCAGATCCGCGCTCGCACCCTCCGCGCGCATGCCAGCATCTAGCTCGCCAGATCCCCTCGTCGCGCACGAGCAGGAGGCAGGGACAGCGGCACTGCTTGGGGAGGGGCTCCGGCGAGGCAGCCCTGGCGGAGACCGGCTGGAACAGGGAGATCAGAGGCCAGGGAGGCCGGATCTGGGGCGGGTTGTCAACGGCGGAGCTCGTAGCCGACGGCGGCGAGCTGCACAAGCGGCGCGACGGCGGTTAGAGGAGACAGAGAAAGACATGGGAAGGAGAGGAGCAGAGGGCGCGAGGGCACGGGCCTGGGGGTCGCCGCAGGCGGCGGCGGCGGCACTTCTCGCCGGCGTGAGGAGGAGGTCGGGATCGGGCCGGCGCGTCTCTCCAGTTCCTCGACGAGTGCCAAGAGGAGTAGCAAGAAGTGGCGGTGGGCAGCGAGCGCGGCGACAGAGATCTCCCAGTGGCCTTTCCAGTGCCTCGCTCCTCCTCGCGGTGGTTGTGGAGGCTGACGCCAGCTCGTGCGCTGTCACTGCTAGGTGTGACCAGAGGCGGACACGAGCGGACGACAACGGTCGAGTAGAGCGTTCACTTCCGTCCACTTCGGACCCATTTGTTCTCAGATTTGGGCCAAGTTTTGGTCAGGGATGGACAGCACGCGGACACGAACGTCCGTTTGAGTCGCTCCGTTGGGCTAAGTTTTGTGTCTGGATGGTCCAAACGGACAAATTGGATCGTCCAATTGAAGTTGCTCTAGCTAGTGACGGTTCGAATGCTACTTTTGGAACGGTTTCTTTATATGAACTCAGCGAGGTAGGCTTCTCTTATATAGTAGTACTAAAAAAAAAAGGGGCTTATCATGTCATGCGCGTCCGAATCTGGTTTTGAGTTTTTTTTTTCTTTTGACAAGGAATCCGGATTTGAGTTTACATCAGACGAAAAACCAAAGATTTTTTTCCGAAAGTGTTGGAGTACCAATTATTCGTCAAAAAGTTTCTGTAGGATGCAATCATACGAATCAAACACCAACGCAGGGGATAAAATTCCTAAAGAATCAAATCCTTATAAAAAAATACCAACGTTGAATCGCGTGTGGATGGATATATATACTTGCGACAGTGATGATACGCCAATGTTGGATTCGTGAATAAATTGTGGAATATATATACCGTCGCGTTCGAGACGGGACAGGCGCCTGCACGACTGCATCACATTCGGCTCCTTTTCTTCGCTCTTAAATCGACAGGATCACGTTCCTCGGAAGTGCAGGGTCTACGCAGGGAATGTGCTGGAGAAAGGAGAGAGTGACAGTGGGAGACGTGGCGCGGTTGTACGGTCGCTCTGGTCACTGCTCACTTGCTCGGCGCGCGGACCAACGCGACGCAAACAGCCACTCAGAGCTCTGTTCTGTTCTGTAGGCTGTAGCTGCTGTATGGCCGCACACGGTCACTGCCAGTCCGTGTCTTCGTGGTGAGACGAGGGCACACACGTAGTACGCACGTGGATCCTTTTGTCGTTCTGCTGTTTCCTTGTTGATGATGGGCACGACGGTAACAATGGGTGACGCACCGATGATGGGGTGCTAGCCTGTAGTAGCAGTAGCACTGCTACGGCCCTGTGCAGGGAAAAAATCCTTCATCTGTGCCGTGCCGTGCACCTCGACCTCCTCTCGTTTTTTTAGCATCAGTACAGACACAAACACTCATATACACGCGCATACACTCACCCCTATGAACGCACACACGCACACCCTATCCCTATGAGCATCTCCGAAAGACTGAGCCGGCATATCATCTTGAGATTTACGAAGCCACCGTAGGCGCCTCGTCGTCGACGGGAACGTCTCCTCCCACTGAAAGCACATCGCCGGAAATCCTGAAATAAATCCAGGAATAATGCGAGCACCAGGATTTGAACCATGATGGGTTGAGAATACCACTGTCCACCTAACCATCTCAAATTCTCAATCACAGGTTGGTTCGCCGACCTCCTCTCGTTTGGAAGATGGGGATGCATGCAAATGCTGTGCTGTGCGCTGCGCTGCACTGCACTGGTTCCTTGTGAAAAAACAACGGTGGCTATGCTTGTTTATTTAATATACCCCAAAAATGTGGCGAGGTGAACGGTCGTAGGTAGCGCATGCAGTGCAGTGGAGTGTAGGTGTAGGCCAGCTCGACAGTGCATGCATCGCCCTCTTCTTCCCCTCGTCGTGCGTCGTCGGCCTCTTCAAACATCTTGGCCCGGATAAGATTCAGAAATGGAGGAGCTCCGGTTGGCCCTCCCAACGTTCACTGATTGACTGCGGCGTGCGCGTGACGAAAGGTGGTGGTGCGTCCTCGCGGTGGCAGATTGATAGTAGATAGATAGGGACTAGCATCTTGGCGATCAGATCAGGAGAGCGCGAGGAGGGTGACATGCATTACCGACGTGCCGACCAAGGGATTTTATTCGGTCATTTTATTTACCACCGCACCACCAAGAAGAAGAACAGGTGTAAGAGTGCAGCGAGGTGGTGGGGCGAGTTACCGAGTCCTTTTCACCTGGTGCTGCTGCTGTTGGTGGTTGGTGGTTAATCGCATGCACGCACTTCCTCGTTTGAAATTCTGGTGTCAGCCGCGTCTGTGTTCTCGATCGATGTATTATTACTGTGCGTGACCTAGTTGAGTAAACACGTGGCAGCTTCGGCAGGTCGCCCGCCTAATCGATCTGCCTACTTAGCTTTCCCTAGCCCGTCCTTCTCCCGTCCGGTGGGTCAAAGCAACTGAGCAAACCAGGCACCGGGGCCGGCCTGGAGAAGCTTCGCATGCTCGGCCGTCGCCGTCGACGGGTACCCTCGACGAGCTCGTGCGTGATTCCCGGCAGAGATGAGACAAGGCCGTGAGGAATTTTCAAGGGAGTGAGTATACGTGCAGGTTCAACCAAGCGTATCCACGTTATCCTCTGGATATATAGAAGATGCGCATCTCCGTTTGGCTTATTTATATAACAATCCTATAGGGAGTACAGCCCATGCATGATCATGAACTCCATCGCGGTAAAGACAGCAGTTTTAGGACGTGGACTTGGCTAGCTTGCAGTCGCAGGCTCTTCAAAGGCAACTGCACTGCACTGTACCGGGAAGGGGTGCTTAATTTGCCTCTTGTTTACGTGCGTATTGACTCCTGATTGCGTTGCGTGCGTGCCAACGGTTGTACACTTGTACGATATATAAGAAGATGGCACGTGCCGCACCGCGACCAAATAGTACTCGCATGTTCTGGTTTTTTTTTTGGATTTATTGGTGATGATTAGGTCAAACCGTATCTGCACGTAGGAGTGCATACCATTAATCAGTGAGTGAATTGCAAGAAACCATCATATTTGGGCTTATCTTGCAGAAAACCACCTGGTCGCTAATTATTTGCAAAACGCACCGTGTTTCTGATAATCTTTTTGCAAAATGCACTGATTAAGTGATTTGTTCCATTTAACCCCGTCGATGACCCCGTCGATGACACCGCAGATAGAAATGTTCCATCCGACGGGGTCATCGACCTCGATCGATCAATTGACGCCGATGAATAGATGCGAAGCAACTGGGCACTTGCAGGCGCGCTTGTGCCCTGTCATCCTCACTTGACCTGCCGTGGTGCCCGCAGTTGGCAGAACGTGTACATACATTCCCCGACGTCTCTCTCTCTTCCTCGACGTCGACTCGACATGATTACAACTAGCCCGGCCGTTTCCTTGGCGGCTGCGTGATTGCAGACTTGATAAAAAGGTTACTCTATGGCGAAAACTAAACCGATAAGTGGTCCAGTGACGCGTTGCTTCCCGATGGTTTCCGAACAGCATTCTCGGACCGCTGGCTTAGGCAACACCAACGCGCGACCCCGTCCGTCCGCGTCCGTTTAAGTGTAAACAGACAAATCGGGCCTCCCAACGCACGGCCGCAAGCGGACCGTCGTTCGTTTTCTGTTCCCTTTTGACCCATTTTCGATCTAATTTTGGGCCGAGTTTACGGCCGAACGGACGCGAGCAGCGCGTGCCCTTGTCCTGCCATGGCCCGTCCGTCGGTGAGACACACCCCTCTTTCTCTTCCTCTACCCGCCCCCCGCGATTGCCGCCGCCATCGCCACCCCCGGCCGCGTCGTCTTTCACCAGGGCCATCCCAACCACCACCACACCATGGCATAGCTGTCTCCGCACCGGCCTCCCGAAAAAGAATTTGGCCGGCGTTCTCTATGTTGCCGGTGGGAGACAAACTACGGCCGTCGTCGTCGCCCGTCGTCCTCAACCTCTTCCGGCCGGCCGTTCGGTGACGTAGGGCGCCCTCCACCATCACCGACCCCAAAACCTTGCTTTGCTGCCTGCGAGGGGAGCATGCCGTGCACTATCTGGCCGCTTTCCGACCACGACCGCAAGGCGTTCGACAGATTGCTCACAAGGTACAATGGACAGTGGTGATGAGTTTTTCTTTCACAATTTCATTTGCTCATCGGATGATGAAGAGCTGGCAGCTGCGTTGGTCGTACATGAACACATCACTAGAAAGCGGCCTCGGTACATGGAATCAATCCCCGGCCATGCTCCAGCCTTGGACCGCAATAGAGAGAAAGGTCGCACCCTTCTCTATGACGATTACTTTAAGGATGGTCCACTCTTTAGGCCACATCAATTTCGTCACCGATTCCGAATGAGAAGGCATGTGTTCAATCGTATTCGTGAGGGAGTGGTCGCGCATGACCCATACTTTGAGTGCAAAGTGGATGCCCTAGGCAAGCTTGGTTTCTCTTCATACCAGAAATGCACTGCGGCTATCCGCATGCTTACATATGGAATTCCTGGTGACCTTGTGGGTGAGTATGTACGTATGAGTGAGTCCACATGTCTCCTCTCATTGTATAGTTTTTGCACGGCCGTGGTGGAAGTGTTCGGCCCGGAGTACCTTAGATAGCCAAATGCCGCTGATACAGAGAGGTTGTTAGCGATCAATGCCGAGAGGGGCTTTCCAGGCATGCTTGGTCGTATAGATTGTATGCACTGGAAGTGGAAGAACTGTCCATTTGCTTGGCAGGGGCAGTACAAGGGGCATGTGAAAGGTGCTACTGTTATACTTGAATGGCATTATTTCTTCGGCATGGCTGGTTCCCAGAATGATATTAGTGTTCTTCAGCGGTCTCCGGTGTTTGCAAGGCTTGCAGAAGGGCACTCCCCGGAGGTGAACTTTGAGGTCAATGGCCACCATTACAACAAGGGATATTACCTAGCTAATGGCATATATCCTCAGTGGTCCACTCTTGTGAAGCCCATACCCTATCCGCAAGGATAGAAGAGACAGAGGTTTGCCTAAATACAAGAGAGTGCTAGGAAGGATGTGGAGCGTGCTTTCGGTGTACTTTAGTCTTGGTGGGCTATTTTTCATAACCCTTGCATTGACATGGAGCACGAAGAAGCTCTGGGAGGTGATGAATGCTTGTTTTATCATGCATGACATGATCGTGGAGGATGAGCGTGATGATAGCATCTATGACCAAGGGTTTGATTTCCAGGGTGAAAATGTTGAGCCTGAGCATGCACCTCCTGCAACCTTTGAACACTTTGTCGAGTTTCATCGGGAGTTGTGTGATTGGCATACTCATGTCCAGCTCCAGGATGACTTGGTTGAGCACATGTGGACTCATATTGGCAACCAGTAGATCTATGACTTTAATTCTAGTCATGCAAACAAATTCGATTGGGTTGTGAGACAATTTGATATTGTTTTCTTGTCATGCAAAACAAATTTCGATTGGGTTGTAAGACTATTTTGGGAGCTATGTTTGATTTGAACCATTTCATATGCATCATTTTCTACTATACTGGGCGAACGGACGAGATGCGGTCGAAATGCGGCCCCGTGTTGGGAGCCTGTCCGCCGCATCCACGAATCCGGGCGGACACGGCCCCATTGCAACCCCCAAATGGACGAAATTCGGACAAAGCGGACGTCCATTTGGGGTCGCGCGTTGGAGTTGGCCTTAGACTAGCCATAGTGAAGAGAAACTTATAGCATCTATAACCGGGCACCTCAAACCCGCCTTAAACGTTCGGACGGACGGACGGCCTGGTTAGTGACCGGTCATAAAAAAGTGACCCAGACTGACTCATTAAACGGGCGTTAAAAGTCCAGGCTAATTGGCACCCTTCATATCTAGCTCAAATCTGGGGCGGATATGTGGCGCCCGGATTCACTCATTTATTTCACTCCTTCCAAGAAACATAGATTCCCGTCTGCGAACGCGTGAGCGTTCCATGCACCCTCGTAGAGCGCTAGCTGCTCCTCGGCGAAGTTTGGATTCTCCGTGGCCATCGCTGCTAGAGCCTCCTCGCTCGGGAATGATACATCTCCGTCGTATCTACTTTTCCAAACACTTTTGCCCTTATTTTGGACTCTAACTTGCATGATTTGAATGAAATTAACCCGGACTGATGTTGTTTTCAGCAGAACTTTCATTGTGTTATTTTTGTGCAGAAATAAAAGTTCTCAGAATGACGTGAAACTCCACGGAAGTTATTTTTGGAATTAATAAAAAATACTGGTGAAAGAATCAAGGCCAGGGGCCCACACCATGTCCACGAGGGTGGGGGTGCCCCCTAGGGCGCGCCTCCTGCCTCGTGGGCCCCCTGGTGCTCTACCGACCTCAACTCCAACTCCATATATTCACGTTCGGGGAGAAAAAAAATAGGAGAGAAGGATTCATCGCGTTTTACGATACGGAGCCGCCGCCAAGCCCTAAACTCTCTCGGGAGGGCTGATCTGGAGTCCGTTCGGGGCTTCGGAGAGGGGTATACGTCGCCGTCGTCATCATCAACCATCCCCTATCACCAATTTCATGATGCTCACCGCCGTGTGTGAGTAATTCCATCATAGGCTTGCTGGACGGTGATGGGTTGGATGAGATTTACCATGTAATCGAGTTAGTTTTGTTAGGGTTTGATCCCTAGTATCCACTATGTTCTGAGATTGATGTTGCTATGACTTTGCTATGCTTAATGCTTGTCACTAGGGCCCGAGTGCCATGATTTCAGATCTGAACCTATTATGTTTTCATTAATATATGTGAGTTCTTGATCCTATCTTGCAAGTCTATAGTCACCTATTATGTGTTATGATCCGTTAACCCCGAAGTGACAATAATCGGGATACTTACCGATGATGACCGTAGTTTGAGGAGTTCATGTATTCACCAAGTGTTAATGCTTTGGTCCGGTACTCTATTAAAAGGAGGCCTTAATATCCCTTAGTTTCCAAAAGGACCCCGCTGCCACGGGAGGGTAGGACAAAAGATGTTATGCAAGTTCTTTTCTATAAGCACGTATGACTATATTCAGAATACATGCCTACATTACATTGATGAATTGGAGCTAGTTATGTGTCACCCTATGTTATAACTATTGCATGAGGAATCGCATCCTACATAATTATCCATTATTGATCCAATGCCTACGAGCTTTTCACATATTGATCTTTGCTTAGTTACTTTGCCGTTGCCACTGTTATAATTACTACAAAACTGCTACTGTTACTTTTGCTACTGTTACCGTTACTTCCATACTACTTTGCTACTAAATAATTTGCTGCAGATATTAAGTTATCCAGGTGTGGTTGAATTGACAACTCAACTGCTAATACTTGAGAATATTCTTTGGCTCCCCTTGTGTCGAATCAATAAATTTGGGTTGAATACTCTACACTCGAAAACTGTTGCAATCCCCTATAATTGCGGGTTATCAAGACTATTTTCTGGCACCGTTGCCGGGGAGCATAGCTCTATTCTTTGAGTCACTTGAGATTTATATCTGTTGATCACTATGAGGAGCTTGAAAGACGAAAGAACTAAGATTTCTCTCTCAACTACGAGGGGAGGTAAGGAACTGCCATCTAGCTCTGCACTTGATTCTCCTTCATTTTTGAGTAAACTTGCGATGCCTAAACCTGCTTCTGCTATTAATCCTGATATGTTGCATGTTATTGATGATGCCACTTCTGCTATACGTGATACTTATGATGAAACTACTTCTATGCTTGATACTACTGTGCCATTAGGTGAATTTCGTGATGAACAACTTGCTAGGGCTAGAGAGAATGAAATTATTGAAATTGATAATATTGATGAAAGTGATGATGAAGATTCCCCCCTAAATATGAATTGCCTGTTGTTCCTGAGGGTTATGTTATGGATGAAGAAACTGCTAGAGATTTTCTTGCTTGCAATGATAGATCTGATCTTAAGAAGTTATTAGCTAAGCTTAAGGAAAAGTCTCTGACTGCTAGAATGAAATATGACCCTGCTTTTGCTACTTCACCTATCTTTGTTACTGATAAGGATTATGATTTCTCTGTTGATCCTGAGATAATTACTTTGGTTGAATCTGATCCTTTTTATGGCTATGAATCTGAAACTGTTGTGGCACATCTTACTAAATTAAATGACATAGCCACCCTATTCACTAATGATGAGAGAATTCGTTACTACTATATCCTTAAATTATTTCCGTTCTCATTAAAGGGTGATGCTAAAACTAGGTTTAATTCTCTTGATCCTGATTGTGTGCGTAGTCCCCAGGATATGATTTATTACTTCTCTGCTAAATATTTCCCCGCTCATAAGAAACAAGCTGCTTTAAGGGAAATATATAATTTTGTGCAAATTGAAGAAGGGAGTCTCCCACAAGCTTGGGGGAGGTGCTTTGCCTGATAATCCTCTTAAAAAATTAAATACTTGATATCTTTTATAATGGACTAACCGATGCTTCCAAGGACCACCTGGATAGTTGTGCTGGTTGTGTTTTCAGGGAAAGAACAGTTGATCAAGCTGAATTGCTATTGAATAATATGTTGACAAATGAAAACAACTGGACACTTCCTGAGCCAACTCCTAAGCCAACTCCAAAGAAAAGGGGTGTTCTATTTCTCAGTCCTGAAGATATGCAAGAGGCAAAGAAATCTATGAAAGAAAAGGGTATTAAAGCTGAAGATGTTAAGAATTTACCTTCTGTTGAAGAAATACATGGCCTTAATATACCACCTTAAAGAAATACATGGTCTTGATAACCCAACACAGGTAGTAAAGGTAAATTCCCTCTATAGATATGATAAAGTTGAAATCCCGTCTACTAAGTTTGCTAGCCAATGCTTGGATGATTTTGATGACTTTATGGCTAGACAAGAAAACTTCAATGCGTATGTTGGTAGACATTGAAAAGTAATGCTTATATGATTGGACGCTTGAGTGATCATATTTCTAGAGTTAAGGGTGAACTTAAACTCATTAGTAAACATGCTTCTATGGTTACCACTCAAGTAGAACAAGTACTTAAGGCTCAAAATGATTTGCTCAATGAATTAAATGATAAGAAAAATGATAATGCTGTTAAAGTTATGACTAGAGGGGGTAGAATGACTCAGGAACATTTGTATCATGAGGGCCACCCTAAGAGAATTGAGCAAGATTCGCAAGGAAATAATGCCGATGCACCTAGTCCTTCTAAAAAGAAGAAAAAGAAAAATGATAGGACTTTGCATGCTTCTAGTGAACCTGTTGTAGACACACCTGAGAATCCTAATGATATTTCTATGTCTGATGCTGAAACACAATCTGGTGATGAACATGAACCTAGTGATAGTGTTAATGATGATGTTCATGTTGATGCTCAATCTAGCAACAATAATGAAGTAGAGACTGAACTTGATGTTAATCTTGATAACCCACAATCAAAGAATCAATGTTATGATAAGAAAGACATCGTTGCTAGGAAGCATGGTAAAGAAAGAGGACCATGGGTTCAGAAACCCATGCCTTTCCCTCCTAAACCATCCAAGAAAAAGGATGATGAGGATTTTGAGCGCTTTGCTGAAATGATTAGATCTATCTTTTTGTGTATGTGTTTGACTGGTATGCTTAAGACGAATCCTTATGCTAAGTACATGAAAGATATTATTACAAATAAAAGAAAGATACCTGAAGCTGAAATTGCCACCATGCTTGCTAATTATATGTTTAAGGGTGGAATACCTAAGAAACTAGGAGATCCAGGAGTACTAACTATACCATGCTCCATTAAAAGAAACTATGTTAAAACTGCTTTATGTGATCTTGGAGCCGGTGTTATTGTTATGCCTCTCTCTTTATATCATAGACTTGAATTGAATAAGTTGACACCTACTGAAATATCTTTGCAAATGGCCGATAAATCAACTGCTATACCTGTCGGTATTTGTGAGGATGTGCCTGTTGTGGTTACAGACGTTACTATTTTAACGGACTTTATTATTCTTGATATTCCCGAGGACGATAGTATGTCGATTATCCTTGGTAGACCCTTTTTGAATAATGCAGGGGCTGTTATTGATTGCAACAAAGGCAATGTCACTTTTCATGTTAATGCACTAGTGTAGAACCGGCCTTTAGTGTCGGTTCGTAACGGCCTTTAGTGCCGGTTCTACAACCGGCACTAAAGAGTGGGGACTAAAGGTCCCCCCCTTTAGTACCGGTTCGTCACGAACCGGCGCTAAAGTGCAAACACGTGGCACGAGCCAGGCCCGGGTGCGCGTAGGGGCTTTAGTACCGGTTGGTAACACCAACCGGTACTAAATGTTTGGGTGTTTTTTTCTTTTCCATTACATTTTTTTTGTTTGCTGGTATTTCATGATACTACAAATTGTACACGTTATGCATATATATAAATAGATTTTCTCGTACGTATAGAACCGCATATATACATATACACATGTATACATATACAATTTCTTCTACATATGTTGCCTTGGTGCCTCCGGAGCACGATGACAAGTGATTCATGGGGGCAGTAGCGGGTAATAGTATTCTCCTTCGGGATTTATGACCTGGTCGAGCAAAAATCTGGCTATTTCCTCTTGAAGTGCTAGTATGCGGTCCGATGGTAGGAGCTTATCCCGCACCTCTCTGAACTGTTAAGAAGGAGATCAATATGCATGTGTGTTAGTTGTGTGACTAGATATCGATAATGGTGTGAATAGTGTTCTGACAAACGTACCCAGTCCTGTCTATCAGATCTGCTCGAATGTCTCACAACCAACACCATTATTCACACATACACATGTATACATATACAATTTCTCCTACATATGTTGCCTTGGTGCCTCCGGAGCACAATGACAAGTGATTCATGGGGGCGGTAGCGGGTAATAGTATTCTCCTTCGGGATTTATGACCTGGTCGAGCAAAAATCCGGCTATTTCCTCTTGAAGTGCTAGTATGCGGTCCGATGGTAGGAGCTTATCCCGCACCTCTCTGAACTGTTAAGAAGGAGATCAATATGCATGTGTGTTAGTTGTGTGACTAGATATCGATAATGGTGTGAATAGTGTTCTGACAAACGTACCCAGTCCTGTCTATCAGATCTGCTCCTTTCGGACATCATCATGCGAATATTCTCACAAACATAGAATGCACACAGATTATTCCCCGACGCCTGCTTCAGGGCCTTTACGAGAATGGAATTGAATCAGTTAATGATTGATCAAGCATGATAATTAATTAATGATATTAAAACAAGAATTAAAGAGATGGTAGCTAGCTAGTACTACTTAATTACTTACCTTTGGTCGATGCCAAAACAACTTTTGTTTCCATTCGCCTGGAGTCACCGCGATGAACTTTGCCCATGCCCTGCCCGCCAGCAAAGAAAATTAATAAAGGGGTTATTAAATAGTTCATATCAGAAAATGACGAACTAATAATAGGCCGATATATATATATAGTTAATAATGATTGAAATTACCTGTTGACTATCCCCTTCACGATGGTGAAGTCACTTTCTTCTTTAGTTAGGGAGTCCAGTAATTCAACTTTTCCTTCCTCAACTTTAATGTCTATCAAGACCCAGTGCCAACTGCATGTGCACACGTTTGCATGTCTTAAATAAGTGGGCATGTGCATAAAATTAATCAACTATCGTAAACCGTATACACTTAATTATTAACATCTAGCTAGCTAGTAAGCAAAAACAGAATTTGTAGTACAAGACAGTGTGCCTCACGGGAAGTTGTAAGGAAGTAGTATATCTTCATTGCTTTTGAGGCACTTCAAGAACTCTACGATGCTTTCCTCTACACCTGCTTGATAAAATGGATACTTCCATATGTCCTCATTAATGGTATTTGGGTCAATGAACCCAATGCCATAGCGTCCAGATTTTTTCATTTCATACATCTTCATCCTGCATATAATACTACAGAAAAGAATATAGTGAGGATAATTACATGTAATGATTGATCAAAATTATCACTACATAATTAGCTTGAGACTTAAATTACAAAAAGAAATCACTTACAGACAATAGCAACTGACGATAGACTTGTCGAGTGCGTCTTGATTGAATAACTGATATAGTTCTGAATACTCAATGGACAGAGCTTTCTCATGGTAATAATTATCCTTCTTGACATTCACCATGAGGGACACTCGATTGGAAATCTTGGTCATGTTCATGTACCATTGATGCAATTCATACATTCTCGTTGGGAGGTCCTTGACCTTGTCTGGATGGACCAAAGGTTGGCCCCAGACATATTTCCATTTTATTTCCGATTCTTTAGGCGGAGACATGGGCTCGATTTCGAGGAGTTGTCCAACAGAGATCTTGAGCATTTCAGCCTGCATTATATGCTCCTCCGTTATTACCACATCGCCCTGCTGGGGAACGCTAACGGTTTGCCCACAATAATATTTGGCGCGCGTACTCCTCTCATGTGTTGTTGGCACAACAAGCGGGGGGATCTCTTGCGCCGCCTGTTCTCCCAGCTGGGGAACGGTTTTCCCGCATTTTTTGCCAGCTGCTTGTTGGCTCGAGCTCGAGCTCGCTTCCTTCCATAGCCGTGCTCGATGTAGCTTCCTGATTTGACGCTCATAGTCTGAGTCAACAGGCTTGGGAGTTGGTGCTCTAGCCATATGAATGAAGTGGTCAATCGTTTTCTCAGGCACTTTCTCCTTTGGCGGCGGTGCCGGTTTCGGTCCAAAATGGGCGTCCACTTGGGCCTGCACTATGGCTGCGTTTTGCTCCTCGGTCATGTCGTAAGGCCTCTGAGGAAGAGGAGCGAGGCTTGGACCATATTTATATCGCTTGTCTCCGCCTGTACTTCCTGAACTACCTCGACTCGTACCGCTACGCACAAAAGCTGCGGCATGTCTCTTCTACGATTGCTGAGACGGCGGAGACGGCTGACGTGGAGTTGGACCAGGAGAAGTGGCGTGACGATGTGCCGGACTTGAAGCAAGAGGTGTGGCCTGACACGGTGCCGGACCTGAAACCGGAGAAGTGGCATGACGCTGTGCCGGACTTGAAACTGGAGGAGTCAGCTCACGTGTTCGGGGACTTGGAGGAGGTGGCGGACTTCGAGGAGGAGGAGTCTCACGCGTTTGTGGACTTGGAGGAGCGGGAGTCTGCTGACTCGGTGGCAGACTTCGAGGAGTCGGCAGAGGACGCGGTGTCGGTGGATTTCGAAAGATGATGCGATCCTTTCTCCATAGGATGATACGATGTATGGCCTGTCCCAGTGTGCGCTCGTCTTCACCTCCAGGAATGTCAAGCGTTAGCCCCGAATATGGGTCCACCACTTCATCAACCATGACACGAGCATAGCCCTCTGCAATCGGGACGCGATGGTAGGTTGCTTCGGGGGTCACTGGAAAAGCAACGCCATCCGCCACCTTCATGGATATGTTCTTCATTTTGGAGTGTAGCTCACAATTAGTGTTCTCTATGATGTCATCCACAGGGTATGTATCCAGCAGTTTGTCGCCCGGGGCAGAACCAACGCTGCTTCTCGGCATGGATGGGACGGTGCTATCCAATGATGGACGATCATCCGCTTGCTGTTGTCGCTGCTGAGACCCCCTTTCCTGGCTAAGTGAGTCGATCTGCTGCTGCTGCTGTTGGAATTTGAGTGCCAGGTCCGCGTGCCTTGCTTCTAGGCCTTGAAGACGTTCTGCGTCCTGCTTCCTCTGCTCCTCCTCCAGCTTCCTCTTCTTCTCCTCCTCCATCTTCTTTCTTGCACGGGACCTGTAGTCGTCATTCCAGTCCGAAAAGCCCTCATACCAGGGAATAACACCCATGCCTCATGTTCTTCCCGGGTGTTCAGGATTTCCCAGGGCGCGTGTAAGCTCGTCGTTCTCTCTGTTGGGCGTGAACACCCCCGCTCGAGCTTCTTCTATTGCATCAAGTATCTTTTGTTCGGCTCCTTTTAGACTTGCCTTCTTCGAAACCAGGCATGTCTTCGGGTCCAACGCCCCCCCATGCGCATAGAACCAAGTTCTGCACCTGGGGGACCAGCTCCTAGTAATCGGGGTGAACCCTGCACCCTCCATCTCTTGCTCAGACTTATCCCACTTAGGCAATCCCACCGCGTAGCCACCTGGACCCAGCCTATGGAACTGCGTCTTTCTTGCGGCATTTGCCTTGTTTTTCATCGACCGTTCCTTAGATAATTCTGAATCCTTGAAGGTCACGAAATCGTCCAAGTGTTCTCTTTGCTTCTCCAGTGTTCCCTTGAAATCTGGAGTCTTCCTTTCATTAGCGAGGTAGTTGGCCCATACAGTTTTCTTGTGGGTGTTGAATGCAATTGCCATCTTCTTAAGAGCAGCGGCCTTGACTTTCTCCACATCTGCTTTAGTGAAATGATCTGGTAGGGTGAAATGTTCCATCAGAGATTTCACCAGGTCTTCTTTGGCTCTGGCATCGACCCAAGTAACACCTGGACGTTTAGTCTTTGGCTCTTTCCATTCTTGAATGGAGATCGGGAGTTTGTCCTTCCCAAGAACTCTGCACTGACGAGTCCACTTGTCCGCAACGTTCTTAGGCGTGAGAGGTTTGCCACTAAGTTTGGTGGATTCAATGTGGTACTTTACACCATCCTTCAACAATCTGCCTAGGCCTCGCTTTGTCTTGTTGTCTGTAGAAGCAGATTTGCTCGATCCAGAGGGCTGAAAGAAGAAAGATCGATTCGTTAATATATCTTCAATAAAAAAACATGTGATGATCACCAGGATGCATGCTTATATAAATATATACCTCGCCGGAAGTCCTTGTTATTTGAAGATCAACATTGTCTGTGTCATCACTAACATTGTCTGTGTCATCATAATCATAGTTCATGACTTCATCAGCTCGGTCGTCGAGATCGAATATCTTTTCATCACCCTCTCCGGTATTGTTCAGATATTGGGAGCCATCATCATTCAGATCATCTAGCCAATGAGGGTTGCGTATGATGTCGAACAATTCCTCTTCTCTCTCTCTGTCGGTATTGTCCGCCATAGCTTTTACTTTACTAATTAATACAGAAGAAATATAAAACAATTTAGTATTCAAATTACAATGCATGGATGCAATTAATCAATAAGGAAAAACTGAATCTCGAATACATCGTCTCGAATATATAATCTCGAATACATCATCGTCTTAATATATATAACCTAGAATACATCGTCTCGAATATTATATATCGAATACACCACTGGCTAGGTACCTAATAAAGATCGAGTACTACAGAAGAATCTAGGGCGCCACTCGCGGTTCCTGGGGCGTGGGCGGTGCACACCCAAAGAGAAGGAACCATCACAGGATCATATCTCCGGTCATCTGCCCAAAGAACCCGCCAAGTAGTGGAGAACCTGACGTCGTCCATAGCAGCCATGTAGCGATGGACGTGCTCATGTTCCTCCCTGACACGGCGACGCACCACCTCCGGCGGGGCCGGCTGCCTCTGCACCGAATGTGGCCCACGCGAACGCCACCAAAGAAGATCAGGGTCGACGACGGGACCCGAGGTCGGGTTCCTCACCAAGCGGCGCGCCCCTCCAGGTAGCACCTCCTAGTGCCAGCCCGGCGGAGCCCAGTCCCGGACATGGGTCCTCTGAAGCATGACGTCGTTGCGAACGGGTCGACGGCAAGGATGCGGGCCGGGCATATCGTCGAGAATAAATACTATATGCCCGCAAAAAGTAACATTTTTTAAATGATTGGATTGTGATAACTAAAATTCTATATATATGCAAATTCTAACAATTTGACATTAATCTAATTCATCTAACTAAAACTAATTCTAAAATTTCCTGATTATATAACTAACATTTCTATAACAATTCTAATATCTATATAACTAAAAAACAGAAAAATTGCTAACATTTCTATAAATATTTCTATAACTAAAAAATAGAAAACATTTATAACATTTCAATATAACTAACATTTCTAATATTTATATAACTAAAAAACAGAATAATTTCCTAACATTTCTATAACTAAAAAACAGAAAAAATTTAACAAACAAACTAATAATGTGTGTGTGTGTAGTGTGTGTGTGTGTAGTGTGTGTGTGTGTGTGTGTGTGGACATGGCGGCCGGGGCGAGCTCACTGGCGAGGCGACGACGGGGCGGCGACGACGGGGCGACAGGACAGGGCGGCGACGACGGGGCGACGGGAC
>NC_041387.1:644539716-644616428 GCF_002162155.2 Triticum dicoccoides
CGAGGCGGCGACGTCGACGGGGGCGGCGACGAGGGGCGGGACGACCGGGGTCGGCGACAAGGGGCGGGGGCGGCGACGTTGACGGGGACGGCATCGATCGGGGTAGGGCGGCGCGAGGGATGGAGGAAACAGAGGGAAGAAACAGAGAGAAACTGATTTTTTTTAAGTGTTGTATATATAGGACGGACCTTTAGTACCAGTTGGAGCCACCAACCAGTACTAAAGGTCTGTTTTGGCCAGGCCAAGCGGCGGGAAGCGCACCCCCTTTAGTACCGGGTTGTGGCTCCAACCGGTACTAAAGGGGGGGTCTTTAGTGCCGGTTGGAGCCACGACCCGGTACTAAAGGGGGTGCGCTGGCTCCAGGCGGTGCGCAAGTTTAGTTCCACCTCACTACCCGAGGGGCTACCGCACTGGTTTATAAGCCCCAGTGCGGTAGCTCTCTCGAGCTCCTCTCCTAAGAAGGCCTACTTTAGGTTCTGGAACTTTTTCTCTGCCATATTTATTATTCCCTTTATATTCGACGAGAAGCCAGATGGTACCTTCATGCTGAGCAGGCATTCGAAGAAGATTTCCTTCTCTTCTTTGGTAAGAGCGTAGCTGGCCTGACCCTGATGTATGTCGTCTTTTCCGTGCATACGTTGCTGGTCCTCCCGTGCCTCTGGTGTATCTTTTGTCTTCCCATACACGCCCAAAAGCCAAGTAGGGTCACGCAAAGATTCTTCGTCACGTGCATCACGTCGATTGGAGCGGACCTCTAGGTCTTTCCAATATGGCAGGTCCCAAAATATAGATTTCTTCTTCCACACGGGTGCGCGTCCATCAGCGTCCTTCGGAACAGGTTGTCCGCCAGGACCCTTTCCAAAGATTACCTTCAAATCCTTGACCATATCATGTACATCAGCACCAGTACGATGGCGAGGCTTCGTCCGGTGATCCGCCTCACCTTTGAAATGCTTGCCTTTCTTTCTTACGGGATGCCTGCTCGGAAGAAATCGACGATGTCCCAGGTACACATTCTTCTTACAACTATTCAAATATATACTGTCGGTATCATCCAAACAGTGCGTGCATCCGCGGTATCCCTTGTTTGTCTGTCCTGAAAGGTTACTAAGAGCAGGCCAATCATTGATGGTCACGAACAGCAATGCCTTTAGGTCAAATTCTTCCCCCATGTGCTCATCCCACGCACGTACACCTGTTCCATTCCACAGTTGTAAGAGTTCTTCAACTAATGGCCTTAGGTACACATCAATGTCGTTGCCGGGTTGCTTAGGGCCTTGGATGAGCATTGGCATCATAATGAACTTCCGCTTCATGCACAACCAAGGAGGAAGGTTATACAAACATAGAGTCACAGGCCACGTGCTATGGTTGCTGCTCTGCTCCCCAAAAGGATTAATGCCATCTGCGCTTAGACCAAACCATACGTTCCTTGGGTCACCTGCAAACTCCTCCCAGTACTTTCTCTCGATTTTTCTCCACTGCGAACCGTCAGCGGGTACTCTCAACTTTCCGCCTTTCTTACGGTCTTTTGCGTGCCACCGCATCGCCTTCTCATGCTCTTTGTTTTGGAACAAACCTTTCAACTGTGGTATTATAGGAGCATACCACATCACCTTGGCAGGAATCTTCTTCATGGGGCGCTCACCCTCGACATCACCAGGGTCATCGCGACTGATCTTATAACGCAATGCACCGCATACCGGGCAAGCATTCAAATCCTCGTACTCACCGTGGTAGAGGATGCAGTCATTAGGGCATGCATGTATCTTTTGCACCTCTAACCCTAGAGGGCAGACAGCCTTCTTTGCTTCATACGTACTCTCGGGCAATTCGTTGTCCTTTGGAAGCATATTCTTTATCATTACCAGCAACTTTCCAAATCCCTTGTCAGATACACCATTCTCTACCTTCCATTGCAGCAATTCAAGTGTGGTGCCCAACTTTTTTTTGTCAGCTTCGCAATTCGGGTACAACAATTTCTTGTGATCCTCTAACATGCGCTGCAACTTCGTCCTCTCCAGATCACTTGCGCAGTTTCCCTTTGCATCGGCAATGGCCTGACCTAGATCATCAGCGGGCTCATCTGATGCCTCTTCTTCAGCTTCTTTCTGCATTGCCGGTTCAGCTTCTTCCCCCATTGTTGTATCATCGTATTCAGGGAACCCATGGCCAGGATAGCCGTCCTCGTCCTCTTCTTCTTCATTGTCTTCCATCATAACCCCTATTTCTCCGTGCTTGGTCCAAACATTATAGTGGGGCATGAAACCGGACTCAAATAGGTGTACGAATGGTTCTTGACGTAGAGTAACTATGACCATTCTTACAGCCAGCACATGGACAAGGCATAAAACCATCCGCCCGCTTGTTTGCCTCAGCGGCAAGCAGAAAAGTATGCACGCCATTAATGAACTCGGGAGAGCATCTGTCATCATACATACATTGCCTGCTCATCTTCATTACACAACACCGAATAGACCAAATCAATACAAGTTCATACATAAAGTTCATATACAACACTTAATTAAATGCAACATACAAATAACTCTCTAGCTAAAGAATTTAAATGCAACAACAAATGCGATGAAGATCGCAACTAAGGTAACAATTGACCCAACAACATAATGATACCAAGCCACACTATCAATGGCATATTTTCTAATCTTTCTAATCTTCAACCTCATTTTCTCCATCTTGATCTTGTGATCATCGACGACATCGGCAACATGCAACTCCAATTCCATCTTCTCCCCCTCAATTCTTTTCAATTTTTCTTTCAAATACTCGTTTTCTCTTTTAACTAAATTTAACCTCTCGATAATAGGGTCGGTTGGAATTTCCGGTTCACATACCTCCTAGATAAAAATATCTATGTCAACTTGATGGGCATAATTTGTCATAAACACGAAATGCAACAACTAGTTTTAAATGAGAATATACCACATCCGAATCATAACAAGGACGAGGGCCGACGGGGACGGAAATCAAAACCATGGCACTATGTATAACAAACAACGTATGGATAAGATAATTATACGAGTAACTATATATCCAAATCACACAAACATCAATTTGGTAATGTAAAACATTCATGAACAAGAGCCTGACCACAAGGTGGTGCCAGCGACGGGACGGTGCGGGCGATCGACGGTGGTTACGACGGAGATTTAGAAGGCACTAAGTAAACCACACCTACATATGCAAACTAAGTGTTATTTTTTTTACCTCAAATTGCATATAAATCAAATACTAGCAAATATAATTCCTCCCAAATTAATCACTATACAAAGCATTGCAAGAGCTAATCTAGCAATGAGAGTTGAAAGGACAAAGTTGCTAACCTTTGTGATCATTTGAATGGATGGGGGCCTTCAAATCTTGACAAATTTTGGGCAAAATTTGTGAGGAGCTCGAGGAAGAGAGGGGAAGAACAGAGGAAGTGAGGGGAAAGGGGAAGAATAGAGTGGCTCGGGTGGACGAAGGGTTTATGTAGGTCGACCTTTAGTACCGGTTTGTGCCATGAACCGCTACTAAAGGTGCTAGAGGGGCCCCAGACTAACAACACCCTGCCACCACTCTCTTTAGTACCGGTTCGTGTCACTAATCGGTACTAAAGGTTCACCACGAACCGTTACTAATGAGAACGGCTGGCTAGCCGTTGGAACCGGCACTACTGAACACATTAGTGTCGGCTCAAAATCAAACCGGCACTAATGTGTCTCATATTAGGTCTTTTTTCTACTAGTGATGGTAATGAACACACGGTACACTTTCTGAACAAACAACCTCAAGTCCACAGTATAAATTCTATTGGAAAGATTCCAACTATTACTATTGGAGGTTTTGAATTTTTGCTTCCTACTGTCAAGAAGAAATATGATATTCTTATTGTTGGGGATGTACATATCCCCGTTGAGGTAACCTA
The DNA here is from genome assembly GCF_002162155.2 of Triticum dicoccoides. NCBI lineage: Eukaryota > Viridiplantae > Streptophyta > Magnoliopsida > Poales > Poaceae > Triticum > Triticum dicoccoides. Next base: position 644,543,642 of record NC_041387.1, read on the forward strand.
GTGTTATTCGAAAATTCTCCGGTTTCATGCGATTCAGAATGTTTGTTAACAAGACTTGATCAACCTTGTTAGTGGATTCCTTTTGATGAGCATGAGATGGAAGAAGTTAGAAAGCACAACTATCTGTACCCTCCTTTTACTTTCTGTTATTTAGATTTAATAAAGCAAAAATAGTATTTTATGTCTGTTTCTTGAATTATCCTTGCAATAAAAAATAACCCGAAAAGAAAAGTTCTCCAAATGCCCTGAAAATGAAATATGATTTTTTTAGAATATTTAGGAATATCTGGCACTAAGAACACACCAGAGGGGCAAGCACCTGGGCACAAGGGTCCAGGGCGCCCCCACCCCCCTGGGGCGCACCCCCTGGTGGCCCCCCTCCACTCATTCCCGCACCCACACACTCCTTCTTCCTCCCAAAAAATCACCAACCAGCTCAAGCATGAGTTCTAGCTCATCTTGCTGCTATTTTCGATCTCCTTGCTCAAAGCTCCATTCACAAAACTGCTTTGCGGGATTGTTCTTTGGTATGTGACTCCTCCAATGGTCCAATTAGTTTTTGTTCTAGTGTTTTATTCATTGCAAATTTTTGCTGCTAAGGTGACCCTGTGCTTGAGCTTGCATGTCAAATTTATTTGGTCCCAAGTAGTTCTAATGCATGATATAGTCTCTAGGCACTTGTAGGAGTAGTTGCTATCAATTTTGTTGCATTTGTTTCATTTTTTATTATGAGTTACTCAAAATTTCAGAAATTTTTCAGAGAAAGAAAAAATGCATAGGAAAATATACCAAGGTGGTTCTTCAAGGAAGCAAGGACCAAGGCTCGCGATTCGTGAGTCGGACGATGAACCACCGAGGGACGCTCAAGTGCGGCCTTGTGAATGTCCGTCGGAGGAGTTTATGGTCCAAGCAGGCATTAAGGAGGAATTTGACGCGTATGTGCGTAATGCTGATCTCGAGGACTTCATGCTAGATAAGTGGCCTCAATATTACCATTTGACTGATTCTTTTGTGAGAAGGTTCAAATTTGCATCATCACGCAATTCTCACACTGTCCTATTTGATCTTTATAATAAATCTTATACCATGGACTTAGAAAATTTTAATACTGCTTGTAAACTCCCGCAATGGGGTAGTGCTAGTGACCCTCGCAAATCTGAATTTAAAGATTTTCTTGCTAGTATCACTGTGGGGGAATCCAGAGAAATAACACAAGCTACCATATGGAGCATTCATTTTCCTGCTATACATTATTTTGCTCTCTTTATAGGTAGATGAATAAATGGCAAGGACGAGGCATGTCACATGTGTGTTCCGGATCTTAGTGTTCTTAAGAGTGCTGTGCTAGGAGATAAACAATATAACTTGGGGGCCATCGTTGCGCGAAGGCTGCATCTTAATGGTACATGTGGAGACTTGTTTGGTGGGATTTATGCAACTCGTGTAGCTAATTATCTTGGGGTACCCATACATGAAAATGATAGAGAGTTGCTTCCTGCTTATCTAGATTATAATGCCATGGTTAGCCATCAGTTTCTTGAGAGGAATGAACATTTCCTCCAGTATCGACTAATCTTTGATAGACAGTGTACCGTCCATATTGCTCTCCCTGCTCCTACTTTATTTGACTTTCAGGCAAAAGGGAGACACTTTATAACCAGGGAGGAGCCGAATGAATATGAGAGGAGGACGGAGGCAACCCGCCTCCAAGCTGCAGCTCTTGAGGCAATAGCGGCTGCATCTCGGTACTACCCCAGTTACGACGTTGATCCATGGGCATATACCAACTTAGGCCAAAAGCCTAAGCTTGGGGGAGTACATATTTCTCACCAACATTACATTCATGTTCACACACTCATTCTAGTTGTCGGTGCTCATACTTTTTCATTGTACTATCCGTGCTAGTTTATTTTCTTTTCTTGCTTTCTTCTTGTGTGTTTGAATAGCCTTAAGAAAAAATAATTAGTAATAGCTTTTAGTTAGTTTACTTTCCATGCTTGTAGTAGTAGTAATTAAAAGAGAACCCAAAAGGATTTCTCGTTCTTCTTTTGCTTGTTGGGAGCTCTCTCGTATAAATAGTTTTTATTTCTTTTCTTTTCTTTGGGGGTCGAGAGCAGAAGACCATGATTAAATTGTTGAGTGGCTCTTTTATGCATTATTAATTGATTTAACCAAGAGCCCCTATTACTTTGTCTTCTCCCTTGAATTGAATGCTTGTAGATTCTAGCTTAGTCCAATGCACGTGCACTTTATTATTATCCACATCGTTTGGTCGTGCAAGTGAAAGGCAATAATGACGATATATGATGAAATGATTGAGATAAGAGGAGCTGGTATGAACTCGACCTATCTTGTTTTTGTAAATATGATTAGTTCATCGTTCCTCATTCAGCCTATTATGAATAAACATGTTTGCAATGACAATTAGAGATTATAGTTGCTTATGCCATGCTCAATTAGCTAGGGGTTTATAATGGTTTTCCTTGCGTGCCAACATGCTATTAAAATGGTTGTGATGTGGTATGATAGGGTGGTATCCTCCTTCGAATGATTCGAGTGGCTTGACTTGGCACATGTTCATGCATGTAGTTGAAACAAAATCAACATAGCCTTCACGATATTAATGTTCATGGTGGATTATATCCTACTCATGCTTGCACTCAGTGTCTATTAATTTTAATGCATGTTCATGACTGTGGTCGCTCTCTAGTTGGTCGCTTCCCAGTCTTTTTCTAGCCTTCACTTGTACTAAGCGGGAATACTGCTTGTGCATCCAATTCAATAAACCCCAAAGTTATTCCATATGAGTCCACCATACCTTCCTATATGTGGTATCTACCTGCCGTTCCAAGTAAATTTGTATGTGCCAAACTCCAAACCTTCAAATGAAATTCTATTTTGTATACTCGAATAGCTCATGTATCTACTAGGGTTGTCTGTATCTTCCATGCTAGGCGGGTTATTCTCAAGAGGAGTGGACTCCGCTCCTCACTCACGATAAAATGGCTGGTCACCGGGATGCCCAGTCCCTTGCCCAAATCAAATCAAAATAATTGCAAACAAAACTCCCCCAGGATTGTTGTTAGTTGGAGGCACCCGTTGTTTCGGGCAATCCATGGATAGATGCTTGTTGGTGGAGGGGGGGTATAAACTTTACCATTCTGTTTGGGAACTGCCTATAATGTGTGTAGCATGGAAGATATCGAGATCTCTTTGTTGTTATGTTATGAAAGTATACCGCCCAAAATATTATTATCTCTGTTTCAAAAATCAAGCTCTGGCACCTCTATCCCTGCTTCCCTCTGTGAAGGGCCTATCTATTTACTTTTATGTTGAGTCATCATCATCTTATTAAAAAGCACCAGTTGGAGAGCACCTCTGTCATTTGCATGCATTACTATTAATTTATATTGAGTATGACTCTGACTGGATCTCTTTTACCATGAATTATAATGTTTTGTCAGTCCTTGATCTTTAAAGGTGCTCTGTATTTATGTTTTGTGGTCTCAGAAAGGGCTAGCGAGGTACCATCTTGTTATATCATATTATGATTGTTTTGAGAAAGTGTTGTCATCCGTGTTTTATTATTATTGCTCGCTAGTTGATTATGCCATTGATAGGAGTAAACATGAGACCTAAGTGTTATTGTGAATATGGTTAGTTCATAATCTTTGTTGAAAACTTGAATGCTGGCTTTACATATTTACAACAACAAGAGCAAACAAAGTTTGTAAAAGTTTTTCTTTATCACTTTCAGTTTATCAATTGAATTGCTTGAGGACAAGCAAAGGTTTAAGCTTGGGGGAGTTGCTACATCTCCGTCGTATCTACTTTTCCAAACACTTTTGCCCTTGTTTTGGACTCTAACTTGCATGATTTGAATGAAACTAACCCGGACTGACATTGTTTTCAGCAGAACTACCATGATGTTATTTTTGTGCAGAAATAAAAGTTCTCGGAATGACCTGAAACTCCACGGAAGTTATTTTTTGGAATTAATAGAAAATACCGACGAAAGAATCAAGGCCAGGGGGCCCACACCCTGTCCACGAGGGTGGGGGGCGCCCCCCTAGGGCGCTCCCCCTGCCTCGTGGGCCCCCTGGTGCTCCACCGACCTCAACTCCAACTCCATATATTCACGTTCAGGGAGAAAAGAAGGAGAGAAGGATTCATCGTGTTTTACGATACAGAGCTGCCGCCAAGCCCTAAACTCTCTCGGGATGGCTGATCTGGAGTCCATTCGGGGCTCCAGAGAGGGGAATCCGTCACCGTCGTCATCATCAACCATCCTCCATCACCAATTTCATGATGATCACCGCCGTGCATTTGTAATTCCATCGTAGGCTTGCTGGACGGTGATGGGTTGGATGAGATTTACCATGTAATCGAGTTAGTTTTGTTAGGGTTTGATCCCTAGTATCCACTATGTTCTGAGATTGATGTTGCTATGACTTTGCTATGCTTAATGCTTGTCACTAGGGCCCGAGTGCCATGATTTCAGATCTGAACCTATTATGTTTTCATTAATATATGTGAGTTCTTGATCCTATCTTGCAAGCCTATAGTCACCTATTATGTGTTATGATCCGTTAACCCCGAAGTGACAATAATCGGGATACTTACTGGTGATGACCGTAGTTTGAGGAGTTCATGTATTCACTAAATGTTAATGCTTTGGTCTGGTACTCTATTAAAAGGAGGCCTTAATATCCCTTAGTTTCCAATAGGACCCCGCTGCCACGGGAGGGTAGGACAAAAGATGTCATGCAAGTTCTTTTCCATAAGCATGTATGACTATATTCGGAGTACATGCCTACATTACATTGATGAATTGGAGCTAGTTCTGTGTCACCCTATGTTATAACTATTGCATGAGGAATCGCATCCTACATAATTATCCATCATTGATCCAATGCCTACGAGGTTTTCACATATTGATCTTTGCTAGGTTACTTTGCCGTTGCCACTGTTACAATTACTACAAAACTGCTACTGTTACTTTTGCTACTGTTACCGTTACTTCCATACTACTTTGCTACTAAATACTTTGCTGCAGATATTAAGTTATCCAGGTGTGGTTGAATTGACAACTCAACTGCTAATACTTGAGAATATTCTTTCGCTCCCCTTGTGCCGAATCAATAAATTTGGGTTGAATACTCTACCCTCGAAAACTATTGCGATCCCCTATACTTGCGGGTTATCAGGGAACTCGTCGTAGACCGGGCCCTCCACCTGCCGTGATGCTCGAGGAGCACGATGTTGTAGCATTGCTCCTCCTGCGCCTGTCGGTGATGCTCGACGAATGCGATGTTGTAGTTTTGCTCCTCCTGCGCTTGCCGGTGATGCTCGACGAACACGATGTTGTAGTGTTGCCCCGCCTGCGCCTGTCGGTGATGCTTGAGGAGCGCGATGTTGTAGCATTGCTCCTCTTGCGCCTGTCGGTGATGCTCGACGAACGCGATGTTGTAGTGTTGCTCCTCCTGTGCATGTCGGTGATGCTCGAGGAGCACGATGTTGTAGCATTGCTCCTCATGCGTATGCTGATACGCCCACACCGGCTGCACCATCGACTGTCCTTTGCCATGACAACATCGAAGTGCGCCTGCGCCTACCCCAGGTTGAAGTTGGCATGGACCAGCGCTGGTAGGGGCGCCAGCTAGTCGTCGAAGGCTCCCTCCATCATGGGGTCATCATTGCTCATATTCGACGAGCTCGCCGGGAAGCCTGCCTCTATTCGCCGCGCATGACGGCCCTGCCAGCCGGATGCAAGGCGGTCCACCTCGTGTTCATGCTCCGTCGAGAGGTTGTTCCACATAGCTCTAGAGCTCGCGGTCATTGCGGAGGTGGTGCAAAGAGAAGGATTGGGAGCGGATGTGTTTTTGCTTTAAATAGCGGGTGCCGGCCAGGGAAAGAGGCGGGCTATTTCAATGTGGCCATTGGAGTGGGTTTCTCGACTGCCGCACATGTTTAATGCCGTCAAGTGGACTGACGGGCAACCGGTTTGAATGTGTTAGATAGTCGTCCCGTCTTGTGCAGTCACAGTGCTCCGACACCAAACATGCACGGAGACAAGAATGCGGCGGTCTCGGCCGGCTCGTCTGTTCAATGCCAGCTTGAGTGGTATATAGGTCGTGCCCGCTAAGGGCTTTCATGAATGCGGCGCTAGCACTCTACACCTGCATGAATGTGCGACAGTCGCTTCGCACGGGAGAGATTTTTGGGTGAGTATGGGGTGATGAGCACGTACAAGACAACGGTTTGGACACCCGCAAAATCCCCCGGTTTTCATTCATGTTGCGAAAAAGCGGACATACAGACCGCTCCGTGAACCGATGGGGTACTCCGTTGGATGACAAAACACGTCCATGTTGCTCGATCTGGATGGTTGCGGGAGATTTGATGGTCCGTGTGTGGTATCTCCGACGACTAACCTCAAACCAGGGCCTTTTTCCTTCAAATTTGAAATTTAAGGATATGATAGATGGTCACATCACTAAAAAAGAGCAATACTCCATGACATTCCTGGGAATTACAGGGTCCATGAAGGAAATGTGCCCATTTCTCGTTGCGAGTCGGTCTTTTCTTCATCGCACGATGCCATGCGACGACTCCACAGCAAAAAGGACGGCTCGGAGTATTGTTTGTTTGTGTGTGTGTTGTCTGCACACTCTGGAAAATTTGACAATTTTGACCTTGGGATCAAATCAATTCACAGAATGAACTGCCCATGAAACTATTTCACGCCCTGACCTTTTTGTGTGGGACCACTGAGGGAGTCCAGGATTAGGGGGTACTCGGACAGCCGGACTATATACTTTGGCCGGACTGTTGGACTATGAAGATACAAGATTGAAGACTTTGTCCCGTGTCCGGATGGGACTCTCCTTTGCGTGGAAGGCAAGCTTGGCGATTCAGATATGTAGATCTCCTTCTCTGTAACCGACTCTGTGTAACCCTAGCCCCCTCCGGTGTCTATATAAACATGAGGGTTTAGTTCGTAGGACGAGAACAATAATAATCATAGGCTAGCTTCTAGGGTTTAGCCTCTACGATCTCGTGGTAGATCAACTCTTGTAATACTCATATCATCAAGATCAATCAAGCAGGAAGTAGGGTATTACCTCCATCGAGAGGGCCCGAACCTAGGTAAACATCGTGTCCCCAGCCTCCTATTACCATTAGCCTTAGACGCATAGTTCGGGACCCCCTACCCAAGATCCGCCGGTTTTGACACCGAAATTGGTGCTTTCATTGGGAGTTCCACTGTGTTGTTGCTGCGAGGCTCGATGGCTCATCAGCAATGATGCGATCCAGGGTGAGACTTTTCTCCCCAGACAGATCTTTGTATTCGGCGGCTTCGCACTACGGGCCAACTTGCTTGGCCATCTGGAGCAGATCGACAGCTACGCCCCTGGCCATCAGGTCAGTTCAAAAACTTGAACTACATGACCGACATCCACGGGGACTTGATCCACGGGGACTATGAAGATACAACGGGCATGACTTAGATCTGCCCTCGAACGGTGTTCGAACTATCACACCTGCAGCTGCCCCGGCCTTTAATCTGGAGCATATTGCGCCATCTGAGGACGGGTGGATGGACCCCGCCATGGAGGCCGCACACTCATCAGCATTGGATCCAAACACAGGCTCCACCTCTAAGGAAACCTGTGTCACCGGACCCCCGGACTTGTCTCCGGTCTTAGGTTCCGGACCACGTGCGTCCGTGCCTATCGAATCTGATTGGGCAACGATCATGGAGTTTACCTCCGCGGATATCTTTCAACACTCACCCATGGGTGACGTGCTAAATTCATTGAGGTCTCTCTCTTTATCGGGAGACTCTTGGCCGAACTATGTCCGGCTCGAGTGGGAAGCGGACGACGAAGAAATTCGTTACCCACCCAATGCCCACTTAATAGCCACTGTCGATGACTTAACCGACGTGCTCGACTTCGACTCCGAAGACATCGATGGTATGGAAGACAATGTAGGAGAAGAACAGGAACCGCCATCCACCGGGCACTGGACAGCCACCTCATCATACAATATATATATGGTGGACACCCTCAAAGAAAACAATGGTGATGAGGCAACAGAGGATAATCCCCTAGGGAGGCAAAAGCATGGGCGTCATCGGTGCCGCTCTAAGCCCCGCCATAGTAATACCGGGACAGGAGACGATAGCAATCCGGATGGTGCCGAAGACGAATACAATCCCGACCAGCCTAACTTCGAGCAGGCTGAGCAGGAGGACGGGCAAGCTAACCCAGAGGAACAGGCAAGGGACGGAGACTTGGAGGACGACAATTATATGCCTCTCTCCGAAGACGAGGTGAGCCTCGGCGACGATGAATTTGTTGTGCCTGAGGATCCCGTCGAGCAGGAGCACTTCAAGCGCCAGCATATAGCCACTGCACAAAGCCTGAAGAAGAAGCAACAGCAGCTAAAAGCTGATCAAGATCTGCTAATAGACAGATGGACTAAGGTCCTGGCAGCCAAGGAATACGAACTCGAGCGCCCCACTAAAAGTTATCCGAAGCGCAGGTTGCTACCTCAACTCGAAGAGGAGGCGCCAGAGCCTACAATACCAGCACAGGACATGGCGGAACAGCCACCTCGTGGCCGAGACAAAGTGGCGTATCAGCCCGAACAACCACCTGCACCCCGCCGCCAGTCAAATAAAAACACTAACGCCCAGGGCTACACACAAGACCTACGAGACGTATTGGGAAACAAAGCAGGACAGTCAAGATCGATCTACGGATCGCGGGGGCGCGCCACAATGCGTGAAGATAATCGTCACGCCGGATACACTAAAAACAAGTCTGGACAGGCCGAATACAACAGACCAGACTCATTCGAACTGTGTCGAGACATAGCCCGGCACAGAGGCGCCGCACACTGCCTATGCTTCACCAACAAAGTAATGGATCATGAATTCCCAGAAGGGTTTAAACCCGTAAACATTGAATCATATGATGGTATAACAGACCCTGCAGTATGGATCGAAGATTTCCATCTCCACATTCACATGGCCTACATGCCATCAAGTATCTCCCACTTTAGCTTAGGGGACCGGCGCGGCATTGGCTGAATAGCCTGCCGACAAACCCCATTAGCAGTTGGGAGAACCTGGAAAACACATTCCTTGACAACTTCCAGGGCACTTATGTGCGACCACCGGACGCTGATGACTTAAGTCACATAACACAACAGCCCGGAGAGTCAGCCAGGAAATTCTGGACTCGGTTCCTAAATAAAAAGAACCAAATCGTCGATTGTCCAGATGCCGAGGCCCTAGCGGCCTTTAAGCATAACATCCATGACGAGTGGCTCGCCCGACACCTCGGCCAAGAGAAGCCGAAATCCATGGCAGCCCTCATGACACTCATGACCCGATTTTGTGCGAGCGAAGATAGCTGGTTGGCTCGTAGCAACAACACAACAAGCAATCCTGGCACATCCGAGGCCAGAGATAGCAACTGCAAACCTCGACGCAACAAACATAAGCATCACAAAAAAATGACGCCACAGCAGTCAATGTTGGATTCCGTGGCTCTAAGTCCGATCAGCGGAAAAAGCCACTTCAAAAGAATAATTCGGGCCCATCCGGCCTGGACCGCATACTCGACCGCCCATGCCAAATTCATGGTATCCCAGGAACGGCAGCCAATCATACCAACAGAGAATGCTGGGTCTTCAAGCAAGCTGGCAGGTCAGGCATTGAAAACAAGGAGAAGGGGTCTCAAAGCGATGAAGACGACGAGGAGTACCGATCACCGAACAAAAGAGGGCAAAAGCAATTTCCTCAACAAATCAAGACGGTGAACATGATAAACGCCATCCACATCCCCAAATGGGAACAGACGTGCATTCTTCGGGATGACGACTCAACGAAGCAAGTCGCCCCACATTACAAACCATGGCCGATCACTTACGATCATACAGATCGTCCGACCAATACCAACCAGGGCAATTCCGACTATCCTCGACCCAATAATTTGCGGGTTTCACCTCACTCGAGTCCTTATGGACGGATGCAGCAGTCTAAACCTGCTATACTAGGACACAACATGCCAGATGGGCATCGATCATTCGATGATCAAACCCACCAAAACATCGTTTAACGGTGTCATACCAGGTGCGGCGGCCAGTTGTACAGGCTCCATCACTCTGGAGGTAGTCTTCGGATCACCAAACAATTATCGTACCGAAGAGTTAGTCTTCAACATCGTCCCTTTCCGCAGTAATTATCATGCACTACTGGGGCAAACCGCGTTTGCATGATTCAACGCGGTACCACACTATGCCTACGACAAACTTAAGATGCCCAGCCCGCGTGGCGTCATCAAAATTAAAGGCAAAGCTGAACCCCACCTCGGTGCTGAAGAGTATACCGCCGCTTTACCGACAGAAGTAGCGAGGGGCACTACCAATCGAACCTTGAATCGACGGCCAAGCTCCCGGACACCGATAAAGGAGTCTGAATTACTGCACGACATGATAGCTCGGCTCTACCATAGCTCAATTAAAAACTCCGGCAAAAGCTGGGAAGGGCCACAATCAGGATACACTCTGGATCCGCACACAGCTCCTTCCCGCCTGGTCTTAGTAGGTTCCGCCGTCATACTTCTTTTTGCAAACTCACTTGTACTCATACGCATAGACGTATTATACAACATGTGGATTTATATGACGCTTCTCTGCTATCATTTCTTATTGGTACCTTTTGGCATAACGGCATCCGTATATCGTGTCATGCCTTAATACGCCAGGGGCTTCATTATACCCATAACATGGCACTAAAGTCCGACCACCTTCTCGGTCGTTCGGCACCCCGAACTTATAGCATTATATGCATCAGCTCTGAATCATGTCTTGGGTCAATAGTTGGGTTTGCCCGGCTCCCATGTTTTGGTACCTTACGTTCCGCTATATCGGCTAAGGTAGCGTTGGGAGAACTACTGCGATTGTGTCCCGGTTCTTCCGGACGAGCACCTCAGTAGAGAAAGCCGAAAACTGACTGTCATGATATGGCGAGAGCTGGTCAGCTGTTCGAGAGGTTGTAAAATCTTTAAAGATTTATTCTGCATAATGCCATAACAAATGCGGCATGCGATGGATCGGGTTTTCTCCCGATCAGGTGCTTATAGAGCCCCTCGTATGGTCTTTCGAACACCAGGGGTTGCGCCTACCATACTTTTGACAAAATCGTATGGCTAAGTGAGAGTGATAAAGCCCTATAGTCTGATTGCCTGGTTCATTGTGCTGAACACCTCCTTCAAGGACCCAAAAATGGGAGAAAGAGTGCTCAGGTTTATCCCAAACACCCACGTACTTCCTACGTGGGGGCAGAAGCCGACGACTGGACAACTCTCAGGATTAATATATTTCAAACGGCTGCACGGGATGAAAAACTTTCACATAAACAGGCAATAAATAATATAAATGACCTTGTTTAGCACTACAAAGGACAGCATGACTATACTCATGGAAATACAATGTTCTTGGTGCATTTTTCCGCCACAAGGCGAGCTCCTTTCAGGGCACTATCATAATATAATTTGGGCTTGCAGTGCTCCTTCTCCTCCGGCGGTCCCTCGGTCATCAACTTTTCTGCATCTAGCTTTCCCCAGTGCACTTTTGCACGGGCGAAGGCCGTCCATGCACCCTCCATATAGACCGACCGCTTGATGACTTTGAGTCGAGGGCAGGCACTCACCAGCCGCTTCACGAGATCGAAATAACTGCTTGGAATTGGCTCGGCAGGCCATAGCCAGACAATTAGATCCTTCATGGCTAGTTCGGCCTCCTTGTGCAGTTCGATCAGCTTCTTCAGCTGATCGGTAAATGGCACCGGATAATTCGGCACCAAATACTGCGACCAGAAGAGCTTCTCCGCAGTCTTCTTTTCCTCGGCTCGGTAGAATTGGGCGACATCAAATATGTTGCGTGGCAGCTCCGCAAACACCCCTGGAGAAATCAGAATTCAATTTATCAACTTGATTCTCTCCTTTCACAAAATAAAGACCTCTTTGTATAAGCAAAAGCCTTACCAGCCGCAATCTTCCTCGCCTCCTGAATTTCCTTTAGAGCATCTTGGGCTTCTTCCCGAGCATCATTTGCGGCTTGGAGAGCTTGGGCGAGTTCGGATTCTTTCCCTGATAACCTCTGCTCCAAAGTATCGCTTTTCTTCACGGCATCTAGAAGCTCTCGTTCCACTTGAATGACCCTGGCCTCGTGCTTTTCGCGAAGAGCCTGCTCCGTAGCTGCCTTCTTGTCGGCTTCGGCCACAGCCTTCTTAAGAGCCCCAACTTCGGCCATCGCCCCTGGAGCATACAATAAAAATATATTAATTAAGCACACTTATTCATTTGTGCTACATGAAACAAAGGTTTTTTGCATACCTTGGTTATCCTCCAACTGCTTCTTTACTCAGCCAAGTTCTTCTTCAGACCGCTCCAGACTCTGCTTCAGTCTGGATACTTCAGCAGTTTGAGAGGCAGTAGTCGTCACAGACGCCTGCTTATAAAATAAAAGAGGGAGATGTAGATGTCATCAGCGGAGTCTCCTGTGTACATAAATTTGATCCTCTATCCGGTTCTCTATTTCACTGGACAGTGTATCAAGGGCTACTATCTATACTATGACATTCTTCAAAACCTCACACAACATACCTCAAAGCCTTTTATAAGGCTGATGCAGGATTCATTCAGTCCACTCTCAGCGGACTGAATCTTCTCAATCACCGCACCCATAAGGGCGCGGTGTTCATCGATCATGGAAGCACTTTTTAGCATTGTCGATAAACTGTCCCGCACCTCTGGATGGATAGAGGTTGTCGGCGGAGCAGGCATGCCCCCTCCAACCGAGCGGGCCTGCCTGCCCAATTTTGGAGCCTTAAAGGTCTCCGGGACTGTGTCCGGCGGAGGGCCGAATTCGAGATCGCCCCCACCGTCGACGCTCATGGGAGCCTTTGCTCCCACGTATCCGGCCCCTGAAGTTTGGCCTCTTGGCGCTGCTTTTACGGTCTTCCCCCCTCCCTGGTCTGGGTCCTTCTAGGATAACACCTCGGTGTCATTCCTATGTTTAGGGGAAGGGGCCTTCAGGGGTGTCTCGCTCTCTATGGCATCGGAGCTCAGCGAATCCTCCGACGAGGATTGTTCGGTGCGGGACCTCGCCGGACTTCAAAAAGTATGGCTCAGATTAAAATATTATGCCATAATGAGCCTGGACGTATAGGCGTGTTCGGGCTTTGTATACTCACGAGTTCACCAGGGGCTGGGCCTTGGGATCCCACTCCGGGCTGCTATCGGCAGCGGTGGTGGATGCCTCTGGAAGTGAGGTTTTTCCCCTCTTAGGCGATTCGGCCTCCAAGGATGAGGAGGCTGTCCTTTTCTTTCTTCCCTTCACGGGGGCTTCATCTTCTTCCTCCTCCTCCTCTTCGGAGGAAGGATGGGCATTGGAGTCTTCGGATTTTGCGTCCGAAGCGCCACAACGACGAAGGCCGCCGCTGGTCTCCTTGGCCACCTTCTCGGCCTTATTCTTCGGCGCCTTGTAAGGCGCCGGGACCAGCATCTTTGTCAGAAGTGGGCCGACCGGTTCTTCCGGCAGTGGGGCCGGACAGTGGATCCGTCCCGCCTTCTTCATCCAGCCCTAGGAGAACTATGGAAAGCACATTTAGCATCTTTCTCAGGATATGCGAATGAAGCATAAGAATTACCAGACATGGCGATGTCTTACGGGACTTGCAGGGCGGGATAGTTTGTACCCACGGTCCTCGACAGAGTCCGACCATGATTTGTCGGACTTAAAGAGCACCTTCCAGAAGTCCTCATGCGAGGAAGCATAGAGCGCCTGCAGGGTCTGGTGCTCGGCCGGGTCATATTCCCATAAATTGCAAGCCCGGTGCTGACAAGGAAGAATCCGGCGAACTAACATCACCTGGACCACATTGACGAGCTTGATGTTCTTGTCTTCCATACCTTTGACGCGTGTCTGGAGTACCAACAGTTCGTCGGATGAAGACCAGTTCAGGACCTTCTTGGGCCAGGACGTAAGCCGCAAGGGGGGGCTCTGGATCGGAATTCGGGAGCAGCGGCCCACTTTTTGCCGCGTGGCTCAGTGATGTAAAACCACTGCTGCTGCCACTCCTTGACGGAATCATTGAAAGTGCCTGTTGGCCATGTGACCTTGGGCATCTTGCTCACCATGGCGCCTCCGCACTCGGCATGCTCGCCGTTCACTACCTTGGGCTTCACATTGAAAATCTTCAGCCATAAACCGAAGTGTGGTGAGATGCGGAGAAAGGCCTCGCACACGATGATGAACGTCGATATATTGAGGAAGGAATTGGGGGATAGATCATGAAAATCGATCCCATAATAATACATGATGCCGCGAAAAATGGGTGAAGGGGAAACCCTAGCCCACGGAAAAAATGAGGGAGGAATACAACCCTCTCGTTGGGTTCTGGAGTGGGGACAATTTGTCCCGCCGTCGGAAGACGGTGGCCGATTTTCTTGGCCAAGTACCCGGCCTCCTGAAGCTTCTTGATATCCTTCTCCTGGACGGTGGAGGCCATCCATTTGCCTCCTGCTCCAGATCCGGACATTTCCGGAGGACCTCTTTGGGTGGAGAAGACGAACGCTTGGGTGCTAGAGCTCGAGTGGAAAGGAAAGATGAGCAGAGGGAGAAGAAGGCGTGGGTAAAAGAGAAGAGTTCTTATCTCTTTATAGAGGCGGTAGAAACTGTGTGACTCCCCACTTGCCTGGGAAAACTCGCTTGTTCCCCAAGCGCCACGATTGATGGCGTGGTTGGGTTACCCATACCCGTATTGATGAGAATCCCGTGATAAGGGGACACGATCTCTACTTCGACAAGACGTGCCAAAGAAAACCGCCTCGCAATATGCGCAACAATTGGTTGAGAAAAACGGTCTGAATAATGACCAGGCTGTGGTATGATACCATGTCGTGAAAAATTGTCAGAAGATTAGATTCGTGAGAAATTATGCTCTCTACGGTTGTATGTGCAATTTGTTTTGCAGAGCCAGACACGATTCATGTGTTCGAAATTTACCTTGGAGTATTTGGAGATGGAACCCTCCTTACAATGCCGAAGATAATCTGCGCGCCGGACTCATCGTCATTGAAGCCTGGTTCAGGGGCTACTGAGGGAGTCCATGATTAGGGGGTACTCGGACAGCCGGACTATATATTTGGCCGGACTATTGGACTACGACGATACAAGATTGAAGACTTTGTCCCGTGTCCGGATG
This sequence comes from Triticum dicoccoides, assembly GCF_002162155.2. Taxonomy (NCBI): domain Eukaryota; kingdom Viridiplantae; phylum Streptophyta; class Magnoliopsida; order Poales; family Poaceae; genus Triticum; species Triticum dicoccoides. Next base: position 644,558,928 of record NC_041387.1, read on the forward strand.
GGACTCTCCTTTGCGTGGAAGGCAAGCTTGGCGATTCAGATGTGTAGATCTCCTTCTCTGTAACCGACTCAGAGTAACCCTAGCCCCCTCTGGTGTCTATATAAACCGGAGGGTTTAGTCGTTAGGACGAGAACAATAATAATCATAGGCTAGCTTCTAGGGTTTAGCCTCTACAATCTCGTGGTAGATCAACTCTTGTAATACTCATATCATCAAGATCAATCAAGCATGAAGTAGGGTATTACCTCCATCGAGAGGGCCCGAACCTGGGTAAACATCGTGTCCCCAGCCTCCTGTTACCATTAGCCTTAGACGCACAGTTCGGGACCCCCTACCCGAGATCCGCCGGTTTTGACACCGACACCCACCACGCCGGCGCCACACTCTATGGTGTAGCGCCTAGCGCTGGGGCGTTGCACATTTGTTCATCATGGCAGGCCTGGGCCCCGCACCCAGCAGTGTAGCGCCTCCGTGCTAGGCGCCACACATGCAAAGTGCAGCGCCTAGCCCCCGGGTGCTGCACTATGAGTTAGATGCCAGCCGTGGCGGCCGTCTCCTCCCCCACCAACCCCATTGCCACCAGTTACAAAACCAGAAGAAGCCGCGGCGGCGGCCCTCTCCTCTCCCCCTCTCAATCCCCTCTCGCAAATCCATCAGATCGGATGATTTGGTCCGTGGATTCCTTCACCAATCCATCCTAGAGTACCCTCCTCCGATCCCCTTCTTTCTACCCATATAATGTATGCTGTTTTGAAGATTTAAGGAACCCTTCATTGATTTGATTAGATTTGAATGTTGCATGTATTACAATCTTGCATGTACCTAATTTTGCAACCCTAGTTTAGTTTATTTTATTGAAAAGATATGGTTTGCATACATATGCTTTGTATTTAATCTTGCATGAAGTATTTATATGGAAAAGAGATTTGTATTTAATCTTGCATGAAGTATTTATATGGAAAAGAGATTTGTATTTAATCTTGCATGAAGTAGGCCTAGTTTAGTTTATTTGTGTTGAACTTATATTTGTATTGATAAGAATGCTTTGGATACATATGCTTTGAATTTTGCATCTAGTAAGTGTACTTTAGTTTATTTGTATTCAAAAGATATGCACAGCTGACAAGAAAGCTTTTTTTTAATTGTTAGGATGGTTTGGCTTCTCGATGATCACTGGGACAAACAACACCGGTCGTACGCTATGTCGGTGGAGCAGCGGGTAATAATGAAAGTGGCCGGTGTTATGAATTTCGTGTTTATTTCAAACACAAATGTCCCATATGTAATTTTATGATTTGTTTGTTTGTAGGAGCTTGCACCTCTGAAGCTTCGGTCTCATGGGGTCACCCTTGGGTGGATGCGCTATGATGAGCGATACACACCGTATGTAAGGGAGACATGACTTCTCCCTTTCATTCTGTTGGTCAGCCGGTCGACGCCACCCAACAATGCTGCAGCACTCACCGCGCTTATTGATCATTGGAGGCCGGAGACACACAGTTTCCATCTTCGGGCGGGGGATATGACCGTGACGCTCCAGGATAGTGCTATGATCACCGGTCTTCCTATCAATGGGAATCCTCTATGTATGAACACCGATTCTGATGGGTGGCGCGTGCAGATGCATGCCCTTATCGGTATGGTTCCTCCGGAGCCTCGGGAACCAGAAGCAGAAGACAAGAAGAAGGAAAGAGTCGCAGCTGGTGCTCCTTTCACGTGGATTGCATTGCACTTTGGTACTTTCCCTGAGGAAGCTAATGAGGACACATTCAAGACATATGCTCGTGTCTACATGTGGTACGTGATATCCAGGACTATGTTTGCTGATGGCACAGGCAAGAATGCTCCATGGATGTGGCTGAAGGCGTTGACCGTCTTCGATAGCAAATGGAGTTGGGGTTCGGCGACACTGGCTTACTTGTATAGACAGGTATGAAGTTGTTTCTTTTTCATTTCATTGCTACATTATCAATGCGATCTTGCTGTTAATTCAACCATGTTCTCTTTTATGTGCAGTTGGACGAAGCTTGTTGTAAGCCATCTGGAGGTATTGGTGGTTGTATGCTCGCATTTTCCATATGGAGCTGGGAGCGTTTGCCGGTTGGACGACCGAAGACCGTGAAGTACGAGGATTGGGACGACAAAGACGACCCACTATGGCTCCCCACTTGGGCTTACAAGTGGGATGTGTTAAATGAGACGACGGATGATCCCTCGGTCATGTACAAGTTGTACAAGACCGAGCTGGACGCGATCACGCCTGAGCAGGTGAATCGACATTGCATAAGTGATTATCATGCTTCTATCGTAACTAGATATCAATTTTGCATTCTATCCCATTTTACAGGTGGAATGGGAGCTGTATGGAAAAGGAGAGAGTTTTGGTAACCCTATAGAGTTCAGATTGAATCCGGTATGCACTAGGGATAGGGATCTCTGGCATATGCGGTGCCCACTCATATGCAACTGGGCGGTTGAGCTTCACCTGCCACATCGGGTGTTCCGCCAGTTTGGTTTGTTCCAGCCACACCCGCCGGAGTGCGAGGACACCGACAAGTTGCTACACGCGTAAGATATAATTAACCTTGAGCACTTAGCGGCTTCTCGGCCGTTTCGATGGTGGTAATATTCTGTTTCTAACTTGCAGGTTGGATAGAAAAAAGCAGCGGAAGATCAAGGATTGGGCTAAGCATCACAGGAAGTATGTCGTATAGTTCGCGCTTAGTGTGGAGCAAGCTAGGGCTGGAAAATGATCCCAGCTTCATGACACTGCCCGATCGCGTTCAACAACTATCTCACATGGTTTCTTGGAAGTACCCGTGTGGAGGTATGCAAGCCGGCGTATGCTGAGGAGATTTTGGAAGATCCCACTGTTTTTGATGAGCTAGCCCAACACCTATACAACGCATTAGTCAGGAAAGGCAACTCAGTGATCCCTTCAGCTCCAATGATGAACTTTGTGGTATTTGCCCTTTTTGCTTTTCCATTCGCACTATTCTCATCTTCGCTTGCCTAACACGTTAATAACGTTTCCGTTCATAGCGTGCCCAGATCAAGAAAGCAGCTGATGAGACCGAGACTATTCTGGAAACAACCCCGGCTGGCAAAAGTGACGGGGAAGGTGCACTTCGAGCATTCATTAAGGTTCACATCTCCTTCAAACTAGCACTTAACATGTTTTGCTACGTTCTAAAAGTTAAGGCGGCTATCAAACCTTTTCGGTTGTCGTGACCCCGAGTATGTATCACCAGAACGGTCTAGGTTGGCGACGCCATCAGATCCCACTTCGGGCCAGGGCCATGGTGATCCTTTGGAGGATGAGGATGTGGGTGTGGTCACCCAAGAGGTATGGCATGAGCATATATCCAATTGTTGATGCATTGCTAACTATATCCTCATACACGATCTTTCCATATCTTTTGTTGATGCATAGGTTGCTGATGATATGACCTTGGGGACGTACCAGGTTCGGTCTGCATACCAGTTAAAGCCTAGGAAGGGAATCAACAAATACACACCTGAAGACTTCACCCAAAGAGGCAAAAGGACGGTCGACACCTCGCGGATGGCGGCTTTGGATGACTATTTGGATGACGATGTGGATGACATGGAGGAACCAGAGCCGGAGCCGGAGTGGGTTTCTCTTCCTAGGAAGGTGAAGAAGATCTCCGTCAAGAGGGGGGGAGGAGCCAGAAAGCGCTCAAGGAACTACTCATCGTCCTCTATTTGTAATGTTGAACTTGGAGTGGTGGTAGCTCTTAGTAATGTGGAACTTATTATGTCGTTGAACTTGGAGTGGTGGTAGCTCTATGTTAAATTTGAAGTTGTGGTAGCTCTTAGTAATGTGGAACTTGTTATGTCGTTGAACTTGGAGTGCTGTTAGTAATATTGAACCCGATCGCAAGGCGCTGCACTTTAAATGTGTGACGCCTAGCTCGCAGGCGTTGCACTGCTGGGTGCGAGTCCAGGGGCTGTCACGGTGGATTGGCGTGCAACGCCCCAAAGCTAGGCGCTGCACCGTAGGGTGTGGCGCCTGCGCGACGGACGCTACACAGAAAGGTCATCGGCGTGAAATAGTTTCACGGGCAGTTCATTCTATGAATTGATTTCGTCCCGAGGTTAAAATTGTCAAATTTGCCGCACACTCTGCTGTCTCCCCGTTGTCGTTTCCTTTTTTCTTCTTGAGTAACGATGGATCGACCAGCGCAGAACTGAAGCAGAGTAGGAGTACATGGCATGATGATCATGTGTGCAGACATGAATTCTTCCTTCATCACTACCGCAAAAAAAAAGTCTTCCTTCATCAGGAAGTCGTGTGCACTGCACTGCACAGGATGGTTTTCCGGTCGCGGCCGGGGATAATCTTGTGAAAGCGGCCGGCCTTTTGGCTTGCGGTGGATAGGATGATTTATTGTGAAGGCGAAAGGCGCCAAAGTTTGCCTCAAAACGTGGCGAGCTGAACGCCGCCGGCCGGTAGGTAGCGCATGCAGTGGGGTCTGGCTAGCTAGCTAAACAGTGGAGAGAATTCCTTATTTGACACTCTCCTAAAATTGTGTTCCTTATTTAACACTGAAAAATAAATTCTTCCCTATATGATCTCTTGTCTTAATTTTTTTCCTTATATGACACTCTAGTGCATTTTATACACGTGAAAAGACCATTTTATCCATATGTATAATGTGACCACAAATATGTAGAAGGTAATAGTTGTTCGGAAAAAAAATCAGTCGAGTTATCCATATATGACATCATATATGTCGTATTGTCATGCCAGTCGATTTGCTATTGTTCCGGTTAGATTGTATACCTGCAGTAGCATATCTATGGAAATGATCCATGCTACATTTTGTTAAATATGGAAGCACGTCAGCATGTATCTTCATACAACTGTGCAACACGAGGAGCACCGTACATACGTAGGTGCGTACGGGCAAGGTCACGTAAACATTTGACCTCAAGAAACAGGGGCGATTTCACCGTCCGGGCACCCTGGGCACGTGCCCGGGCTCGAGCGCTGCAGATTTTTCGGCTGGCCGGAGTCACAATCGCTGAATACGTACGATATACGCGCAAAAATATAACAGCTTGGTCAATTTACCTAGTTTGGGCGTTGTTTTGCGGGCTTACTCACGCCAAACCAAAACGCCTAAGGGCCATCCATTAATTTCTTTACGTGGGCCACACTAGGGTAGTCAGATCGATCTCGAGCCTGCTGGTTGGTTCGCTCGCCTAGCTCGCCTGTTTGGCTGCCTGGCACGCTGTTCGGCTGTGCGCCGCGCTGCAAGACTGTGCCCTAGCAATTCCGGCATTGAAGGTGGTGGCGGGCGAGATGGACATGTTCAGCTGTGCTCACTCTCATAAACGAATTTCCCCTAATTAGGCTCAATGCCACATATTTCTGATCACATTATGTACATGGGTAAAAAGGTCTTTTCACTTCTACAAAATGAACTAGAGTGTCATATAGGGAAAGAAATTAAGACTATATGTCATATAGGAAAGAATTTTTTTTTAGTGTCAAATAAGGAATATGATTTTAAAGGAGTGTCAAATAAGGAATTCTCTCTAAACAGTGAGGAGTGCATCATCCCATTTTCCTTCCTCTCATCGTGCGTCTCCTTGTCAAACAGGGGGTTCAAAAGTCCCAACGTTCGAAAGGCAGCGCGTGCGTCCTTGCGGTGGCAGATTGATATTAGAGACTAGTAGGAGCATAGCGTTAGCATGGATGGGATGGGACCGGAGGAGGCGGCGGAGGAAGCAACCCAAGGCCACCGGCGCTCCCTGGGCTCCACGGCCGGATGGCGACACCGGCGGCAGTGCACCCTGAACCATCTCCCGCACACCACGGATCTGGGGATGGGAGGCCGCCATCGCCGGTTGCATCCGAGCTCCCGGTCACTAACGACGGTAGGCCAGCTGCGGCGGCCCTTGGCTGCCGCGCTACCGGGCCGCGCAGGAGCTCGATTCGGAGCGCGACCCGCGTCCTGCTCATCTCGACGAACTACCACAACGGCGTCAGGCGAGGCGAGGCAGGGAGGAGGAGCCAGGGGAGACGATTACGGAGCTCGACGAGGAAGGTGCCGGCGTCTTCGGGATGCCCGTGCAGAACCATGGAATTCGAGGAGAGAGGTCGGGGCGTGGCATAGTTCAACCGAAGACGGGGAAGAAACAACCATTCCCTCCGCCTGTCCCCACTCGAAAACGCAGAAGCAGCAGCAGAGGGTGGTAGAGCGGGGAGGACATGTTAGATGGCGGCAAAGTACATCAAGCCTTGTTGCGGATGAAGGAAGCGGCATCGATTGTTCTGTCGTGAGGTATGTTGAGTAAATAGGCAATTTTTTGATTAAATTAATCCATAAATAAATCATGAGCATGACCTGGACAGCATTGATAACACACTGATTACGATCTAACAAGGCATGTACTACGCACATAGTAAAAACATCTACGCATATCACTAGTACTGCTACAACAGAAGAAACACGAGAGGGATAAGCGATGTATACCCTCCAATCGGCCACGCGGCGGCGGTGACGGTGGCAGCAGCCGCGGCATCCTCGGCAGCCTTCTTGCTGGCCTCGGCCTTCTTAGCGGCGGCACGGTCGGCGTCGGTCGACATGGTGATGACGAAGGTGATGCGGACGTAGATGAACAGAAGCGAGCAGTCGCGTAGTCGCTACCCAAAAACCTAATCGCCCCTCTCCCGTACAGGATCCGGAGAGGCGGGGTTTCGGAGGCCTGCTCTCCCGTCAACCGTGTACGCGGTGAACGGGATGGAGTCGCCGGCGGCAGCAGCAGCAAAGGAACGACGTGGACGTGGAGGCGTACATGCGTTCTGTTTCGCGGCGGCTAGGGTTGGTAGCGCCCCACATATATATGTGCGGCCGCGCGTGGAGAGACGTGGGTTGAACCCACGTCCAAGTCGATAGCCCATGATCCGACGTCTCAGATTGTGGCCCTACCTGTCAAAGACTCTCAGTTCCTGACCGGCAAAAAGAAGCGCATAGGAGTGAGCTCGGCTCGGCTCAATCCCGCAACCCGCGGCGCGGCGCGGCGCGTCGTGACGAGGCGTAGCGAGGCGAGCGGAGGAGGAGGAGTGCGCGAGGGCTTCTTTTCTTCTCAAGCTCCAATAGCTCAAGGGAGAGAATCCCTTATAAACCACTCCAACTCTCCTTCCACTAGCATAGTGGGACTAAACTTTCCACCACCTTGTCATGCCACCTACATGGACCCTTAGAGATTAAATCTGAAATTGTCATATTGGCTCTAGGCCCATCTCATATTCCAACAATCCCCCACCAGATCTCAAAGGCCCACTTTGTCCTTTGTTCCAAACGTTGTTTTGATATACCAACATCTCAGTGGAGACCGATTAAGGTTGAGCTCCACCTAGACTAAGTAGTTACACTCCTTCACAATTGAACAATGGACTACGCTTTGAATTGTCAGCTTGGCGTCAAGAAGTTTCACCACAAGTCTCACTGATACGAGGCTGCCGAAGGCCGACCCCTCGGGTGGAGCATATTAGTCACACTCCTGGCCTGTTCATGAGCTTGCTAGAGATCACCCCAATCTCATAGACTGTGACCAGCAGTCGGGCTCATATAGGTGTGTTCCTTCAAAGATGGCTCTGTAGGATAGCATCTTGCTTATACATATAAGCCTTGGAACATATTAAGACGATAGTCATCCTTCCATACAGTTTCTGAGAGTATTGCATCTCCAATGGAGTGGGTTAGTAAGGTTATGAAGGAAATATGCCCTAGAGGCAATAATAAAGTTATTATTTATTTCCTTATATCATTATAAATGTTTATTATTCATGCTAGAATTGTATTAACCGGAAACATAATACATGTGTGAATATATAGACAAACATAGTGTCACTAGTATGCCTCTACTTGACTAGCTCGTTTATCAAAGATGGTTATGTTTTCTAGCCATGGACAAAAGAGTTGTCATTTGATTAACGGGATCACATCATTAGGAGAATGATGTGATTGACATGACCCATTCTGTTAGCCTAGCACTTGATCGTTTAGTATGTTGTTATTGCTTTCTTCATGACTTATACATGTTCCTGTAACTATGAGATTATGCAACTCCCGTTTACCGGAGGAACACTTTGGGTGCTACCAAACGTCACAACGTAACTGGGTGATTATAAAGGAGTACTACAGATATCTCCAAAGGTACATGTTGGGTTGGCGTATTTCGAGATTATGTTTTGTCACTCCGACTGTCGGAGAGGTATCTCTGGGCCCTCTCGGTAATGCACATCACTATAAGCCTTGCAAGCAATGTGGCTAATGAGTTAGTTACGGAATGATGCATTACGTAACGAGTAAAGAGACTTGCCGGTAACGAGATTGAACTAGGTATTGGATACCGATGATCGAATCTCGGGCAAGTAACATACCGATGATAAAGGGAACAAAGTATGTTGTTATGCGGTTTGACCGATAAAGATCTTCATAGAATATGTGGGAGCCAATATGGGCATCCAGGTTCCGCTATTGGTTATTGACCAAGAATAGTTCTAGGTCATGTCTACAGTGTTCTCGAACCCATAGGGTCCGCACGCTTAAGGTTTCGATGACAGTTATATTATGAGTTTATGAGTTTTGATGTACCGAAGGAGTTCGGAGTCCCGGATGAGATCGGGGACATGACGAGGAGTCTCGAAATGGTCGAGATGTAAAGATCGATATATTGGACGACTATATTCGGAGTTCGGAAAGGTTCCGAGTGATTCGGGTATTTTTCGGAGTACCGGAGAGTTACGGGAATTCGTCGGGGAGTATATGGGCCTTATTGGGCAATACGGGAATAGAGGAGAGAGGCCAAAAGGAAGGAGGCCTGCACCCCCCCCTGGTCCGAATTGGACAAGGGGCGCAGCCCCCCTTTCCTTCTTCCTATCACCCTCTTTCCCCTTCTCCTACTCCAACAAGGGAGGTGGAATCCTACTAGGACTAGGGAGTCCTAGTAGGACTCCACATTTGGCGCGCCCCCTCCTAGGGCCGACCTCCTTCCCCCTTGCTCCTTTATATACGGGGGCAGGGGGCATCCCAAGACACACAAGTTGATCTACGGATCGTTCCTTAGCCGTGTGCGGTGCCCCCCTCCACCATATTCCACCTCGGTCATATCGTCGCGGAGTTTAGGCGAAGCCCTGCGCCGGTAGAACATCATCATCGTCACCACGCCGTCGTGCTGACGGAACTCATCCCCGAAGCTTTGCTGGATCGGAGCCCGGGGATCGTCATCGAGCTGAACGTGTGCTGAACTCGGAGGTGTCGTACGTTCGGTGCTTGGATCGGTCGGATCGTGAAGATGTACGACTACATCAACCGCGTCGTGCTAACGCTTCCGCTTACGGTCTACGAGGGTACGTGGACAACACTCTCCCCTCTCGTTGCTATGTCATCACCATGATCTTGTGTGTACGTAGGAAATTTTTTGAAATTACTACGTTCCCAACAGTGGTATCAGAGCCAGGTTTTATGCGTTGATGTTATATGCACGAGTAGAACACAAGTGAGTTGTGGGTGATACAAGTCATACTGCTTACCAGCATGTCATACTTTGGTTCGGCGGTATGGTGAGATGAAGCGGCCCGGACTGACATTATGCGTACGCTTACGCGAGACTGGTTTCACCGTTACGAGCACTCGTGCTTAAAGGTGGCTGGCGGGTGTCTGTCTCTCTCACTTTAGTTGAACCGAGTGTGGCTACGCCCAGTCCTTGCGAAGGTTAAAACAGCACTAACTTGACGAACTATCATTGTGGTTTTGATGCGTAGGTAAGAACGGTTCTTGCTAAGCCCGTAGCAGCCACGTAAAACTTGCAACAACAAAGTAGAGGACGTCTAACTTGTTTTTGCAGGGCATGTTGTGATTTGATATGGTCAAGACGTGATGCTATATTTTATTGTATGAGATGATCATGTTTTGTAACCGAAGTTATCGGCAACTGGCAAGAGCCATATGGTTGTCGCTTTATTGTATGAAGTGCAAACGCCCTGTAATTGCTTTACTTTATCACTAAGCGGTAGCGATAGTCATAGAAGCAATAGATGGCGTAAACGACAACGATGCTACGATGAAGATCAAGGTGTCGCGCCGGTGACGATGGTGATCACGACGGTGCTTCGGAGATGGAGATCACAAGCACAAGATGATGATGGCCATATCATATCACTTATATTGATTGCATGTGATGTTTATCCTTTATGCATCTTATCTTGCTTTGATTGACGGTAGCATTTTAAGATGATCTCTCACTAAAATTATCAAGAAGTGTTCTCCCTGAGTATGCACCGTTGCCAAAGTTCGTCGTGCCCAGACACCACGTGATGATCGGGTGTGATAAGCTCTACGTCCATCTACAACGGGTGCAAGCCAGTTTTGCACACGCAGAATACTCAGGTTAAACTTGACGAGCCTAGCATATGCAGATATGGCCTCGGAACACGGAGACCGAAAGGTCGAGCGTGAATCATATAGTAGATATGATCAACATAATGATGTTCACCATTGAAAACTACACCATCTCACGTGATGATCGGTTATGGTTTAGTTGATTTGGATCACGTGATCGCTTAGATGACTAGAGAGATGTATGTCTGAGTGGGAGTTCTTAAGTAATATGATTAATTGAACTTAAATTTATCATGAACTTAGTCCTGGTAGTATTTTGCAAATTATGTTGTAGATCAATAGCTTGCATTGTTGCTTTCATATGTTTTTTTATGTGTTCCTAGAGAAAAACTAAGTTGAAAAGATGTTAGTAGCAATGATGCGGACTTGGTCCGTGATCTAAGGTTTATCCTCATTGCTGCACAGAAGAATTATGTCCTTGATGCACCACTAGGTGACAGACCTATTGCAGGAGCAGGTGCAGACGTTATAAACGTTTGGCTAGCTCAATATGATGACTACTTGATAGTTTTGTGCACCATGCTTTATGGCTTAGAACCGGGACTACAAAACGTTTTTGAAACGTCATGGAACATATAAGATGTTTCAAGAGATGAAATTGGTATTTCAGACTCATGCCCGTGTCAAGAGGTATGAGACCTTTGACAAATACTTCGCCTAAAAGATGGAGGAGAATTGCTCAACTAGTGAGCAAGTACTTAAATTGTCTGAGTACTACAATCACTTGAATCAAGTGGAAGTTAATCTTCTAGATAAGATAGTGATTGGCAGAATTCTCTAGTCACCATTACCAAGTTACTGGAACTTCGTGATGAACTATAATGCAAGGGATGACGAAAACGATTCCCGAGCTCTTCGTGATGCTGAAATTGATGAAGGTAGAAATCAAGAAAAGAGCATCAAGTGTTGATGATTGACAAGACCACTAGTTTCAAGAAAAGGGCAAAGGGAAAGAAAGGGAACTTCAACTAGAATGACAAGCAAGTTGTCACTCCCACAAAGAAGCCCAAAGCTGAACCAAAGCCTGAAACTGAGTGCTTACACTGCAAAGGAAATGGTCACTGGAAACAGAAATACCCTGAATATTTGGTGAATAAGAAGGATGACAAACTGAACAAGGGTATATTTGATATACAGGTTATTGATGTGTACCTTACTAGTGTTTATAGTAACCCCTGAGTATTTGATACTTGTTCGGTTGCTAAGATTAGTAACTCGAAACAGGAGTTACAGAATAAACAGAAACTAGTTGAGGGTGAAGTGACAATGTGTGTTGGAAGTGGTTCCAAGACTGATATGATCATCATCGCACACTCCCTATACTTTTGGGATTAGTGTTAAACCTAAATAAATGTTATTTGGCATTTGCGTTGAACATGAATATGATTTGATCATGTTTATTGCGATACGGTTATTCATTTAAAGTCAAAGAATAATTGTTGTTCTGTTTACATGAATAAAACCTTCAATGGTCATACACCCAATGAAAATAGTTTGTTGGATCTCGATCGTAGTGATACACATATTCATAATATTGATGCCAAAAGATGCAAAGTTAATAATGATAGTGCAACTTATTTGTGGCACTGCCGTTTGGGTCATATCGGTGTAAAGCGCATGAAGAAACTCCATAAAAGATGGACTTTTGGAATCACTTGGTTATGAATCATTTGATGCTTGCGAACTGTGCCTTTTGGGCAAGATGACTAAAACTCCATTCTCCGGAACAATGAAACGAGCTACTGACTCATTGGAAATAATACATACCGATTTATGCAATCCGATGAGTGTTAAGGCTCGTGGCAAGTATCGTTATTCTCTAACCTTCACAAATGATTTGAGCAGATATGGGTATATCTACTTGATGAAACATAAGTCTGAAATAGTTGAAAAGTTCAAAGAATTTCAGAGTGAAGTGGAAAAATCATCATAACAAGAAAAATAAAGTTTCTACGATCTGATTGTGGAGACGAATATTTGAGTTATAAGTTTGGTCTTCATTTGAAACACTGTGAAATAGTTTCGCAACTCACGCCATCTGGAACACCACAATGTAATGGTGTGTCCGAACGTCGTAATCGTACTTTACTAGATATGGTGCGATCTATAATGTCTCTTATTGGTTTACCACTATTGTTTGGGGTTATGCATTAGAGACAGCTGCATTCACGTTTAATAGGGCACCATCTAAATCCGTTGAGACAACATCGTATGAACTATGGTTTAGCAGTAAACCTAAGCTGTCGTTTCTTAAAGCTTGGAGTTGCGATGCTTATATGAAAAAAGGTTTTCAACCTGATAAGCTCGAACCCAAATCGAAGAAGTGCATCTTCATAGAATACCCAAAGGTAACTATTGGGTACACCTTCTATCACAGATCCGAAGGCAAGTTATTCGTTGCTAAGATGGATCCTTTCTAGAGAAGAAGTTTCTCTCGAAAGAAGTGAGTGGGAGGAAAGTAGAGCTTGATAAGGTAATTGTACCTTCTCCCGAATTGGAAAGTAGTTCATCACAGAAATCAGTTCCTGTGATTCCTACACCAATTAGTGAGGAAGCTAATGATGATGATCATGAAGCTTCAGATCAAGTTACTACCGAACCTCGTAGGTCTTCCAGAATAAGATCCGCACAAAAGTGGTACGGTAATCCTGTTCTAGAAGTCATGTTACTAGACCATGATGAACCTACGAACTATGAGGAAGCGATGATGAGCCCAGATTCCGCAAAATGGCTTGAGGCCATAAAATCTGAGATAGGATCCATATATAAGAACAAAGTGTGGACTTTGGTTGACATGCTCGATGATCAGCAAGTCAAGTTAAATAAATGGATCTTCAAGAGGAAGACGGACACTGATAGTAGTGTTACTATCTATTAAGCGCGACTTGTTGCGAAAGGTTTTCGACAAGTTCAAGGTGTTGAATATGATGAGATTTTCTCACTCGTAACGATGCTTAAGTCTGTCAGAATCATGTTAGCAATTGCCACATTTTTTGAAATCTGGCAAATGGATGTCAAAACTACATTCTTTAATGGATTTATTAAAGAAGAGTTGTATATGATGAAACTAGAAGGTTTTGTTAATCCTAAAGGTACTAACAAAATGTGCAAGCTCCAACGATCCATCAATGGACTGGTGCAAGCATCTCGGAGTTGGAATATACGCTTTGATGAGTTGATCAAAGCATATGGTTTTATACAGACTTTTGGAAAGGCCTGTATTTACAAGAAAGTGAGTGGGAGCTCTGTAGCATTTCTGATATTATATGTGCAAGACATATTGTTGATTGTAAATGATATAGAATTTCTGGATAGCATAAAAGGATACTTGAATAAAAAGTTTTTCAATGAAAGACCTCAATGAAGCTGCTTACATATTGAGCATCAAGATCTATTGAGATAGATCAAGACGCTTGATAGGTTTTTCAATAAGTACATACCTTGTCAAGATTTTGAAATAGTTCAAAATGGAACAGTCAAAGAAAGAGTTCTTGCATGTGTTGCAAAGGTGTGAAATTGAATAAGACTCAAGACCCGACCACGGCAGAAAATAGAAAGAGAATGAAAGGCATTCCCTATGCTTCAGTCATAGGTTCTATAAAACTATGCCATGCTATGGACCAGACCTATTGTATATTCTGCCCTGGTTTGGTAAGGGAGTACAATAGTGATCTAGGAGTAGATCACTAGACATTGGTCAAAATTATCCTTAGTAGAATAAGGATATGTTTCTCAATTATGGAGGTGATAAAAGAGTTCGTCGTAAAGAGTTACATCGATGCAAGCTTTTACACCAATCTAGATGACTCTAAGTCTCAATCTGGATACATATTGAAAGTGAGAGCAATTAGCTAGAGTAGCTCCATGCATAGCATTGAAGACATAGAATATTTGCAAAAATACATACGACTCTGAATGTGACAGACTCGTTGACTAAACTTCTCTCACGAGCAAAACATGATCATACATTTGTACTCTTTGGGTGTTAATCACATAGCAATGTGAACTAGAATATTGACTCTAGTAAACCCTTTGGGTGTTGGTCACATAAAGATGTGAACTATGGGTGTTAATCATATACAGATATGAATATTGGTATTAAATCACATGGCGATGTGAACTAGATTATTGACTCTAGTGCAAGTGGGAGACTGAAGGAAATATGCCCTAGAGGCAATAATAAAGTTATTATTTATTTCCTTATATCATGATAAATGTTTATTATTCATGCTAGAATTGTATTAACCGGAAACATAATACATGTGTGAATACATAGACAAACATAGTGTCACTAGTATGCCTCTACTTGACTAGCTCGTTTATCAAAGATGGTTATGTTTCCTAGCCATGGACAAAAGAGTTGTCATTTGATTAACGGGATCACATCATTAGGAGAATGATGTGATTGACATGACCCATTATGTTAGCCTAGCACTTGATCGTTTAGTATGTTGCTATTGCTTTCTTCATGACTTATACATGTTCCTGTAACTATGAGATTATGCAACTCCCGTTTACCGGAGGAACACTTTGGGTGCTACCAAACGTCACAACGTAATTGGGTGATTATAAAGGAGTACTACAGGTGTCTCCAAAGGTACATGTTGGGTTGGCGTATTTCGAGATTTTGTTTTGTCACTCCGATTGTCGGAGAGGTATCTCTGGGCCCTCTCGGTAATGCACATCACTATAAGCCTTGCAAGCAATGTGGCTAATGAGTTAGTTATGGAATGATGCATTACGTAACGAGTAAAGAGACTTGCCGGTAACGAGATTGAACTAGGTATTGGATACCGACGATCGAATCTCGGGCAAGTAACATACCGATGATAAAGGGAACAAAGTATGTTGTTATGCGGTTTGACCGATAAAGATCTTCGTAGAATATGTGGGAGCCAATATGGGCATCCAGGTTCCGCTATTGGTTATTGACCAAGAATAGTTCTAGGTCATGTCTACATTGTTCTCGAACCCGTAGGGTCCACACGCTTAAGGTTTCAATGACAGTTATATTATGAGTTTATGAGTTTTGATGTACCGAAGGAGTTTGGAGTCCCGGATGAGAGCGGTGACATGACGAGGAGTCTCGAAATGGTCGAGACGTAAAGATCGATATATTGGACGACTATATTCGGAGTTCGGAAAGGTTCCGAGTGATTCGGGTATTTTTCGGAGTACCGGAGAGTTACGGGAATTCGCCGGGGAGTATATGGGCCTTATTGGGCCATACGGGAATAGAGGAGAGAGGCCAAAAGGAAGGAGGCCTGCGCCCCCCCTCTGGTCCGAATTGGACAAGGGGCGCAGTCCCCCCTTTCCTTCTTCCTTTCCCCCTCTTTCCCGTTCTCCTACTCCAACAAGGGAGGTGGAATCCTACTAGGACTAGGATCCCCTTCTCCTACTCCAACAAGGGAGGTGGAATCCTACTAGGACTAGGGAGTCCTAGTAGGACTCCACACTTGGCGCGCCCCCTCCTAGGGCCGACCTCCTCCCCCCTTGCTCCTTTATATACGGGGGCAGGGGGCACCCCAAGACACATAAGTTGATCTACGGATCATTCCTTAGCCGTGTGCGGTGCCCCCCTCCACCATATTCCACCTCAGTCATATCATCGCGGAGTTTAGGCGAAGCCCTGCGCCGGTAGAACATCATCATCGTCACCACGCCGTCATGCTGACGGAACTCATCCCCGAAGCTTTGCTGGATCGGAGCCAGGGGATCGTCATCGAGCTGAACGTGTGCTGAACTCGGAGGTGCCGTACGTTCGGTGCTTGGATCGGTCGGATCGTGAAGACATACGACTACATCAACCGTGTTGTGCTAACGCTTTCGCTTACGGTCTACGAGGGTACGTCGACAACACTCTCCCCTCTCGTTGCTATGTCATCACCATGATCTTGCGTGTACGTAGGAAATTTTTTGAAATTACTACGTTCCCCAACAGGTTACTCTCCTCAGTTCACCACTGACTTGTTTTCCCAGGTCCTACTTCACGGGATCTTCGATCACATAGGTTGGGTTACTAACATGGCAACTCATGTGGTTCTCATACCCATCTCCCTTGATGCGCTATCTATCACAACACGTGATAGCCCTTTAGTAAAGGGATCTGCCAGATTCATAGCCGTTTGGATATAATCCAATGCTATCACTGCGGAGTTTCTCAATTTTCTGACACCTTTCAATCTCATTCTTATGTGTTTGTTGGACTTCATGTTGTCCTTTGAACTCTTCACTTTGACAATCTGTTTGATTGTTACAGTTCATAAGGATGGCCGGAACCGGCTTCTCAACCACTAGAAAGTCCATCAACAGATCTCAAAGCCATTCTGCTTCGCCACCCGATGTGTCTAATGCTATTAGTTCTGCTTCCATTGTCGATCTTGTTAAGATCGTTTGCTTGCAAGACTTCCAGGAAACAGCACCACCTCCAAGAGTAAACATATACCCTGTTGCGGGCCTTCATCTCATCAGCATCAGAGATCCAATTCGCATCACTATACCCTTCTAGTACCGACGGGTATCCGGTATAGTGAAGTCCATAGTTCATAGTAGCCTTCAGATAGCGCATAACTCTCTCAATAGCATGCCAATGTACATCACCCGGATTGGAAACAAACCGGCTCAGCTTGCTCACAACAAACGCGATGTCAGGCCTCGTTGCCCTTGCTAGGTACATGAGTGAACCAATGATTTGAGAGTATCTCAGTTGATCCTTAGTTGTGCCTTCGAACTTTCGGACCAACACACTAGGATCATATGGTGTTTGAGATGGTTTGCAGTCCGAATATCCAAAGCGACTCAACACCTTCTCAACATAATGGGATTGCAGGAGCGTAATCCCACCCCCATCATCTCTCAATAGCTTGATGTTCAAGATAACATCAGCCACACCAAGGTCCTTCATCTCAAACTTCTGAGATAGGAAAGACTTAACCTCCTCGATCAACTTGAGATTAGTTCCAAATATCAATATGTCAACAACATACAAACACAGTATAACTCCTTCGCCCCCACCATAGTGATAGTATACACATTTGTCGGCCTCATTAACAACAAAGCCAACAGATGTCAACGTTTTATTAAACTTGTCATGCCATTGCTTAGGCGCTTGTCTCAGGCCATATAAAGATTTCACCAACTTACACACCTTTCCTTCCTGACCATCTATCACAAAGCCATCAGGCTGTTGCATATAGATTTCCTCCTTTAGCTCTCCGTTCACGAAAGCCGTCTTAACATCCATCTGATGAATGAGAAGACCATGTGAGGCCGCCAACGAGAGTAATACTCGAATGGTGGTCAGTCTGGCCACAGGTGAATAAGTGTCGAAGAAATCTTCTTCTTCTTTCTGGGCGTAGCCCTTGGCCACAAGCCTAGCCTTGTACTTTTCTATCGTGCCGTCGGGCCTAAGCTTCTTCTTGAACACCCACTTGCATCCCAATGGTTTGCAACCATAAGGACGTTCAGTAAGCTCCCAAGTCCCGTTAGCCATGATGGAATCCATCTCGCTACAGATCGCATCCTTCCAGTAGTCAGCTTCTGGAGATGCATACACTTCTGAAATAGAAGTAGGACTATCCTCCACGAGGTATATGAAGAAATCATCACCAAAGGTCTTTACAGTCCTTTGTCTCTTGCCCCTACCAAGGGTTTCCTCATTAGCCTCCTCAGGATTTTCATCATGTGTTTCTTTATAATATTCCATCGGAATGGCAGGTTCAGGAGTCTCCTTAGATTCCTGTCTAGAAGTGCTTTGTACATCTCTCATGGGGAAAATGTCCTCAAAGAATGTAGCATCCTTAGACTCCATAATTGTACCGACTTTCATGTCAGGTACCTCAGATTTCACTACTAGAAATCTATAGCCAACACTATTCATAGCGTTGGCCAAATTAACACAGTCCACAGTCTTTGGTCCAAGCTTACGCTTTTTGGGGATCGGCACATTTACTTTCGCCAAGCAGCCCCAAGTTCATAAATACGAGAGTGTTGTCCTTCTCTTGGTCCACTTCTCATAAGGAGTGATCTCGTTATCCTTTGTCGGAACTTTATTCAGGACATGACATGATGTCATTATAGCCTCCCCCCACCATGCCTTGGATAAACCCGACGTATCTAACATGGCGTTAACCAAATCAGTTAGAGTATGGTTTTTCCGCTCGGCAACCCCGTTTGACTGGGGTGAGTAAGGAGGCGTCCTCTCGTGAATAATACCGTGTTCCGCACAGAAGGCATCAAACTCTTTCGAGAAGTACTCTCCACCACGATCTGACCGGACTCGTTTAATTTTCTTTTCGAGTTGATTCTCAACTTCTGCCTTATAGATTTTAAAGTAGTGTAGAGCCTCATCTTTGGTATTTAACAGATACACATAGCAATATCTAGTGGAATCATCTATCAAAGTCATGAAATATTTCTTTCCACCTTTAGTCAACACACCATTCATCTCACAAAGATCAGAATGTATGAGTTCAAGTGGCGCCAAGTGTCTCTCCTCTGCTGCCTTGTGAGGCTTGAGAGGTTGCTTAGATTGCACACACGAATGGCACTTAGAACCTTTGGCTAAAGTGAAACTCGGGATTAAATTTGATTTTGCTAGTCGCGTCATAACACCGAAACTAATGTGACAAAGACGTGAATGCCAGACTTCAGATTCATTAACACTCAAATGAATATTGTTCACGACTTTATTACATAGATCTGCAAGAGAAAGGCGGAACATGCCTCCGCATTCATAACCCTTTCCAACAAATAGTCCATATTTCGTAACAACTAATTTATTAGACTCGAATACCAACTTAAACCCTTCTCTACATAGAAGGGAGCCACTAATGAGGTTCTTCTTGATGGCGGGGACATGCTGCACGTTCTTCGGCTGCATGATCCTTCCCGAAGTAAACTTTAGATCGACCGTGCCAACACTAAGAACAGAAGCACTCGCGCCATTCCCCATCAGTACGGACCCGTGACCTGTGGCCTGGTAAGAAGAAAACAGTGAAATGTCAGCACACACATGAACACCTGCACATGTGTTGACCCACCAATCGGTGGACGGCCAAACTGAAAATACAGCAAATAAATTACCGTACCCAGATCACCACTCTCATTGTTGCTCACAATCATATTGACAGACTTGGAGTCCTTCCCTTGCTTCTTGTATTTGTTTGGGCACTTGTTGGCCCAATGTTCAACCGAACCACAAGTAAAGCAACCCTCATCCTTCTTGTTCTTCTTGAAGGTCTTCTTACCCTTCTTCTTAAAGTCGGCATTTTGTTGGACACCGTTCTTTCCCTTGGGCTTGTGGGAATTGGAGTTCTTCTGATGTACCATATTGGCCACAGAAGTTCCTTCGACCCCTTTTCCGTGCGAGTCCTTTGCCCTTGAATTCTGCTCAACACTCAGATAGCCAATGACATCCTCCACAGAGAATTCACGCCTCTGATGTTTCAGAGTGGTGGCAAAGTTCCTCCAGGAATTGGGGAGCTTAGCGATTATGCAGCCCGTGACAAACTTGCCTGGTAACTCGCACTTAAGAAGCTCAAGCTCCTTAACAATGCATATTATCTCATGAGCCTGCTCCAATACAGGACGGTTTTCAACCATCTTGTAATCGTGGAACTGCTCTATAATATGCATCTCGCTCCCTGCATCGGCAGCCCCGAACTTAGATTCGAGCACCTCCCACAAGTCATTGGCAGACCGCATATGCAAATATGCGTCAACCAGCTTATCTCCAATCATGCTCAGAACTGCCCCGAGGAACACGACAGTGGCATCCTTGAACGCCTTCTCCTGTTCAGGAGCGATCGTTCTTGTGGGAGTCACACCGGCGACTCAGAACACGTTCATGGCCGTGAGCCATAAGGTGGTTTTAGTCTGCCAACGCTTAAAGTACGTCCCCGTAAACGGGGATGGTTTCAGTGCAGCAGCAAATCCAGAATTCGAAAAACTCCTACACACATTAGGTTTTTGGATTGTTGAGTAAATAGGCAGTTTTTCGATTAAATTAATCCATGAATAAATCATGAGCATGACATGGACAGCATTGATAACACACTGATTACGATCTAACAAAGCATGTACTACGCACATAGTAGAAACATCTACGCATATCGCTACTACTGCTACAACAGAAAGAAACACGAGAGGGATAAGCGATGTATACCCTCCAATCGGCCACGCGGTGGCGGTGACGTTGGCAGCAGCCGCGGCATCCTCGGCGGCCTTCTTGTCGGCCTCGGCCTTCTCAGCGGCGGCACGGTCGGCGTCGGTCGACATGGTGATGACGAAGGTGATGCGTACGTATATGAACAGAAGCGAGCAGTCGCGTAGTCGCTACCCAAAAACCTAATCGCCCCTCTCCCCTACAGGATCCGGAGAGGCGGGGTTTCGGAGGCCTGCTCTCCCATCAACCGTGTATGCGGTGAACGGGATGGAGTCGCCGCCGGCAGCAGCAGCAGAGGAACGACGTGGGCGTGGAGGCGTAGATGTGTTCTGTTTCGCGACGGCTAGGGTTGGCAGCGCCCCACATATATATGTGCGGCCGCGCGTGGAGAGACGTGGGCTGAACCCATGTCCAAGTCGGTAGCCCATGATCTTGTGAAAGACTCTCCGTTCCTGACCGGCAAAAAGAAGCGCATAGGAGTGAGCTCGGCTCAATCCCGCAACCTGCGGCGTGGCGTGGCGTGGCGAGGCGTGGCGTGGCGAGCGGAGGAGGAGGAGTGCGCGAGGGCTTCTTTTCTTCTCAAGCTCCAATAACTCAAGGGAGAGAATCCCTTATAAACCACTTCAACTCTCCTTCCACTAGCATGGTGGGACTAAACTACCCACCACCTTGCCATGCCACCTACATGGGCCCTTAGAGATTAAATCTGAAATTGTCATATGGGCTCTAGACCCATCTCATATTTCAACAAGGTACACGGGGTTGCAGCTCCTCCTCCTCTGCACACAAGGTGTTTGATAAAATGCCAAAAACAAGAAGAAGAAGGCCATGTCCAAATGTTTAAGTGACATTTTTCCTTCCAACTCTGTTTGACAAGGGGGCCTGGCCGAATAATGACGTCATCCAAACGCTTAACATCTATCATCGATGTTTTTTGTAACTATTAATTTTTCGATACAGTGTAAGATGTCATGAATCATAAAATGATGATTAATTTTTCGCTAATCGTTAGACGAATGTGATGGTTTCGTGGATTTAACTCCGCAGTGCGGTTGGCGGGTTTATTTAACACAGTACAGATGCAAGCGTTCATACATACGCGCATACACTCACTTCTATGAACGCACACACGCACACCCTACCCCTATGAGCATCTTTGAGAGACTGAGCCGGCATATCATCTTGAGATTCACGAAGGGACCGTAGGTGCCTCATGTCGACGGGACGTCTTCTCCCACTAAAAACGCATCGGCAAAAATTCTGAAATAAATCCAAAAATAATGCGAACACCAGGACTTGAACCGTGGTAAACTGTGGATACCACTGTCCATCCAACCATCCAACCACATGTTGGTTAATTATGCTGTCATCTGTGTCAGTTTCTCATTCGACGTAAACAAATATATTGACCTACTCTCTCTTCGTGTGCTACTACGTACTATATTTCTACTATCCGTGACGAATTAAACTACTATTGGCAGCTTCGGCCGTTCGCCTGCCTAACTATATCTGCCTGCCTGTTACTGTTAGCTTCAGTAGATCTCTAGCTAACTAGCTAGCTAGTAGTATATGGCAGTTTGCGTTAGTTGAGCATCTAATCATGGTTGCGTACGTACGCACGTACGATTCCGAATCTGGGCTCAGCGACAAGATCCAAACGGGACGTGACCATATGACGTACTAGTACATGGTCTACTCTGTAATCTTGCTCGATTGGATTGGAGAGTTTTCAGCCCAGGCTCCGCATGCACGCAGCTCGTCCATCTCCGCTCAAAGCAACTGTTAGTCCAGGCGCCTGGAGAAGCCGCGCATGCTCTGCCAACGCCGTCGATGCCGGCGAGTTCGTCCGTGATTCCCGGCGAAGGCGACCGAAGGAACTGTTGGTGGAGTCGCCTTCGCATGCATGTGAGACCTTATATTAAGATCCATGTAATTTTTTCTTTCCAGCTTTTTCCTCTTTTTCTCGCTTTCATGTTATGTCACTTGAATCTTAGGCCCCATTCAGAAATGCGTCGGCTCCTTGAAATCCGCGGATCTGCGGAGCATCGTTTCGCCCTCCAAGACTTTTCACTGCAGCTCCCGGAACGGAGCAGTGGAGCGGATGGGCACCGAACGGGCCTTAGTCGACTGATACCTAACCACACTCAATTCATAATCATCACCCTCTTCTTCTATCTGGCATTCATGATCCTCGCTAGCTGTTTTCCTCATCTTTAGCCAGTTTGAAATGCAGCTCACTACTCACACACCACTACAGAAGCAAAAAAAAAAGTAATCGGACTGGCTTAGGGCTCAGGTAAAATCATTTCAAATGCTTTACTTTTCACAAACGCTAGTTCCAACACAAAAACACAATCATAACAGTATCATAATTGTGTGCACACAAAAAAACTATAAATTATAACTATTGGGTTGTCTCCTAACAACTCTTTCTGTATAGTCATTATGATATGCATGAGATTTTATCGATGCTCACATGAAAGATAATAATTGAAACACAAAAAGTGCATCATAACACATATGACAAACACATTTAAGTTTAACATACTTTCTATGCATAAGCATTTTATAAGTAAGCAAATTATCAAGACAAGAAATATCTAGTATATGCAAAGAAGGGGAATAAAACATTGACGAGCTCAACATAGCGAGAGGTAATTTAGCAACATGAAAATCTCTATAATTATTACATGTATGATCATAATCAAATTCAACAATATATCTATCATATAAAATTTTCTCTCCATGATTCACATGCATAAAAGTTTTACAATCTTCCAAGATAGTGGGATTAACATCAACTAAAGTCATGACCTCTCCAAACCCACATTTATCAAAAATGTCACAAAATTGAACACTCTTCAAATGTGTGGGATTATTTTTACCTAAAGTTGACACTCTTACAAAACCCACTTTCAATGAAGGAAATATGCCCTAGAGGCAATAATAAAGTTATTATTTATTTCCTTATTTCATGATAAATGTTTATTATTCATGCTAGAATTGTATTAACCGGAAACTTAGTACATGTGTGAATACATAGACAAACAGAGTGTCACTAGTATGCCTCTACTTGACTAGCTCGTTGAATCAAAGATGGTTAAGTTTCCTAGCCATAGACATGAGTTGTCATTTGATTAACGGGATCACATCATTAGAGAGTGATGTGATTGACTTGACCATTCCGTTAGCATAGCACTTGATCGTTTAGTATGTTGATATTGCTTTCTTCATGACTTATACATGTTCCTATGACTATGAGATTATGCAACTCTCGAGTAGCGGAGGAACACTTTGTGTGCTACCAAACTTCAAAACGTAACTGGTTGATTATAAAGGTGCTCTACAGGTGTCCCTGATGGTACTTTTTGAGTTGGCATAGATCAAGATTAGGATTTGTCACTCCGATTGTTGGATAGGTATCTTGGGCCCTCTCGGTAATGCACATCACTATAAGCCTTGCAAGCAATGTGACTAATGAGTTAGTTGCGGGATGATGTATTACGGAATGAGTAAAGAGACTTGCTGGTAACGAGATTGAACTAGGTATTGAGATACCGACGATCGAATCTCGGACAAGTAACATACCGATGACAAAGGGAACAACGTATGTTGTTATGCGGTTGACCGATTAAGATCTTCGTAGAATATGTAGGAGCTAATATGAGCATCCAGGTTCCGCTATTGATTATTGACCGGAGACGTGTCTCGGTCATGTCTACATAGTTCTCGAACCCGTAGGGTCCGCACGCTTAACGTTCGGTGACGATCGGTATTATGAGTTTATGTGTTTTGATGTACCGAAGGTAGTTCGGAGTCCCAGATATGATCACCGACATAACGAGGAATCTCGAAATGGTCGAGACATAAGGATCGATATATTGGATGACTATGTTTGGACTTAGGAAGTATTCCGGGCAAGTTCGGGCATATACCGGAGTACCGGGGGGTTACCGGAACCCCCGGGGAGTATAATGGGCCTCATGGGCCTTATTGGAGAAGAGGAGGGGCGGCCAAGGCAGGGGCGCGCGCCCCCTCCCCCTCTAGTCTGAATTGGACAAGGAAGGGGGGCGGCGCCCCCTTTCTGTCAGGACCCTTACTCAAGCCACAGCGATCTAGCATGTAACACCTCATATCACTTTGTGGCCTCACGCACGGTATTCCCACGGGTGTCGCCTTACCTTGTCCGGGACCGTTTGCGCCTTTTGGCACACGTATATGATAGTTGAAAGGATCGATATGGTTGACTAGAGGGGGGGTGAATAGGCAACTAACAATTTTTAGACTTTTCTTTAACAAATTAGAACTTGCAATGAAATAGGTTGTCTAGATGTGCAACTACGTGGACAATCTATATGATGCAAAGACAATAAGCACACAAGCAAGCAATGGATATAACTCAAGTAAGCTTGCAAAAGTAAAGGGACAAGATAACCAAGAGTGGAGCCGGTGGAGACGAGGATGTGTTACCGAAGTTCCTTCCTTTTAAGGGGAAGTACGTCTCCGTTAGAGCGGTGTGGAGGCACAATGCTCCCCAAGAAGCCACTAGGGCCACCGTAATGTCCTCACGCCCTCACACAATGCGAGATGCCGTCATTCCACTATTGGAGCCCTTGAAGGCGGCAACCGGACCTTTACAAACAAGATTGGGGCTATCTCCACAACACTTGGAGGCTCCTAACAACACCACGAAGCTTCACCACAATCGAGTATGGCTTCAAGGTGACCTCAACCGTCTAGGGTGCTCAACACCCAAGAGTAACAATATCCGCTAGGGGTAAGTGGGGGGAATCAAATTTCTCTTGGTGGAAGTGTAGATCTGGGCCTTCTCAACCAACCCCGAGCAAATCAACAAGTTTGATTGGCTAGGGAGAGAGATCGGGCAAAAATGGAGTTTGGAGCAACAATGGAGCTTTGGTGGAAAGAGGTAGGTCAACTTTGGGGAAGAAGACCCCTTTATATAGTGGGAGGAACAAACCAACCGTTATCCCACTCACCAGCCCCGCACAGAGCGGTACTACCACTAGGGAAGGGCGGTACTACCGCTCCGGGCGGTACTACCTCTCGACCCAGCGGTACTGCCGCGCTGCCCAGGGCCCTGAACCCAGGGCGGTACTACCGCTAGGGAAGAGCGGTACTACCGCTCCGGGCGGTACTACCGCTTCGACCCAGCGGTACTGCCGCGCTGCCCAGGGCCCTGACCCCAGGGCGGTACTACCGCTAGGGAAGAGCGGTACTACCACTTAGGGCGGTACTACCGCTCCTACTACCTCCCTTAGTCCCGCAAAACCCGACACGAAAAACTTCATTCGAGAATCGAGGCGGAAGTAGCCCACACGCACAGCGGTACTACTGCCGAAAATCCCAAGCGGTACTACCGCTCGGAGAGCGGTACTACCGCTGGTGAGCTTCGGCGGTACTACCGCTGTGGTCGCGGTACTACCGCTAGGGCAGAGCAAAGCATAGCAAGGGGGAAACGGCAGCTCCAGAGATGCGGAAGGAAAGACGACGGGTGTGAAAAGGATGTGTGCATGTGATTCCACCCAAGTCTTACCAAAGCGGATCCCCTCTTGATAGTACGGTGACTCCTACGAAACTAGTCCACCAACAACGAAACGAAGGAGCTACACCATCTTGAATTACAACACCGAGGGGAGGAAATCGTCTCGTGCCAATGGATGAATCTCTGAAAGAACTAAACGCACACGATTAGTCCGCACAAGCATTGTCATCAATCACCAAAACATATTGGGGATAAATATGCCCTTACAATCTCCCCCTTTTTGGTGGATTGATGACAATACGGGATTTGCGCAATATGATAGATATAGGAGAAGCGCAAAAGCACAACCGTCCTAAAATGTAGAAGGGCTCCCCCTGGATGTGTGCTACCTAGAAAAGTGCTTTGGACTGCACGGCACAGATGCCAGGATCAGTGCTCCCCCTACATTTTAGAGACCAACTACCTAAGCAAGATATGAGAGCAACATATATATAACAGGATAAGCATGGAACTCATAAGCTAGATAGACATAGATAATGATATGGAAAGGTAAGGTAGCATATGTCTCACACCATATGACTCGAGCTTAGGTCTTACTAACAGAACCAAAACTTAGGTCTCACAGACAAAAACCAAATAAAGCAACAAGCGAAAGCACAAGCACAAAAGACGGAAGACACAAAGCGCAAATCCCTAAACTCTATCCCCTTTGGCATCGAGACACCAAAAAGGAGAGGGAGTGCTGCTACGGCTCCAGGTGAAGGCAAATGAGGGACACCCATCAGATGTCATCTGCGCTACCATCGTCAGCCAGGAAGTGCTCAGCATCAGAATCAGTCCAAGGGTAGTGCTGCTGAATCCACTCCTCCTCCTCGGTAAGCTGATCCTCAGAACCACTAATCACAATAGCACCCATCTGATGCATGAGCTCCTTGTGGCGACCTCGGGCCTTCTTCTCAGCCACATGAGTCATGTACTGACCGTGAGACTCCATGCAAAACAGCTTCTTCACCTTGATCTTGAGCTTCTTGGCCCAAGAGGGCTCTGCCTCAGAGGGCACGTAGGCATCATCTTCATCCTCAGCCTCAGCCCCAATCTCCTCCTCAATCTCCATGGCAGCAGCAGATGAAGGAACTCCAGTCCTAGGGGCCTGAGTGCCCCAGTTATCCTTCTTCCTTAGACGCTTGACATCGTGAGAAACCAACTCTCCAATCTCCAGCACCACCCTGGGATAGACACGATCCCAGGCCTTCTCAATGAGCAGCATAATGAACGGACCATAAATCGGGCACTTGCGCTCGGAGATAGCAGAAACCAGCTCAGACCACATAACATGAGAGATATCCAAGGACTCTCCGGTGCTCTGCACCTTCTCCCGCTAACAGAAGAGAAGCATGTCCACGAGATAAGAGTGAACCTGGTCCAGATTCCCGATGCGAGGGAAAAGAGTCTCTCTGAAGATACGGTGAAGAATATCCAGATAGGCAGGCAGCTCATAGGTCTCCTTCTTCGTCTCAGGGTTGATCCTCAGAGTGCAGTAGGGCCACAGAGCTTGCTTATGAGTGGCATTGGCGCGACGGTGGGGGCGAAAGCCGACAGAAGACTCAAGACCTAGATCTTCCACCCCAATCAACTGCATGAAAGCTTTCCACTTGACTGACAGCAACTTGCCATTTGTCATCCAAGTCAGAGTCCTGTCCTCATTGGTCCCAAGGTGAACCGTGGCATAGAATTGGGCCACAATATCGGCATCATAGTCCTTGTTGAATTGCATGATCCTGAGAATGTTCAGCTGAGTGCACATCTGAAGAGCTTCACCAAAGTAGTCAGGATCGTTCTCCATATGCTCGGTGTCGATGGAGTGCACGTTGACATAGAGATTCTTCTTGGCTTTGAGAACATCAAAGTAGATGGCAAACTGGAACCTGTTCCAGAACGGACGGTTGACCAAAGTGGGATCTTGGTCGACCTCATATGGGTTGCGGCGGCGCCTTGCCCAGAACTCCTTGGGCGGCATTTCTGGCACGGTTTTTCTTGACTTTGGCTTGACCCCAGGCTTCTTCTGCAGTTGAGGAGGAGGTGGAGCACTAGAAGATCCTTCGGCAGGCTCAGTGGGCTCAGTGGTGCGGTAGCGCTTGGACGAGGCACGACCGGGGTTGACACGACGAGCCTGATGCTCAGGAACCTCATCACCTGGAACCACACACACAAACACGCAAACAACCAGAAAGAATGAGCGTAAGCCACAAACACGAACAAAGAGGATCACTGAGAGGTAGGAGTATGATGGAACCTGGTAGAAGGCGGTAGTACCGTGACCCTTGAGCGGTAGTACCGATCCAAGCGGTAGTACCACTCTGGAGAGAGCGGTAGTACCGCTCTCAGCGGTAGTACCGCTCTGGGAGAGCGGTAGTACCGCTCAAGGCGGGGAAACAGCAGTTTCCTACTACCGTGGTCAGATCCGGTACTACCATCCTACCAAATTCAAAAATACTCCAACCAAACACTAATCCAAACAGTCTAGAAGCATTCTCCATCCTACTCAAGCCTAGATCTGGACAAAAATCTAGAGATGCAACTGCTATTGCCCCTAGAAAGCTAGATTGGAAATCTAGACAAAAGGAAGCAGGGAACGGGGGCAATACCGGCATCCATGGCAAGAGGACAAGGTGGGGATCGATTCCACCGAAGGAAACGGAGAGGAGCGCCCCGGAGAGGGAGATCCGCTGAAGCCCTCCCGCGGCGCCGGTTGCTGAAGAGAGAGACGAACAGGGCGAAGGGGGCGAGCGAATGGGTATGGGGGAGAAGAAACTCCCCCTGCCCCCGATATAACCCCCAGCCCGCGCCTCACAGCAGTAGTACCGCGTTGGAGGGCGGTAGTACCGCTAGGAGCGGTAGTACCGCTAGGAGCGGTAGTACCGCGCTGGAGGGCGGTAGTACCGCTAAGAGCGGTAGTACCGCTCGCCACCATCGGTAGTACCGCTTCAGCAACCACACGGCTTCTAGACCAACGGCAAACGCTCAAAAAGAAACGGAAAGCAAGGCCAAAAGAACGAGAGGACCGACGCGGCAACACACACACACACAATAGAACAAAAACAACTCAAACACAAACAACCACATGAAACAGGGCAAGCTCTGGCCTCTCTCAGGAGAGGGCGGTGGCCGGAGCCACCTATGTTTGAGTCAATTGGTATGGCACCGCGAAGAATTATCCTTGGGCCCGTGACCAAAACTCATCTTTGAAGCACAAGTACCATCAGAAATGGCTATTGTGAAAGAGTTGATCATTTTATGCATAATGGGGGGAGGGAAAGTTCATTGAGAGAACAACACTCCCCCTATGTCCATGCCTACATCTAAGCTAGATACCAAGATGAGTGGGGTGGGGTGTGCAAGGGTTCAAGTCACATTGCTTGAATCAATGATATTTAGCTCATGCCTTAACTCGCGAAATCTTGCTTCATCCAAGGGCTTCGTGAAAATATCTGCAAGGTTATCATGAGTGTTGACATACTTGAGCTCGATCTCTCCTCGCCTAATGTGATCCCGGATGAAATGATACCGAATCTCAATGTTCTTCGTCTTGAAGTGTTGCACCGGGTTGAGAGAAATCTTGATGGCACTTTCGTTGTCACACCAAAGAGGCACTTTGTCACAAATGACACCGTATTCCTTTAAAGTTTGCCTCATCCATAGGAGTTGTGCACAACAACTACCGGCCGCCACATATTCAGCTTCGGTGGACGAGAGAGATACACAACTTTGCTTTTTGGAAGACCAACTCACCAAAGAGCACCCAAGAAACTGGCACCCTCCGGAAGTGGACTTCCTATCCACTTTGTCTCCCGCCCAATCGGAATCCGTAAATCCTTCAAGCTTGAAGTTTGCCCCTCCTGGGTACCATAAGCCAAAGTTTGGGGTATGAGCCAAATATCAAAAGATTCGCTTGACCGCCACATAGTGACTTTCCTTTGGTGCAGCTTGAAACCGTGCACACATCCCCACACTCAACATGATATTTGTTCTAGATGCACAAAGGTAAAGCAAGGAGCCAATCATGGAGTGATATACCTTTTGATCCACCGCTTTACCATTGGGATCAATGTCAAGTTGGCACTTGGTGGGCATTGGAGTAGAGGCCGGCTTGACATCACTTAACTTGAATCTCTTGAGCATGTCTTGAGTGTATTTGGCTTGGTTGATGAAGGTACCTTCTCTTCTTTGTTTGATATCAAAACCAAGGAAGAACTTCAACTCTCCCATCAAAGACATCTTGAACTTAGAGGTCATGAGAGCGGCAAATTCTTCATTGAAAGCTTTGTTAGGGGAACCAAAGATAATGTCATCAACATATAGTTGGCATACAAACAACTCCCCTTTGACCTTCTTAGTAAAAAGAGTGGGATCGATTAGCCCCACTTCAAATCCACGATCTTGTAACAACTCGGTAAGGTGGTCATACCACGCACGTGGGGCTTGTTTAAGGCCATAGAGCGCCTTATCGAGTTGATACACATGATCCGGGAAGAAGGGATCCTCGAACCCGGGGGATTGCTTGACATAGACCAACTCATTAATAGGACCATTAAGAAAAGCACTTTTAACATCCATTTGTTGCAACTTAAAGTTGTGATGGGAGGCATAAGAAATCAACAAACGAATGGATTGAAGGCGAGCAACGGGAGTAAAGGTTTCACCGTAGTCGATACCCTCGACTTGGGAGTAGCCTTGTGCTACCAATCTTGCCTTGTTGCGAATGATGTTCCCATGAGCATCTTGCTTGTTCTTGAAGATCCACTTGGTTCCAATGATGTTATGGTTCCCGGAAGGCCTTGGCACCAATCTCCACACCTTGTTGTACTCGAAGTTGTTGAGTTCTTCATGCATGGCATTGAGCCAATCCGAGTCTTCGAGCGCCTCATAGACCTTATGGGGTTCAACACAAGAGACAAACGTGTGATGTTCACAATAGTTTGCTAATTGTCTACGAGTGCTTACCCCCTTTCTTAGGCTTCCAACCACATTCTCCATGAGATGACCTTTGGTGGTGAGTTTGGAAGCAATCTTCGTGGAACGACGCTCCAATTCCTCCTCGGATGTCGAAGGAGGAGGGTTCACTTGATCATCTTGAGCGTCGTCATGAGCTTGTTCTTGATCTTGAGCTTGCTCATGATCTTGAACTTGCTCGAGGGGAAGAACTTGACCTTGGGCATCATGTGGAGATTCACCACCATCTTGTAATTGATCTTGCCCTTGGTCTTGTTCCCTAGGTTGAGGGCCTTCACTTTGTTCTTCGGAAGCGTGTGGGTCTTGAGTAGGTGAAGGCGCCACCGAGGTGGAGCATTGTCCTTCTCCTTCGGCCACAAGGGGTTCCTCAATGGGTAGGATATGACCAATACCCATTCTTCTTATGGCTTGGGGAGGAATTTCATCACCTACATCACAAGTACCACTTTGCTCCACTTGGGAGCCGTTATTTTCATCAAACTCTACGTTACACGTCTCCTCAATGAGTCCGTTGGACTTGTTGAGAACACGGTAAGCATGAGAGTTTGTAGCATAACCAACAAATATGCCCACATGAGCTCTAGCCTCGAATTTAGACAAACGAACACCTTTCTTGAGAATGAAACACTTACACCCGAACACCCGGAAGTACTTGAGATTGGGCTTGTTCCCGGTGAGTATCTCATATGGAGTCTTGTTCAAGCCTTTGCGGAGATAGAGCCGATTGGATGCATGACAAGCTGTGTTGATGACTTCGGCCCAAAAGTTGTATGGAGACTTGAACTCCGCCATCATGGTCCTTGCCGCATCCATCAACGTCCGGTTCTTCCTCTCCGCAACACCATTTTGTTGAGGGGTATATGGTGCAGAATATTGATGCTTAATCCCTTCATCACTAAGAAACTCATCCAAGGTGTAGTTCTTGAACTCGGTGCCGTTGTCACTTCTTATCGTCAGAATCTTTGCATTATGTTGACGTTGAGCTTCATTTGCAAAGTCGATGACGGTTTGTTGAGTCTCACTCTTCCTCTTGAAGAAGTATACCCAAGTGTATCTTGAAAAATCATCCATAATCACCAAGCAATACTTTCTACCCCCAAGACTGTCAAAGGATGGAGGCCCGAAGAGGTCCATGTGCAGGAGCTCCAAGGGTCTCTTCGAGTAGATGATTGTCGTGGGAGGGTGAGCCGTCTCATGAAGCTTTCCTTCGATGCAAGCACTGCAAACACGATCTTTGGCAAAACTAACATTTGTTAGTCCATGAACATGGTCCCCCTTGAGAAGACTTTGCAAAGATCTCATATTGACATGGGCTAAACGGTGATGCCAAAGCCATCCCACATCAACTTTAGCCATTAGGCATGTCGCGGTCTTAGTGGGTTGCTCCGAAAAGTTAATCACATAGAGACCATTCTCGACATGCCCAACAAAAGCTACTTTAAGAGTCTTGCTCCACAAGAGGGCCACAGTATCAATATCAAAGAAGGTGGCAAAGCCCATGAGTGCGAGTTGACGAACGGAAAGTAAATTGAACGCAAGGGACTCAACAAGCATGACTTTCTCGATCGTAAGATCATGAGAAATGACAACCTTGCCAAGACCCAATACCTTAGAATGTGAGGCATCACCCCATTCGGCATTGGTGGGCATAGATGGGATCTTGTGCACGTCCACCACCAAGTCCTTGCTCCCGGTCATATGATT
The DNA here is from genome assembly GCF_002162155.2 of Triticum dicoccoides. Lineage (NCBI taxonomy): Eukaryota > Viridiplantae > Streptophyta > Magnoliopsida > Poales > Poaceae > Triticum > Triticum dicoccoides. The sequence continues at coordinate 644,591,749 of NC_041387.1, forward strand.
TTTTGCTCCACTATCGAGCAACCATGATCCCCCACCGGAAGCAAACACCTACAAGAGATCAATGCTTGGTTTTAGGTACCCATTGAGTAATGGGTCCTTTGATGTTAGTAACAAGGGTCTTAGGAACCCAAATAGACCATTCAATGTACTCATAAGGAGAACCAACAAATTTAGCATAAACATGCCCATCACTAGCACGGCACAACACATAAGATGGGTTAAAGTCGCCGGCTTTGTTGGGAGAGATGGCTTTGCACTCTTTGGCATCACCACTCTTCCCATTGTTCTTCTTCTCCTTAGGATCACCTTCTCCCTCCCTCACAAAGGTTTGCGTGAGCGGAGGAGGTCGATCGGTCTTGCTCTTCTTCTCCTTGTTCTTCTTCTTGTTCTTGGACTTGGGTGAGAACCCAACTCCCTCCTTGCCCACAACTTCCTTTTGATTGCTCAAAAGGTCATTTAGGTTCTTCTTGCCTTGTATGCATGACACAAGACCTTTCTCGAGTTGTTCCTTCAACTTGGCATTCTCCTCCACAAGATGCACATGCTCACAACAAGGGTTAGTAGCATTTGCATCATCAATTAAGACCATGTGAGGAAATGTGGCCTTTTCCTTGGTTAGCTTAACTTGGAGTTGAGCATGAGACTCCTTGAGGGTAGCATGAGCACCTTTCAAGACCTTGTGGGCCTTGTCAAGTACATCAAACTCCTCCGTGAGTCTAACATGATCAACCCCAAGTTTAGCTTTCTCGGAAGCTAGAACACGAGACACAACAAGAGCATGATCAAGATCTTTCTTTAGTTTAGCATGACCATCATTGTGTGACTCCTCAAGAGGCAAACGATGCTCATGCTCTTCCTCAAGAGCATTAGAGAGATCCTATATCTCATCGGCATAGTCACGACTATGACTTTCCATCTTAGAGATGGTTTATTCGTGAGCCTCAATCATGTCATTGGCTTCACCAAGTTGTTCCAAGAGAGCAACAAAGTGCTTCTTGGATTTGCCCTTGAGCTTACTCATGAAGGACTCAAATTCATTGATCTCCTCATTAGACCCCTTACCATTATCAAAATCATCCATTGAAGGAGGGTTAGGAATAATGGTGGTTTTGATGTTGGAGGTTACCTTGTTGGTGGCCTTAGCCATGAGGCACTTGGCGGTGATGTTCTCGTTAGGTGCATCGAAGAGAGACACCCAGGGAGTTGTGACAATGGCAACGGATGCCATGGCCATTGTTTCACCATCTTCATCATCATCATCATCCTCACGTATTCTTCTTGAACCACCAACCCGCGAGACGGAGTCTTCTTGGTGAAGTTGCTCTTGTTTGGGAAGGACTTGGCTTTGTCTTTTCGGATGAACTTGCCACCATTGTCTTCCCGCTTCTCGTAGGGACGATCCGCAACGAAATGGCTAACATTGCCACAGTTGAAACAGGTTCTAACTCGTTGCTTCCCCTTGAGGCCACTTGAGTTGTTCTTGTTGAAGTTGGGTCTTGTATTCTTCTTACTCCAAAACTGTCTTGAGGCAAGAGCCATGTGCTCATGATAATCATACTTCATGTCCTCGGGGTTGCTCTCCTCATCTTCCTCTTCTTCTTCTTCTTCCACACTAACCTTGGCCTTCAAGGCAAGATTGGGCTTCTTTGCCCTTTGGGAACGGAGCACCACATTGTCGGCAGTCTTGTCCAAGATGCTCATTGCAACAAACTCATCCAACACTTCACTAGAGGTCATGGAGTGGAAGTCCGGTCTTTGGCGAATGACGGAGGACATGGCCTTGTTGTAGGGCATCATGGCCTTCAGAAACTTGCGCTTGATCCAGTTGTCATCCGTGTCCTTGCTCCCATGATCTCGGAGTGCGACCGCGAGTTTGGTCACTCTTCGAAAGAGCTCACGAGGTTCTTCATCCTCTTTCATTGCAAACTCATCGGCTTCATCTTGCACCACTTCATAGTTGGAGCGTTGAATGCTAGCACTTCCTCGATAGAGACGCTCGACACATTTCCATGCTTCTTTAGCCATGGCATGAGGTCGAAGATGAGGGAGATCTTCGGGAAGGATTGCATCTTGGATGATGAAGAGAGCACTTTCATTAAATTGATTGTCCACTTCTTCTCAAGGGGTGAAGTTGCTTGGATCATGAGGATAGAAACCTTCTTCAATAATTCTCCAAAGGTTAGTGTTCACATGTTTTAAGTGACGCTTGAAGCGATAGAGCCAAGCATCAAAATCTTCATTTTTCACATATTTAGGAGGAGGACCGGCATGATTCAAATGAGTAGAGGGGATCGGTCCTCTATACACTGGGGGTTCCACATTGGCAAAAATGCCGGTGCCATTTCTACCACTAGTAGACGGACTCTTTTCAGTGTTAGCTTCCCCTTTGTCGGAGGTAGCATCCGTCACCTTGTTAGTGGGATCACCCACTTTCATCGGCGAGGTAGATAGTTTAAGTCCGTCTAAGAAATCAGAAAACATGCTTTTAACCTCGGTCGTCATGGAGGTTTTCAATGTGTCTAAAGCCACATTGAATTCGTCACGAGAGACCGAGGCTCCCCCTTCGGCCGTGGACGAGATGGGATTCACACCGGAGTGCTCCTCCGCACCGTCGTGGGTATCAACCATACTCTTCGGACGGCAAAGTCCTTAATAAAGAGACGAGGCTCTGATACCAATTGAAAGGATCGATATGGTTGACTAGAGGGGGGGGGGAATAGGCAACTAACAATTTTTAGACTTTTCTTTAACAAATTAAAACTTGCAATGAAATAGGTTGCCTAGATGTGCAACTACGTGGACAACCTATATGATGCAAAGACAATAAGCACACAAGCAAGCAATGGATATAACTCAAGTAAGCTTGCAAAAGTAAAGGGACAAGATAACCAAGAGTGGAGCCGGTGGAGACGAGGATGTGTTACCGAAGTTCCTTCCTTTTAAGGGGAAGTACGTCTCCGTTAGAGCGGTGTGGAGGCACAATGCTCCCCAAGAAGCCACTAGGGCCACCGTAATCTCCTCACGCCCTTACACAATGCGAGATGCCGTGATTCCACTATTGGAGCCCTTGAAGGCGGCAACCGGACCTTTACAAACAAGATTGGGGCTATCTCCACAACACTTGGAGGCTCCCAACAACACCACGAAGCTTCACCACAATGGAGTATGGCTTCGAGGTGACCTCAACCGTCTAGGGTGCTCAACACCCAAGAGTAACAAGATCCGCTAGGGATAAGTGGGGGGAATCAAATTTCTCTTGGTGGAAGTGTAGATCTGGGCCTTCTCAACCAATCCCGAGCAAATCAACAAGTTTGATTGGCTAGGGAGAGAGATCGGGCGAAAATGGAGCTTGGAGCAACAATGAAGCTTTGGGGGAAAGATGTAGGTCAACTTTGGGGAAGAAGACCCCTTTATATAGTGGGAGGAACAAACCAACCGTTATCCCACTCACCAGCCCCGCACAGAGCGGTACTACCGCTAGGGAAGGGCGGTACTACCGCTCCGGGCGGTACTACCGCTCGACCGGCGGTACTGCCGCGCTACCCGGGGCCCTGAGCCCAGGGCGGTACTACCGCTAGGGAAGAGCGGTACTACCGCTTCGACCCAGCGGTACTGCCGCGGGCTGCCCAGGGCCCTGACCCCAGGGCGGTACTACCGCTAGGGAAGAGCGGTACTACCGCTTAGGGCGGTACTACCGCTCCTACTACCTCCCTTAGTGCCGCAAAACCCGACACGAAAAACTTCATTTGAAAATCGAGGCGGAAGTAGCCCACACGCACAGCGGTACTACGGCCGAAAGTCCCAAGCGGTACTACCGCTCGGAGATCGGTACTACCGCTGGGGAGCTTCGGCGGTACTACCGCTGTGGTCGCGGTACTACCGCTAGGGTAGAGCAAAGCATAGCAAGGGGAAAACGGCAGCTCCAGAGATGCGGAAGGAAAGGCGACGGGTGTGAAAAGGATGTGTACGTGTGATTCCACCCAAGTCTTACCAAAGCGGATCCCCTCTTGATAGTACGGTGACTCCTACGAAACTAGTCCACCAACAACGAAACGAAGGAGCTACACCGTCTTGAATTAAAACACCGAGGGGAGGAAATCGTCTCGTGCCAATGGATGAATCTCTGAAAGAACTAAACGCACACGATCAGTCCGCACAAGCATTGTCATCAATCACCAAAACATATTGGGGATAAATATGCCCTTACAATAGTGTCTCTAGCATCCATATGACAAGGAGCTCGGGCTGACATGGCTAGTCGTAAACCCAAAGTGGCACTAACTTACAGGGACAGGCATACATGACCCAGCAACGAACGTGTCGGTCATCAGCGAGTGAATCCGGGCTGTAGCAACTGGGCTAGCAGGACTCCGGTAAACCAGGCTGTAGCAGGCTAACAGGACTCCGGTAGACACCGTGTGACATTTCCCCGAAGGGACAGACACAGGAACGAAGAAGGACACATGCCGGCCAACCTAAGTGTTCCGGAGCAGTAGCAAGCTACCAAGGCTCAGTGGAAGCACTAGGAGACATTCCCCGGTAAGAGAGTGTCACTAGTATGCCTCTACTTGACTAGCTCATTGAATCAAAGATGGTTAAGTTTCCTAGCCATAGACATGAGTTGTCATTTGATTAACGGGATCACATCATTAGAGAATGATGTGATTGACTTGACCCATTCCGTTAGCATATCACTTGATCGTCTAGTTGGCCCGGTCACACCTGATGCTTGGGCTTGTGGCTTCGCACAATGTGTGCCCCTGGCCGTTCGCCTTGTGCTGCTACGTCAGACGACAATGCACACCGAGGAGCGGACTCTTCGACTTCGCAAATGTTTGGACTGATCACCTGATCTTATGAGATTTGTCTCATCTATGCCGTGCGACCGATCTGGTCCGTCGATTGCGCATGCCTCCGCATGTCCCGTGAAGACTTTTCTGAGTGCAACCTCCCCTTTACTGACCGAGCATCAGGATGCCGCTGCGTCGTCTCATCGGGCCACAGCGTCGCCGGCCCGTGGTTCTCCCTAAGGCTGTACTGGCTCATGCGCCGCCGTTGTGTCGCCCCTTCAGGTCGTAGCGCCGCAACACGCGGTCCACACCGCCATCCAACCTCGTCCCCGTGGCTGCATGGACTCGCGCACCGCTGCTGCGCCGCCCCGAGGTCTTCCTGCCGCCACCCCGACCCACAAGCTGCCGCTGCGTCGCCCCTTCGGGTCGTAGCATTGTGGCATGCTGTCCACTCTGCCGTGCCCGCGCGTGGACTTCCACGTGGTATGCGCCGTGCCGCCTCCTTTGGCGTGGGAACGCCGCCGCCCACGTCGGTCTTCGTCACGTTGTTGGGTTTTTCTCGCCTACTTCGAGCACCGCCGTCGTGCTCCTAACCTAGCCGCCGTCACCACCTCCGCCGCTTTGCTTCCTCGGCGCCGCTGCTACTCGTTCACCCGAGCCGCACCGCTCGTCCACCCTCTTCGTCTTCGTCCAGCACCAGCTCATTGCCAGCGTCGCCATACACTTCCCTGACCACTTCGTCTACTCCGACCACCGTCGGCGACACTGGCCCATGCCGATTGGTGCCGCGACCGACGTCGAGTCTTCGTCTGCTGGCCCCTTTGCCTCATCCAACATGGCGTACAACTCATGCAGGTCCACATCTACGCATGTCCGGTGCTGGCAACACCGACACGTGCCTTCGTCCCCGATGTCTTCCCAGGCCTGAGAAGTTTGGAGCGACGCATAGTCAACATCGACTTCTTCCGTTTACGCATGCCTAGTACTGGCAACATTGATGCGTGCCTTCGTCCATGATGTGTCCCCGAATTTGTCAATCCGGCGCGACGCCTTGTCAACAACGTCTTCTTCCCGGTGCACAACTACTTCGACAGCACTACGCCCACGACTAACTCGGCACCTCCTTGCGCCCGTAGCTTCACTGCGACTTTCTCGACACCAGTCACCCCGACTTGACATGGACCACGGTGTCTTCGCACGGCTACCTCGATCACGGCTACATCACCCTATGCTCTCGGCTACCTTGACAACGACACAAAGGGCTATCACCTCACTTGAGCAACTCGTCGGCATCCTTTGCCGTCCATGTGTCCGCAACGTGTCGCCGTCCACGACGCTCCCGTCAGCCCGTCGGCTCCCTTTTGAATTGACTGGATCACGTTCCTCACGGGTGGGACTTGCCTGCTCCCGGCTTCGTGCTCCGCGCCCTTCATTTGGCATCGCACGGTTGCAGTAATTTTCTTTCCTTGCCTTTTTTTTTCATTTCTAAACAATGATTAAGAATACCGGTCTAATCCTCATCCACCCGTAATACACGTGAATGGCCTAGAGTCTTGTCCGCATCGGCCATGCTCGTGTCGCCGGCATCGGTCACACTCCCGGGCAAAGCTACAAGCTGCAACAGACCATCATATGGACGTGCAGAGCGAGTCTAACCATGAACATTGTCCCGGCCGACGGCACGCTCCCTGCCGTCCAGAATCGCCTCTCCGCCCCATGCGGCGAGCTCGCCATGCTGCCGCAGGCAGGCCATATTTGTGGAGGCCACCATCGTGCAGCTCGTGGATGCCTAGGCGTTCCCGCTCATCATGCGGCTGCGGGACTTGGAGGCGTAGGAGACCATCCTATCCACGGAGGTCAGCTCAGCCAGATGCTGCCCATCCTCGCCGTCGGGCCGGACCCATCCCATCGACCACCGCCGACGCTCCCACTGTCGTTCGAGGCTTCTAGCAACCACGCTCCAGCCGCGATCCTTGTGTTCATGCTGTTGTGGTCGAACATCCGCTGCACAGATCCACCGCCGGCTCCCTGAACAAGAACGAAGTCTGGACGGGGAATGGCGTGGCTGCCGGAGCCACAACGATCAGACCGTCGAGCCGGCGCGGCTTGGCTGAACGGGATATCATAAAAGATGGATTTAATACGGGATACAGATATGGAAAGAAACAGAATACGGGCTGCCCGTGGGTCTTTTCTTGGCAGTAGAAAAATCGTGAGGAGATAAAATACTGGGACCGTGGAATGCCAAACCAACGATGCGGAGCACAGCTGGGAGCACGGAGGCGGGAGCAGGCAAGCCCCGTCCGTTCCTCACAAGTAACAAGTGCAGGGTCCACGCGGGGAATGTGCCGGAGAAGGGAGAGAGACAGAGCGAGACGTGGCGCGGTTGCACGGTGCGTCTGGTCACTGGTCACTTGCTCGGCGCGGCGCAGCGCGCGGACCAACGCGACGCAAACGGCCACCGGATGCCACGCAGAGCCATGTTCCGCTCTGTAGCTGCTGTGTGGCCGGCCTCACACGGTTCACTGCCAGTCCGTGTCTTGGTCGTGAGACGGGGTCACACACGTACGTGTGGATCCTTTTTTGTTCTGCTGTTTCCTTGTCGATGGGCACGATGGTAACAGTGGACCAGGTCGTGGGTGATGCACCGATGACGCTGTGCTAGTAGACTGTAGTAGTGCTGTGGTGGTACGACCGTATGCAGTACAGACATCCTTGGTCTGTGCCGTGCCGTGCCGTGCATCTCGATCTCGTCTGGTTTTGTAAATGGGGATGCAAGTACTGTAGCAGACGCACTGGTTTTCCGTGGAGATAAATGGCCTTCTGTTCTGGTGGATGTGATTTGCTTATTTATTTTATTTAAGGTGGAAAACAACAACAACAACAAAATCCTCATAACGTGACGACGTTTTTTTTTTTAGATCAACGTGACGAGGTGAACGGCGGGCAGCGCATGCAGTGCAGTTCATCAGTTTTTTTCCCTCGTCGTGCGTCTTCACCCTCTTCAAACATCTTGGCCCGGATAAGATTCATAAAAGAAATGGAGAAGCTCCGGCCCATACAACGTTCACTAATTTGACTGGGGTGTGTGCGTGTCGAAAGGTGGTGGTGCGTCCTCGCGGTGGCATCGTGTAGCTAGCATGGATGATGGGGGCGTGATGAGGCGATGAGCTCCAAGGTGGTTTCCCTTTGAAAAGGCAGGGGCAATACTCATTAATTACGCTCCAAGTTGACGGCCGAGTGACCGAAACGAAATCTCCATGGCAGTGGCATCCCACGTCCGAGTGGGAAATCCCGGGCGGACGGACACGTCGTGGCGAGTGGATCGATCGGTCGGATTAGATTAGGATTAAGAGAGGCGAGGAGGGTGACAGGCATTGCCGTCGACGTGACCACCAAGGGATTTCGACCATTTACCACCACCAAGAAGATAAGAATGCAGCGGTGGTGGTGCGAGTTGTTACCGCGTCTTTTTTTCACCTGGTGCTGGTGCGGTTGGTGGTTAATCGCACAGGCACAGCCTCGTGGAAACTCCGCTGTCGACCGTGTCTGTTGTCAACTGATCACTGTGCGTGACGTGGTTAAACTCGTGGCAGCTTCGGCAGGTCGCCCGCCTAATGGTGATGGAGAAGCTTCGCATGCTCGGCCATCGCCGTCGACCAATGACAATGCGTACCCGCGACAAGCTCGTGCGTGATTGCGTGATTCCCGGCCGGCAGAGACGAGATAAGGCCATGCGGAACTGTCAAACGGAGTGAGTATGCGTGCAGATTCAACCAACCGTATCCACGTTATGCTCTGAATAGATGTGCAGGCATCTCTGTCTGTCAAGCAGAGTAGTACGCCGGTAATCCATCGCCACCTTTTTCTCTTGGCGCGGGCCTGGCATGGGACATATAAAACCAGCTACGCTACCCGCTTAGCCAGCGGCATCGCCTTCTCAAAGTCATCCAGCCCGCACGATGTGCACGCTATCCATTAAAACTGTACCTTCTATCTCCCTGGTGAAAATCTGGTCGTTCGTTTTTCTGTACGCTTTCTGCTCGTGCTAGAGCGGATGACTACTGGGCCAGCCTTGCGCGTGGGTCCGTCTTGCAGTCGCACTGTGTATGTGTGTCCGCGTCCGGGTGGAAAGAAACAGCGGCGCTCGTGGTCTGCCAGGGCATCCATCGTGGCTTGTGGTAGACGTGTGGTGGGCCACATGCATGATCGAAGCAGTAAAAAAAACCTAGCTATACCAATCTCCTTCTGTCCTCGAGCCCCGCACACCACCTCCTCCTCGTTTCTCTCCTCGTCGACGCCTCCGCTCCTGCCTCATCTCCGCCTCCCGATTCAGACACCCAGCCCTCGATGCCGGCGCAGGATGATAGAGAAGGAGAGGGTGATCTCGATGGCCAGAAAAGGGAGGACAAGGGTTGGTGGCATGGGATGGATCTGCTCGGGAAGGTGAGAGGACAGAGACAAAGGGGGAGCACGAGGTGCTCAAGGCGGCGTAGCAGAGGACGGTGTGGAGGCGCTGTGGTGTGGCGTACGGCGTCAAGGGGGAGGTGTGCAGGGGAGTTCCGCGGGGGCGGCACCATGGATATGTCGTCAAGAAAGAGGTGTGTAGGGGGGGGGGTTTCGCGGCGGGGCCGCCATGGATCCGCATCCTGGTCGTGACCTTTGCACCCCCTGCATGCTGGCTGGTGTTGGTTTTGATCTGACGGCTTAAACAAGCCAGTTAGATCTATTAGTCTAACAAAAAAAGGGGAAAAGATAACGTTAAAGGAAAAGGCCCCACGCACCAACGTACGTGGGCTTTTTATCCCAACTGAGGCGCCCTGATCGGGGGCACCCAAACCAACTGATGGTTTAGGTCCCCTGTCGCCAGCGCTACATAAAAGGGAACGGGAGAGGGTTGGCAGCCTGCGCGATCACAATTCACGTACGGTTTCACTCCCCTCCCGATATTCTCTCACCCCATCCGATCAGGGGGAGCGATGCAGCGACGGGAAGCCGCTGCCGTCGCCGGGCAGTGCCGGTGGCGTCCTGAGGGCATCAGGACGTTGAGGAGGACTTCTACCTCGACTACATCACCTCTGCATCAAGCCTGCACCAAGCAGGCGATCATGTCCACTGCCGTGACACGTAATGATCCCCTAAACCTTTTCTCTGTTCATGTTTTAGGTGTTCTAGATGCAATCTGTTCCTGCTAATAGCATCCCAGAGATGCATAATTATTTCAACAATGGTATCAGTCGCCAGATATGATTGCTTTTAGATCCTTATATCATGTTCAGTAAACCAATCTCAAGTTTAGGCCCTCTGTAGATCAAGTTTGATTGCTACTATTTTTTGATGTTGATGTCAATTGCCCACTATTGATGATGTTTTAATTCCAATTTGCTACGGATCAGTAGTGCCACCTAAGTTCATCAATTCTAATTAATCTAAGTTAAGATCTAATGCTCACCTTCATGTTAAAGTTGATTAGTATTGATCATGTTTAAGTCCTGTTTCCGTATGCATTATCAACATAGAAGGCAGAGGGATACACGCACGTCAACAGTAGCAACCCCTCATGTGTAAGAACCCTAGATTTTTTTTTCCCAAATTCGTAAGAACCCTAATTCTGCAATTAGGATTGTTTTTCCCCAAATCAAGCACTGATGTACACGATTTGAAAAGAATGAGGAGAATCCTCACCTAACGCGCCGCGTACTCGCCTCTTCCCTTCGGGGCCCGCGCCGCGCCCACCGTTACGCGAGGGCGAAGACGCCGCGACGCCGCCGTCCTCGGGACGACGCGCGGAACGAAGTGGCGCCGCCGCCGCTGCCGCTCAAATGGACGCGCCCTTGTTTGGCCGACGCCGAGCAAGTCGCCGTCGTTCCTCATGCCGCGGTGGCCGGCGTCCCTCCACCCTCCTTGATGCGCCATGTGCACGGACGCTGGGGCCACGCTCGACGGGGGAGCGCGCGGGATTCATCCTGCTGCACGCTCCTCCGGCGAGCGCAGCCGCCGCGCCGCCATGGCCGGCGCGCCTCGAGCCGCCGTCGAACGCCATCGCCGCTCCCTGTCGAGCGTGAAATGCGGGGGGTCGAGGGGGAAATGAGCTAGGGTTCTGGCCGGGCGGCTGTTTTGTTCCAGCCGCGATCGACGCGGACCGTCGATTCCAATCGGACGGCCGGCAGCATCGCTCGGCTCCGCGCTGGGCCGGCGGACGCCAATGGGCCGATTCCGGCTGTGGGCTGTGGCCCAGGTTATGTCAATCCAGCGAAAACACACACACAAAAAAAATCTGGGCTGGGCCGTTTTACGTGTAGCTGTGGGGTATTTCGGGCCAAAATCACTGTCGCGATTTTCTGTTTTTCCAGTGCGTTTAAGTTAATAAATATTATGATTTGCACTGCTTAAACCAGAAAATGCGTAAAAATGTAATAAACACATTATTATTCTGGGTAAAATTGAACCAACGAGATATTTTATTCAGGATTTATTATGTGTTTTTGGATGATGAACTTTTTTTTAGTCATCAAATAATGATAATGTTTTTTTTATGTTGATGTTTAAATTAAGAATGAAATGACTCTAATTTTAATTCGGACCAACGTTGTTTTATTATTATGAGTCATCCCCTATGATATTTTAAATCCATGTTTTTTCTGCCCAACGGTGTTTTGACATGGAGTTGAAATTAAATACTTGGCATGTTTGTTTATTTACCAACGTAAATTTATAATCATGCAACTTTACTTATGAACTTTTATGATGATTTCAGCTTCCGCTCCATTCCGGTCCGACACGATCGAACCACTTACAGGGAGTAACTTCCCTCGTTGGAAGTCCCAAGTCGAATTATGTTTGGGTTGTAATGAATTTGACTATGCCTTGAGAGAAGAAAAACCTGTGGCACCTGTGGCGGGTGTCACAGGGTATGCAGAACTCAAGAAGGAGTATGATGTTAAGATGGAAAAGTGGAATAAGTCCAACCATATTGTGCTTCTCATCATGAAAGCGACAATATCTCCGGACATTTCTGAAGCACTCCCTAAGAAAGATACTGCTAAAGATTTCCTCACTGAAATGGAGGAGCAATTTAAAGGCTCCGACAAAGTGTATGCTCATGAGCTTTTTGCTAAACTTCTTCAGAAATACACTATTGACGGAAATGTTAGGCAGCACATATTAAGGGTGGTAAATGCTTTCACCAAGCTTAAGGCTTTGGAGTGTTCTTTAAGTGAAGCCCTTCTTGTCATAATTATTCTTGAGTCTCTTCCTGAAGAGTTTGAACAATTTAAGGTCAACTGTAACTCTCTAAAGGAAAAATGGCCACTCTCTGAGATGACCGCAAGGATCGTCCAGGAGGAAGAAAGGATCATGAGGCAGAAGAAAGACCATGTCTTTCATGTTGGCTCTAACAAGAGAAAGCATGACGGACAAGGTTTCCCTAAGCCTCAGAAAAGGCAAGTCAAGAAAGAAGGCACTAAGCCATTCAACCCTAAGGCATTCAAGGGTAAAGAAGCCGGTGGTTCTTCTTCTGCTCCTAGCAGCTCCACTGCTGGAGAAAATGCTTGTAACTTCTGCAAAGAAGAGGGACACTATCAAAGGGACTGCCCAGGCTTTCTAAAATGGATGAACAAAAGAGGTATTGATGAAATTACTTTTGTAGATGAATCACTTTATGTTGATTTTTCAATAAAGTCATGGTGGATTGATTCAGGGGCAACCACTCACGTTGCTAACTCTATGCAGGGATTCGATACAATCCAAACCATAAGAGGAGGAACAATAAAGCTTAAGGTTGCGAACAGAGTTGAGGCCGATGTTGAAGATGTGGGATCTCTCACGTTGGAGCTACACACTGGCCACACTCTTAGATTGAATAATGTTATTTATGTGCCTACCTTAAGTAGGAATTTGATTTCAGTTTCTCGTTTAGATGATGATATGTATGAGTGCCATTTTGGCAAGAAACAATTTGCTTTGATCAAATGTAATAAGAATGTAGGCATCGGTGTTAGACGAGGCCAACTATACATGTTATCTCTTCATAATGATTCAGTTATGCATGTGAGTGATGAAATTAATGTTGAGAAGAAATGGAAAGGAGTAAGTAATTCTTCGAAATTGTGGCATTGTCGTTTGGGCCACATTTCGAGGGGGAGAATGGAACGCTTAGTTAAAAATGAAATACTCCTCCCATTAGACTTCTCAGATGCAGACAAATGTGTCGACTGCATTAAAGGAAAATTTGCAAAAACAATTAAGAAAGGAGCAGTTAGAGCCACAAGGGTTTTAGAATTAATTCACACCGACATATGTGGACCCCTTAATGTTAAGTCTGTAGATGGTTTTGATTCGTTCATTACATTCACAGATGACTTTTCCCTCTATGGGTATATTTATCCCATACGTGACCGATCGGAAGCTTTGGAGAAATTCAAAGTCTATAAAGCGGAGGTTGAAAATCAACTGAAGCAAAAATCAAAGTTGTACGGTCTAATCGCGGGGGAGAGTATTATGGTAGGCATGCTCCTTATGGGCAGATTCCTGGACCTTTTGCCAAGTTCTTATCTGAAAATGGAATCATTGCTTAGTACTCAATGCCTGGTGAACCACAACAAAATGGTGTGGCCGAGCGCCGCAATCGCACCCTTATGGATATGGTGCGAAGCATGCTTAGTCACTCGAGTTTACCAGTAAGCCTTTGGATAGAGGCATTAAAGACAGCTGCACACATACTAAATCTTGCTCCAACTAAGTCAGCACCTAACACACCTTACGAGATGTGGGCGGGAAAGAAACCGAGCTTGAATTACTTACGGGTGTGGGGTTGCCCTGCTGAAGCTAAAGTTTTCAATCCACAACTTAAGAAATTGGATCCAAAAACAGTTAGCTGTTTCTTCGTAGGATACCCTCATAGGGTAAAGGGATATCGTTTTTATTGTCCAAATCACACCACCAAGTTTGTGGAGACTAGACAAGCGGTATTTTTTGAGGATAATGAGATCACAAATTTAAGGGAGATCGATCTTGAGGAGAAGCGGGTTTGTGTACCATCCCCGACTATCCAAGAGATTGTTTTTCCAATACGAAGAAATGTGACATCTGATGATCCTGAATCTCACGGTTCAGTCTCTCAGTCGAATGGTGATCCAGAAACTAATAATGAGAATCCAAACACAAATGAGGATCTCCGAGAAAATAATGAAAATGATGATGTTCCACCACCACCTCCACCCATGGGTAGACCACGGCGTGAGAGGAAGAAAGACATATCAGATGATTATATCACCTTTTTGATGGAGGACATGAATGATATGGGAAAGGTGGAGGATCCAACCTCATATAAGGAAGCCATTAAAAGCGAAAATTCGTCCAAATGGTTGGTTGCCATGGAAGACGAGTTGAAATCTATGGGCTCAAACGATCTATGGGACTTAGTAGAAGTTCCCTATGGAGCTAAGAAAGTAGGCTGCAAGTGGGTCTACAAAACCAAGTATGATTCCAAAGGAAATGTCGAACGGTTCAAGGCAAGGCTAGTGGCAAAAGGGTATACACAGAGAGAAGGCATTGATTATAAGCAAACTTTCTCTCCTGTGTCAACCAAGGATTCTTTCAGAATCATAATGGCATTAGTAGCTCATTACGACCTGGAACTACACCAAATGGATGTTAAAACGGCATTTCTAAATGGTGACTTAAAAGAAGATGTCTACATGGCTCAGCCAGAAGGCTTTGTTGTGGAAGGAAAGGAACATTTAGCATGTCGTCTAAAGAAATCAATTTATGGCTTGAAGCAAGCTTCAAGAGAGTGGTACCTCAAGTTTGATAAAATTATCAAAACTTTTGGTTTCACCGAAAATGTTGTGGACAACTGCATATACGTTAAGTTTAAAGGCAGTAGGTTCACATTTTTAGTCCTATACGTTGATGACATATTGTTGGCATGTAGCGATAAGGATATGCTGCATGAGACCAAGAATTTTCTGTCATCCAGTTTTGATATGAAAGATCTTGGTGAAGCCTCGTATGTCCTCGGCATCGAGATTCATCGAGATAGGTCCAGAGGAACGTTAGGACTATCTCAAAAGGCATACTTTGAGAGAGTACTGAAAAAATTCAATATGCATAAGTGCTCACCCTCACCTGCTCCTATAGTTAAGGGCGATAAGTTTGGGACATTTCAATGTCCGAGGAACCAATGTGAAACTGATCAGATGAAGTCGGTTCCTTATGCTTCAGCTGTTGGAAGCATCATGTATGCTCAAGTGTGTACACGCCCAGACTTATGTTTTGTAACCGGGGTGCTTGGCAGATACCAATCAAATCCAGGACCGGACCACTGGAAGGCCGCAAAGAAAATCTTGCGTTATATGCAAGGAACTAAGGACTTCATGCTTACATATAAAAGAACTGATAACCTAGAAATTGTTGGTTATTCAGACTCTGATTTTGCCGGGTGTGTGGATAGTATGAGATCCACGTCAGGTTATATATTCACACTCGCGGGAGGAGCTATATCGTGGAAAAGCTCCAAACAAACGTTAACTGCTGGATCTACGATGCAAGCAGAATTTGTAGCATGTTATGAGGCCACCGGGCAGGCTGTATGGCTAAAGAATTTTATACCCGGACTTAAAGTGGTTGACAGCATATCTAAACCAATTTTATTGTACTGCGATAATGAACCAGCAGTTTTCTATACGAGTAACAACAGGTCAAGTAATGCTGCCAGACACATTGACATAAAGTATCGTGTTGTGAAAGATAGAATCCAGGATCAAACAGTTGATGTTAAACATATAAGAACGAAGCATATGCTTGCGGATCCGCTAACAAAAGGCTTACCACCCAGTATCTTTCGTGAGCATGTTGCCGGCATGGGACTACTGGAGGCCTGATGATTCTGGAATAAGAGGACCATTAAAATAAACCACTCCCAATTAGTAAAATGTTTTCCATTTCGAAATAGGCGGGTGTACTATAAGGGTTGAGGTTCTATGGCGTTTTGAGCTGTTGTAACACCTCACTTTGGTACATCATTCCTATGTAGAATGGGCGAATGAAGTTAAGCCTAACGATCAAGGGGGAGAATGTTGGTTTTGATCTGACGGCTTAAACAAGCCAGTTAGATCTATTAGTCTAACAAAAAAAAAGGGGAAAAGATAACGTTAAAGGAAAAGGCCCCACGCACCAACGTACGTGGGCTTTTTATCCCAACTGAGGCGCCCTGATCGGGGGCACCCAAACCAACTGATGGTTTAGGTCCCCTGTCGCCAGCGCTACATAAAAAGGAACGGGAGAGGGTTGGCAGCCTGCGCGATCACAATTCACGTACCGTTTCACTCCCCTCCCGATATTCTCTCACCCCATCCGATCAGGGGGAGCGCTGCAGCGACGGGAAGGCCTACTCCAGCCGCCGCTGCCGTCGCCGGGCAGTGCCGGTGGCGTCCTGAGGGCATCAGGACGTTGAGGAGGACTTCTACATCGACTACATCACCTCTGCATCAAGCCTGCACCAAGCAGGCGATCATGTCCACTGCCGTGACACGTAATGATCCCCTAAATCTTTTCTCTGTTCATGTTTTAGGTGTTCTAGATGCAATCTGTTCCTGCTAATAGCATCCCCGAGATGCATAATTATTTCAACAGCTGGCTCACATCGCCCCTAGATGGCATGGAGGCCGTCCATGACACCGCTGACGTGCCACTCTTGGATGCCGAGGCGCTGCCCCAAAGACATCGCCGCCGCCGCCGAGGGCCGGCCATGAAGCCGCTGATGTGTGAGCCAATACAAGTTAGGGACGACCTCGTCACCCGTCAGGTGAGTTTGGCCCCCTTTCCTTCAACCTGTTCGAAACTGTTGTGTGTTTGGGTGCTGTTCCTAGGACATTGACATGTTTTGGACCTTTGATGATAGTTGTTGGTGTAGATTTTGGCCATTTACAGTGCCTCTGCCGTGGCTACGTCTGTGTGTAGTTTTGAAATGGACCGCTGCATGTTTTGTTAGTTTGCTCTTTCATGCATTTGCCAGTAATTCCATCCATACACTAATCATTCTGAAGTTTCAAACGTTTTGCACAAAACAAAAGACTGCGAGTTCGAGTGTCCAATGGACACGGAATGAATACAACCTTGCATACAGTGGCGGAGCTACAGCAGGGCCAAACATGGCCATGGCCCGCCCAGCCAAACAAGAGTTCAGTGTAGAGTGGAGCTCATTTTGGCCCCTGGGTGCAAATTTTCAGGCGCATATCTTAATCTAGCCCTTTTTGGCCCGCCCAGTGATGTGTGTGTAGCTCCGCCACTGCTTGCATACCATCTCGCTGGAGTTCTGAAACCAAACGCTCCAGATAAAGGAACGGAAAAAATATAGCAAGCATAAAAATGATGCTATGTCCACTGTCCATGGACCAGAGAGCACACAAATAAGTTTACAAAATTTTATTGCTCATTACTTATGAAGACAATGGTATTTATCTTCCATATTTCTGTGGTTCATTCCTTGCTACAAAGTCAACTCTATCTCCCTGCACCCTCCAAATCTTGTGCTTCAGGGATGCCATCTATATACGTATGAATTTTCTTTGCTTCTATATATCTGTGCCTGCAGCTGGCTTACATGTATTATCTTATGAGATGGACGTCCTTCTATTTGCTGATTGTACGTTAGGTCACAAGAATTAGGGGGCTTAGGAACTCACATGAACGAGGTATCAAACCCTCTCAAAGGTTCCCATGTATGCTATTCATTTCTGCAGACTTTTATTTTATTTCTTTCAATGCTTCCGCAACCAGGTGTATCTAAAGCATGATTTTAGTACAAAATTTTATCAGTCGGAGATTACTTGAAGGATTTGTGGAAATTAGAGTGTGGGGATCTGAAAGAATTTTTGGCAAGAAAAAACCAATATTAGCATGGTCGAGATACTATAGAGGAGATCAGTAGGCTGAAAGCAAGAGCAACCTAACATCATTTTCCGTAGAATATTGATAATCAGCTTCAACTATCGCTTTAGGCTGCAGTTTGGTTGTTGACCAATTTTTTTGCGAGCCCAGCTCAGCTTGTGTCCTCCCATGAATTTTCTGCCCATACATGCTGAGCTCTCCCGTTAATCCTCTCTCTCTTCAACTCAAGTCAGCTCTTTCCTCTCTCTAATTCACTACCGGAACAGGGCCATACCCCGACGGCCAGAACAATGCCGACGGCCCCCGTCGGCTTCTCCGGAGATATGCCGACAGCCTGGTTCTGGCCGTCGGCGTACAAAGGCCGTCGGGCTACGCAGAGATAAGCCGATGGCACCCGTCGGCATAGAACGGCCGTCGGCCTATCTACATATACGCCGACAGCTACCGTCGGCTTACGAAGGCCGTCGGCATACACGTGGGGCCCGGCCACCCCCTGGCAAACGGCGTCCGAGCTATGCCGACGGCCTAGACGGGGGGCCGTCGGCATAGGTCCGCAGGCCACGTCATTGATCCAGGCCGCACCATGCAGAGGCTATGCCGACGGCTGCCGTCGGCATATCTGCCACGTCAGTGATCCGCGGCACGCTGGTCGGATCTATCGGCATAGTTAAATTTTTTTTCGTACATATTTTTTAATGCTTTTTTGTGTATTATTATATCAACTAACATGTAGCATGTTAAATATAAACATACATATGAATATATATGTAGTTTGTATTTTTTTCATATATTATGAATATATATATATATATAGTTTGTATTTTTTTCGAGCACGTTAATAATGTGCGGTCATGTTCTTTTAAATATAGATCCTTATATTTTATTAAAATCAAAAACAGCTATGCCGACAGAAGTTTTGTGGCAGTTGCAAACGCCCGACACCCGTCTCCAGAGAGTGACCCCCCTCACATCCGCGGTGTGCCCCCCCTCATGGACGGCGCCGCCGCCGGCACCTGGAGGGGGGAAACGGACGCGTCGGGTCTACACGGAGTGGATGTAGCAGTGGTTTTTGCCCGGATGTTGCTCCCGGGTGTCCCTCTGGGCCGACCTAACACAACCGGGTGGAGAGGTCCACTGGTCAAAGCCCGTCCGTGCAAAGTCAGAAGGCTAGATCCCGTGGTCAAACGCTCCAGGGTTAGCCGGGACGGGGGCCCTGGGGGTAGCAATGCCACCGGAGCGTCGTACCGGGCCCTCATACATGCGGGGTGGTGTTGTGGCATGTCCGAAGAGGCGGCACACGTCTCCGGGTTGTGGCCCCCCTCACGGACGGCAATGAAACGGTAGTAGACGTTCTGCGGTAACGATGCAGCGTGAATATTATTAAATACTTGGAGCGCGATAAAATCATGAGTTTTTTACACAACGTGGGCACATGTGCTATAGGACTGATGGTAATTTTTCATAATTTTTTGTGATGGAGAAGTATCTGAACACTTCCCTCTACGCGGATTGCTCTTCGCACGTCTACGACTGTGGCCGGCGGCCTCCGGGGGCTAGCATACCGTCAAATCTTGCGTAGGCGGCCTCTCACAAATCTGGAAGTGTTGAGGCGGTTGCAAACGCCCAGCATGCGTCTCCGGGGTGTGCCCCCCCCCCTCACGGACGCCGCCGCCGCCGGCACCTGGAGGGGGGAAACAGACGCGTCGGGTCTACAAGGAGTGGATGTAGCTGTGGGTTTGGCCCGGATGTTGCTCCAAAGTGTTCCTCTGGGCCGACCTAACACAACCGGGTGGAGAGGTCCACTGGTCAAAGCCCGTCCGTGCAAAGTCAAAGGGCTAGATCCCGTGGTCAAACGCTACAGGGTTAGCCGGGACGGGGGCCCTGGGGGTAGCAATGCCACCGGAGCGTCGTACCGGGCCCTCATACATGCGCGGTGGTGTTGTGGCATGTCCAAAGAGGCGGCACGCGTCTCCGGGTTGTGGCCCCCCTCACGGACGGCAATGAAACGGAAGAAGACGTTCTGCGGTAATGATGCAGCGTGAATATTATTAAATACTTGGAGCGCGATAAAATCATGAGTTTTTTACACAACGTGGGCACATGTGCTATAGGACTGATGGTAATTTTTCATAATTTTTTGTGATGGAGAAGTATCTGAACACTTCCCTCTACGCGGATTGCTCTTCGCACGTCTACGACTGTGGCCGGCGGCCTCCGGGGGCTAGCATACCGTCAAATCTTGCGTAGGCGGCCTCTCACAAATCTGGAAGTGTTGAGGCGGTTGCAAACGCCCAGCACGCGTCTCCGGGGTGTGCCCCCCCCCCCTCACGGCCGCCGCCGCCGCCGGCACCTGGAGGGGGGAAACGGACGCGTCGGGTCTACACGGAGTGGATGTAGCTGTGGGTTTGGCCCGGATGTTGCTCCAAAGTGTTCCTCTGGGCCGACCTAACACAACCGGGTGGAGAGGTCCACTGGTCAAAGCCCGTCCGTGCAAAGTCAAAGGGCTAGATCCCGTGGTCAAACGCTCCAGGGTTAGGCGGGACGGGGGCCCTGGGGGGTAGCAATGCCACCGGAGCGTCGTAGCGGGCCCTCATACATGCGGGGTGGTGTTGTGGCATGTCCGAAGAGGCGGCACGCGTCTCCGGGTTGTGGCCCCCCTCACGGACGGCAATGAAACGGTAGTAGACGTTCTGCGGTAACGATGCAGCGTGAATATTATTAAATACTTGGAGCGCGATAAAATCATGAGTTTTTTACACAACGTGGGCACATGTGCTATAGGACTGATGGTAATTTTTCATAATTTTTTGTGATGGAGAAGTATCTGAACACTTCCCTCTACGCGGATTGCTCTTCGCACGTCTACGACTGTGGCCGGCGGCCTCCGGGGGCTAGCATACCGCCAAATCTTGCGTAGGCGGCCTCTCACAAATCTGGAAGTGTTGAGGCGGTTGCAAACGCCCAGCACGCGTCTCCGGGGTGTGCCCCCCCCCCTCACGGATGCCGCCGCCGCCGGCACCTGGAGGGGGGAAACGGACGCGTCAGGTCTACACGGAGTGGATGTAGCTGTGGTTTTGGCCCGGATGTTGCTCCAAAGTGTTCCTCTGGGCCGACCTAATACAACCGGGTGGAGAGGTCCACTGGTCAAAGCCCGTCCGTGCAAAGTCAAAGGGCTAGATCCCGTGGTCAAACGCTACAGGGTTAGCCGGGACGGGGGCCCTGGGTGGTAGCAATGCCACCGGAGCGTCGTACCGGGCCTTCATACATGCGGGGTGGTGTTGTGGCATGTCCGAAGAGGCGGCACGCGTCTCCGGGTTGTGGCCCCCCTCACGGACGGCAATGAAACGGTAGTAGACGTTCTGCGGTAACGATGCAGCGTGAATATTATTAAATACTTGGAGCGCGATAAAATCATGAGTTTTTTACACAACGTGGGCACATGTGCTATAGGACTGATGGTAATTTTTCATAATTTTTTGTGATGGAGAAGTATCTGAACACTTCCCTCTACGCGGATTGCTCTTCGCACGTCTACGACTGTGGCCGGCGGCCTCCGGGGGCTAGCATACCGTCAAATCTTGCGTAGGCAGCCTCTCACAAATCTGGAAGTGTTGAGGCGGTTGCAAATGCCTAGCACGCGTCTCCGGGGTGTGCCCCCCCCTCACGGACGCCGCCGCCGCCGGCACCTGGAGGGGGGAAACGGACGCGTCGGGTCTACACGGAGTGGATGTAGCTGTGGGTTTGGCCCGGATGTTGCTCCAAAGTGTTCCTCTGGGCCGACCTAACACAACCGGGTGGAGAGGTCCACTGGTCAAAGCCCGTCCGTGCAAAGTCAAAGGGCTAGATCCCGTGGTCAAACGCTACAGGGTTAGGCGGGACGGGGGCCCTGGGGGGTAGCAATGCCACCGGAGCGTCGTACCGGGCCCTCACACATGCGGGGTGGTGTTGTGGCATGTCCGAAGAGGCGGCACGCGTCTCCGGGTTATGGCCCCCCTCACGGACGGCAATGAAACGGTAGTAGACGTTCTGCGGTAACGATGCAGCGTGAATATTATTAAATACTTGGAGCGCGATAAAATCATGAGTTTTTTACACAACGTGGGCACATGTGCTATAGGACTGATGGTAATTTTTCATAATTTTTTGTGATGGAGAAGTATCTGAACACTTCCCTCTACGCGGATTGCTCTTCGCACGTCTACGACTGTGGCCGGCGGCCTCCGGGGGCTAGCATACCGTCAAATCTTGCGTAGGCGGCCTCTCACAAATCTGGAAGTGTTGAGGCGGTTGCAAACACCCAGCACGCGTCTCCGGGGTGTGCCCCCCCCCCCTCACGGCCGCCGCCGCCGCCGGCACCTGGAGGGGGGAAACGGACGCGTCGGGTCTACACGGAGTGGATGTAGCTGTGGGTTTGGCCCGGATGTTGCTCCAAAGTGTTCCTCTGGGCCGACCTAACACAACCGGGTGGAGAGGTCCACTGGTCAAAGCCCGTCCGTGCAAAGTCAAAGGGCTAGATCCCGTGGTCAAACGCTCCAGGGTTAGGCGGGACGGGGGCCCTGGGGGGTAGCAATGCCACCGGAGCGTCGTAGCGGGCCCTCATACATGCGAGGTGGTGTTGTGGCATGTCCGAAGAGGCGGCACGCGTCTCTGGGTTGTGGCCCCCCTCACGGACGGCAATGAAACGGTAGTAGACGTTCTGCGGTAACGATGCAGCGTGAATATTATTAAATACTTGGAGCGCGATAAAATCATGAGTTTTGTACACAACGTGGGCACATGTGCTATAGGACTGATGGTAATTTTTCATAATTTTTTGTGATGGAGAAGTATCTGAACACTTCCCTCTACGCGGATTGCTCTTCGCACGTCTACGACTGTGGCCGGCGGCCTCCGGGGGCTAGCATACCGCCAAATCTTGCGTAGGCGGCCTCTCACAAATCTGGAAGTGTTGAGGCGGTTGCAAACGCCCAGCATGCGTCTCCGGGGTGTGCCCCCCCCCCCTCACGGATGCCGCCGCCGCCGGCACCTGGAGGGGGGAAACGGACGCGTCGGGTCTACACGGAGTGGATGTAGCTGTGGTTTTGGCCCGGATGTTGCTCCAAAGTGTTCCTCTGGGCCGACCTAACACAACCGGGTGGAGAGGTCCACTGGTCAAAGCCCGTCCGTGCAAAGTCAAAGGGCTAGATCCCGTGGTCAAACGCTACAGGGTTAACCGGGACGGGGGCCCTGGGGGGTAGCAATGCCACCGGAGCGTCGTACCGGGCCTTCATACATGCGGGGTGGTGTTGTGGCATGTCCGAAGAGGCGGCACGCGTCTCCGGGTTGTGGCCCCCCTCACGGACGGCAATGAAACGGTAGTAGACGTTCTGCGGTAACGATGCAGCGTGAATATTATTAAATACTTGGAGCGCGATAAAATCATGAGTTTTTTACACAACGTGGGCACATGTGCTATAGGACTGATGGTAATTTTTCATAATTTTTTGTGATGGAGAAGTATCTGAACACTTCCCTCTACGCGGATTGCTCTTCGCACGTCTACGACTGTGGCCGGCGGCCTCCGGGGGCTAGCATACCGTCAAATCTTGCGTAGGCAGCCTCTCACAAATCTGGAAGTGTTGAGGCGGTTGCAAATGCCTAGCACGCGTCTCCGGGGTGTGCCCCCCCCTCACGGACGCCGCCGCCGCCGGCACCTGGAGGGGGGAAACGGACGCGTCGGGTCTACACGGAGTGGATGTAGCTGTGGGTTTGGCCC
Source organism: Triticum dicoccoides (assembly GCF_002162155.2). Classification (NCBI taxonomy): domain Eukaryota; kingdom Viridiplantae; phylum Streptophyta; class Magnoliopsida; order Poales; family Poaceae; genus Triticum; species Triticum dicoccoides. The sequence goes on from NC_041387.1 coordinate 644,615,185, forward strand.
GGATGTTGCTCCAAAGTGTTCCTCTGGGCCGACCTAACACAACCGGGTGGAGAGGTCCACTGGTCAAAGCCCGTCCGTGCAAAGTCAAAGGGCTAGATCCCGTGGTCAAACGCTACAGGGTTAGGCGGGACGGGGGCCCTGGGGGGTAGCAATGCCACCGGAGCGTCGTACCGGGCCCTCACACATGCGGGGTGGTGTTGTGGCATGTCCGTAGAGGCGGCACGCGTCTCCGGGTTGTGGCCCCCCTCACGGACGGCAATGAAACGGTAGTAGACGTTCTGCGGTAACGATGCAGCGTGAATATTATTAAATACTTGGAGCGCGATAAAATCATGAGTTTTTTACACAACGTGGGCACATGTGCTATAGGACTGATGGTAATTTTTCATAATTTTTTGTGATGGAGAAGTATCTGAACACTTCCCTCTACGCGGATTGCTCTTCGCACGTCTACGACTGTGGCCGGCGGCCTCCGGGGGCTAGCATACCGTCAAATCTTGCGTAGGCGGCCTCTCACAATCTGGAAGTGCTGAGGCGGTTGCAAACGCCCAGCACGCGTCTCCGGGGTGTGCCCCCTCCCCCCTCACGGACGCCGCCGCCGCCGGCACCTGGAGGGGGGAAACGGACGCGTCGGGTCTACACGGAGTGGATGTAGCTGTGGGTTTGGCCCGGATGTTGCTCCAAAGTGTTCCTCTGGGCCGACCTAACACAACCGGGTGGAGAGGTCCACTGGTCAAAGCCCGTCCGTGCAAAGTCAAAGGGCTAGATCCCGTGGTCAAACGCTACAGGGTTAGCCGGGACGGGGGCCCTGGGGTAGCAATGCCACCGGAGCGTCGTACCGGGCCCTCATACATGCGGGGTGGTGTTGTGGCATGTTCGAAGAGGCGGCACGCATCTCCGGGTTGTGGCCCCCCTCACGGACGGCAATGAAACGGTAGTAGACGTTCTGCGGTAACGATGCAGCGTGAATATTATTAAATACTTGGAGTGCGATAAAATCATGAGTTTTTTACACAACGTGGGCACATGTGCTATAGGACTGATGGTAATTTTTCATAATTTTTTGTGATGGAGAAGTATCTGAACACTTCCCTCTACGCGGATTGCTCTTCGCACGTCTACGACTGTGGCCGACGGCCTCCGGGGGCTAGCATACCGTCAAATCTTGCGTAGGCGCCCTCTCACAAATCTGGAACTATTGAGGCGGTTGCAAACACCCAGCACGCGTCTCCGGGGTGTGCCCC
>NC_041387.1:644616465-644617453 GCF_002162155.2 Triticum dicoccoides
CGGACGCCGCCGCCGCCGGCACCTGGAGGGGGGAAACGGACGCGTCGGGTCTACACGGAGTGGATGTAGCTGTGGGTTTGGCCCGGATGTTGCTCCAAAGTGTTCCTCTGGGCCGACCTAACACAACCGGGTGGAGAGGTCCACTGGTCAAAGCCCGTCCGTGCAAAGTCAAAGGGCTAGATCCCGTGGTCAAACGCTACAGGGTTAGCCGGGACGGGGGCCCTGGGGGGTATCAATGCCACCGGAGCGTCGTACCGGGCCCTCATACATGCGGGGTGGTGTTGTGGCATGTCCGAAGAGGCGGCACGCGTCTCCGGGTTGTGGCCCCCCTCACGGACGGCAATGAAACGGTAGTAGACGTTATGCGGTAACGATGCAGCGTGAATATTATTAAATACTTGGAGCGCGATAAAATCATGAGTTTTTTACACAACGCGGGCACATGTGCTATAGGACTGATGGTAATTTTTCATAATTTTTTGTGATGGAGAAGTATCTGAACACTTCCCCCTACGCGGATTGCTCTTCGCACGTCTACGACTGTGGCCGGCGGCCTCCGGGGGCTAGCATACCGTCAAATCTTGCGTAGGCGGCCTCTCACAAATCTGGAAGTGTTGAGGCGGTTGCAAACGCCCAGCACGCGTCTCCGGGGTGGGCCCCCCCCCCTCACGGACACCGCCGCCGCCGGCACCTGGAGGGGGGAAACGGACGCGTCGGGTCTACACGGAGTGGATGTAGCTGTGGGTTTGGCCCGAATGTTGCTCCAAAGTGTTCCTCTGGGCCGACCTAACACAACCGGGTGGAGAGGTCCACTGGTCAAAGCCCGTCCGTGCAAAGTCAAAGGGCTAGATCCCGTGGTCAAACGCTACAGGGTTAGCCGGGACGGGGGCCCTGGGGGGTAGCAATGCCACCGGAGCGTCGTACCGGCCCCTCATACATGCGGGGTGGTGTTGTGGCATGTCCGAAGAGGCGGCACGCGTCTCCGGTG
>NC_041387.1:644621978-644627678 GCF_002162155.2 Triticum dicoccoides
AAAGTTTGGCTACAGTATTGCATGCATGACTTTCCCGGCTATGCCCTGTTCTGCGGATGGTGTACAAGTGGAAAGATGCCTTGCCCAGTGTGCATGCAGGCCTTGATTTTCATTTGGATGAAGAAGGGTGGCAAGTATGTTGCCTTTGACCAGCATCGACAATTCCTCCCTCCAGACCATCCTGATAGGGAAGACAAGAAGAACTTCACAAAAGGCAAAGTTGTCCATGAAGTAAATGAGATTCCAACGTTTTCTGGTGAGGATGTGCTTGCTCAGCTCAAAGCTCTTAAGCCTGCCTGTGAAGGGAAAGGCAAAGGCAAAGGCAAAGGTAAAGGGAAAAAATATTTTGAAGGATATGGTGAGACGCACAACTGGACTCACATTACCCCCTTCACGCAGCTTCCCTATTTTAAGGACCTCAAACTTCCATACAACATCGACGTGATGCACACCGAAAAGAATGTCGCAGAGTCCCTTTTTAACATGATCCTCAACATTCCTGATAAGACAAAGGATAATGTTAATGCTAGAGTCGATCAACAGAATATTTGTGATAGACCACGTCTTCACATGCAACCTCCCACAGGCAGTCGAAAATCTTGGTTCAAGCCAGATGCTGACTTCGTACTTAAAAAGGATCATAAGATGGAGGCATTCAAGTGGCTGAAACACGTCGTGAAGTTCACTGATGGTTATGCGTCGAATATAAGTAAGGGGGTCAATCTTTCAATGGGCAGAGTGACCGGGCTCAAGAGTCATGACTATCATGTATGGATTGAGCGGATTATGCCGGTGATGGTTCGGGGCTATGTTCCCGAGCGTGTCTGGCGTGTGCTTGCGGAGTTAAGCCATTTCTTCCGAACGCTTTGTGCTAAAGAAGTATGTCCTGAGAAGATAAAAGAAATGCATAAGAAGGCGCCGGAGTTGATATGCAAGCTAGAGAAGATCTTCCCGCCAGGCTTCTTTACTCCGATGACACATCTCATTTTGCACCTTGCGAACGAGGTATTGTTGGGGGGCCCTGTGCAGTATCGTTGGCAGTACGGCCCTGAGAGACAAAACAAGCATCTGAGACGGAAATGTGGAAACAAAGCTAAGATTGAAGCTTCCATAGCTGAGGCAGTTATCCTAGAGGAGGTGGCAGACCTCAGGACAGCCTACTATCCGGACCATGTTCCCACGTTGCACAATAAGGTGTCTCGATACAATACAGAAGAACCCAAGTATAAACCCAAGTTGCCTCTATTCACCGGGCAAGGTGGCAGGGCTGGATGCTTGACATCTTATGTCATGCCACGAGATGAGTGGGAGGATGTCATGTTCTATATCTTGCACAACATCAAGGAAGTTGAGGATGAGTGGATGAGGTAATACCTTTGCACCATTCTTTTAGTCAATTCGTTATGTTCACTTTGCCTAGTTCTTATACCGCTTTTCTTATTGTAGTCGATTCGTTGAGGAAGAATGGACAGGAATGCTGCCTCCTACTGAAGCGGAGGCACTTGCTCTTCTTCGAAAGGGTGCTGATGGAAGGAAAAATTTCGTTGCGTGGTTCATGGAGAAAGTAATTTTTCACACTTTCAATTAAACTCATGCACCCTATAATTTCAATTAAACTCATGCACCCTATAATTTCAATTGAACTTGTAGGGAAATGATCCGACCGAATCAATGGATGAAGAATTGAGATGGGTTTCCATGGGTTTTGACCCTGTCGTCATGACATGCGAAAAGTATGATGTGAATGGGTATCGCTTCCATACAGAGGAGCACCAGAACAGTCGGCCTGATCCCAAAACCATAAATACCGGAGTCTTCACTGAAGGAGATAATAAAATAGATTACTACGGAAGGGTAGGAAAAATATACGAGCTTACATTCAAACTTGGCCGCGAACACCTAAGTCTCACTGTGTTCAAATGCCGATGGTTCGACCCCAAAAAGGGCCTGAGACATACGCCTTCTATTGGTTTAGTTGAAGTTAAACCATCAACCGTCTATGCCGGAGCTGATCTCTTTATCGCCGCTACCCAGGCCACACAAGTATATTATCTGCCTTACCCATGCCAGAAAGATCAGTACCTAAAGGGTTGGGAAGTTGTGTTCAAGGTGTCGCCGCATGGTAAGCTACCGGACCCGAACGATGATGATTACTACAACATAAACCCCATGACATACGAGGGAGTGTTCTATCAAGAGGAACATGATGACGTGGTCCGAAACAACGAGGATGATGACTTGGGTTATGTTGACCTGGACCCAAACGACGACGACGCAAGGATTGATGGTGAGGCAGTTGTGAATCAAAGAGACATAATTATGCTTGAAAAGTTAAATGAAGACGCTGATGATGAGGAAGAGCCTCCACCTCTGTCAGACAACGAAGAAGATATGCGTGATAGTGATGATGAGACCGCTCCACAAATAGATTACAATAGTGATGATTCATATGGGTTCTAGAAAATGTAAGTTCTTTTAATGATCATTACAATAGTATGCTTAATATGCACTTCTGGTATTAATGTTTTTCCTGTATGCTTGTTTAATTGATATCCTTACTAATTGTTTATTCTCTTCTCAATGCAGGTTTGCTAATCATGGGCAAGTCCAGTGGTGCCAGTTTCCTCAGTAAACTCAAAGAGGACTTACTCGGAGTGGACGAGCCCACAAGGTTCCCTCCCGACTACGCGAGGATGGCACCTCACAGGGAGGTGGAGGGGTCGGGGGAGGAGACCCTAGAGGAGGAGGCGGTGGGGGGAGAGCCCCTAGAGGAGGAGGAGGTGGGGGGAGAGGCAGCCGGGGCAAAAAACTCCGGGCCGTGTCCGAAATAGGAGGGTCTTCTTCGATGCCCTCCCATACAGAGGCACCTTCTGAGTCTGAGGAGGAGGAGTATGTTCCTGATGGCGAGGAGGAGGAGGCCGAGGAGGAGGGTGAGGAGGAGGAGGCCGAGGAGGAGGGTGAGGAGGAGGAGGCCGAGGAGGAGGGTGAGGAGGAGGGCGAGGAGGGTGGAGGGGAGGTTGATCCCGAGTTGTGGGGTGACTTGCCACCGGGTGCTCCGCAGGGGTGGCTGCGTGGTAATGCCGGACTACCTACACCACCTTCTATCGAGGAGCACAAGTGGATCATTGAACCTGTGGGGACAGAGTAAGTGCATCTCAATCATATTTTCAACACATGACAACATTTTCTTATTGTACACATGGCAATCATTTGATTCTTTTGCGGAAACTGGATCCTTCGTGGAAATGGCCGTAAACCGAACGGCCTTATCACTGTCCTGTTGAAGCACTTTTGGCCTGGCCTATTCTGCCCGCGGCCAGACAGGGACCCGCAGCTGCGGGTTTTGGCCACGAGCTGGGCCCACTACGAGGCTTGCAGCAATGCGGAGTACGGGACAGCCGCTAAGGCCGTGATCACCAAATTTTGGGTAAGTTCTCTTCTTAATCACTTGTCTTCAGTTTCGTTCATAGTTTATCATTGGATCACTCAACTCATGCCTTGTTTGCTTCTGGTTTATGCAGCAACTCTATAGAGTTCTTGATGAGCACAAGGCCAGAGCCGACGTGGTCTTGCTTGCGGCTGCCAAGAAGAAAGCTCGTCAGTTGCAGTACGAGGTGCGCCGGGTTGCCGTCTCGCAGTACTACCACTACTACCTGCACCAAAAGATGACCAAAAGTCAAGCGCAGAAGCAGCGACTTACCTTGAACAGGGAGCAGTTCATGATGGTAACTATTACTAACTTTTCATTGTTTCAAGCAGTCAACTCTATGTTTCGTGCTCACATGTCATGCTTCCAAAATTTGCATAGGTTGTTCCTCGTTGGTGCTATGGAAGGCATGACGGATGGGCGAGTTTGGTGGATAGGTGGCTCGGCGCCGATGCAGAGTTTGCTGCCAAGAGCATCAAGGGCCGGGCTAACCGTGGAGCCGACGAGACACACGGCCAAGGAAACAGGAACCACTGGAGCTTCAAGGCCATAAAGGTATATCTATGTGCATGATGCATTTTTGTTCTTCTTTACCGTCATGTTCTTATGTATGGCTAACTTCTATTTGACGTTGTAGGAGGACAAGTTGAAGAGGCCGCTCTCAGACATGGAGTCGTGGAAGCTGGCCCGCGAGCGGAGTCGTCGCAAGGAGGGCGAGAGCCAGTACTACGGCAAGACCGAGGAGCACCTGGGGTCTTACATTCATCACTATCAGGAGTTGCATCCGGATGTTCCTGTTGCCGAGGTCGCCCAGTCTCAGATCGATGACACGGCGGTGGTGGCCATCCAGGGGAAGAAGAATGGCCGGTATCCGTGTTTCGACGGCTTGATCACTCCTTCGATCTCGTACACACAGCTTCGGGCTAGCAACCCGAGCCAGTTAGAGAGTACGGGGCGTTCACAGACTCCTTTAGCCCGCCAGCATGCTGTAAGTACTTCCTCTTTATCTTTTTTATCTAGCATTCTCAGTTTATTTTCAGCATTGCTCACTTAGAAACAATCTAAATTATGTAGGCATATAAGGAGTTTGTCGAGCATAGGAATCTCGAGGTGCGGGAGTACTTGAAACGAGTGAAGGCAAACGATGATTACAACCGTCAGATGATGACGGTTAGTTCTGCCCTCTTAAAACCAAGCTAATTTTTTGCACTTTCATTCCTTCTGATCTTCTAGTTTGCTTGTTTAACTAACATTCAGGCTATGTTGGCGGCTTGGAGTAACGGCACGGGTCCACCACAAATGGGACCCCCACCACCACCTGCGGGAGAACCCCCACACGTGCCCACGTTCGATGAATGGGTGGCACTAGGCAGTGATGGTCCGGTTAGTACATTTGCCTAACTACTGACAAACTAGTTCTCGTTCATTCAACACTATCATATCATATTTACTGTTAGAATCTTTTCTGAAACATGTAGGGGACCGGTGGGTCGACTCCTGCTCCGTCGACCCCAGTCACTTCGATTTGGCAGAGTGGTGGTGGTGGTTTTGGCGGAGGTGGTGGTTTTGGTGGAGGTGGTGGTTTTGGCGGAGGTGGTGGTTTTGGTGGAGGTGGTGGTTTTGGCGGAGGTGGTCTTGCTTGATGATTCCGTGCATGTGGCCGTCGTGCCATGCCTTTCATATTCCTACTTTTATGATGTTTCATGTCTTGCACAACTTTTATGTTCATGAACTTGAGTCGGTGATGATCTTTAGATGATGATGGTGAACTTGAGTATGTTTAGATGATGAACTGTCATATTTCTGCATAATTTCATATTGTTCTGTTTTGAAATGCTGTCAAATGAATTGGAAAAGAGAAAAAACAGGGGAAAAAAAAACTATGCCGACGGCAAAGCCGTCGGCATATATAAGCCCAGGAGTCACCAGGGCTCGCCACGTGGCGGATCTATGCCGACGGCTTTGCCGTAGGCATAGGTGAAAATCTATGCCGACGGCAAAGCCGTAGGCATACCTCTGCTGCCAGGAGTAACCAGAAGAAGACACGTGGCAGGGCTATGCCTACGGCAAAGCCGTCGGCATAGATTCATCTATGCCGACGGCTTTGCCGTAGGCATAGCCCTGCCACGTGGCCTTGCATGATTCGTCCCCGTTTTTGACGGCGCCGTCCGTTGCCGTCAGACGAAAAAGACTGCCGACGGCTATACTATGCCGACGGCTGACGCCAGGCCGTCGGCATAGGCCCCTATGCCGACGGCTTTACTATGCCGACG
>NC_041387.1:644627972-644658799 GCF_002162155.2 Triticum dicoccoides
AGATTCATCTATGCCGACGGCTTTGCCGTAGGCATAGCCCTGCCACGTGGCCTTGCATGATTCGTCCCCGTTTTTGACGGCGCCGTCCGTTGCTGTCAGACGAAAAAGACTGCCGACGGCTATACTATGCCGACGGCTGACGCCAGGCCGTCGGCATAGGCCCCTATGCCGACGGCTATACTATGCCGACGGTCTGACAAGACTACGCTGACGGTATCTACGCCGACGGGTCTATGCCGACGGCAGCCGTAGGCATAGACCTATGCCGACGGCTTGGGGGCCTATGCCGACGGCCCTTGGCCGTAGGCATAGACCGCGAGTCCGGTAGTGATTACTTCTCCTGCAGCTGAATCAGGTACGTCAGCGTAAAGTGGCGCAGGGTGTTGTAGTTTGGCTTTTTGTTTTTCTTTGCAATGGATTATGAGTTGATATGAAATCCCATGGCATATTTGAAAGCATTAGTCTGATTACTACTTAGGCTACAGTAAAGTGGTTCATGTGTAAGATACAGCCTGAGCATGAAGTGGTCTACTCTTTCCTTCTTTCAGGTCATTTTGGAGTTGTAATCAAAGATTTGGTAGCAGATCATACCAAGGCAGGTGTAATGTGCATCCAAGATCAATATTTTGTCTTGCTTTCGTTGAATGTAATACCATTGTCTTCATACCGTTTTTAAGTATCTTTTGCGTGGGATTTTATACATTTTCCTATTGCTTTTTATGGAGATGTAGTTTGGAATTTAGTTTTTTATTGGATTGTGTGTTGATATGAAGTCCTATGACATGTTTCAAAGAATTAGTTCTACATACAGTATAGTGAAAGTTCATGTGTAATGTAGGGTCTGAGGCTCTGAGCATGAACTGATGTTTGCAATAGGGAAGTTTGTTGGCCGCATCTCATATTCTCATGGTTCTTTTCAAGGTGCCTTTCGTTTCAAGGTCACCACAAAGCAGCGCCTGGTTCTCATCGTGCATTGTCTTTAGATGAACCATCGACAGCAATGAAGGTCGTATCTAAATATCATCTAGCATTCTAAGGACTACTAATCAAGCTCTGTAATAGGATGAAACCTTCATCTGTTTTTCGCCGATGCTATCTGCTGCTTTTGAACAGCTACCACCTATGCTTTTACCTATATAACCTCTGCTGTTGTTCCTCATCAAACTATTAATATGCATAATGCCACCCTTATATATAATTATCTGTTTTTACTACTTTCTATGTTCCAAACATCGAGTACTCACCAGCAACAACAAATGCTAAGCAAGGAAGAGGCATGCCCTACGTGCCCGCGTCCACCTTCCACCCAAGGGATATAGCACTATCATTTAGCATAGACTGTTCCAGGAGAAATAGTAATCATGAACAGAGACAGTAACCAGCAGTAAGTACTCATTATTTCGATCTGTGACTTGAGTTTTTCTATCACGACTCTTAGAATACTTGGCTTGCTGCCGGCCTTTGCGCCATTGGCGCAACGGGTCATCTAGTTTTTCTAAATCCTAGTACTAGAGAGCATAGACCATGAACTAAGAGCATCTACAGCCGGACTTTGCAAATTCGGCTCTTCAAATGCTGGCTGACCGGTCACGCCTCAAATTAGTCATTTTGCATCGGTTTCTCTCATATTTCATCCCCTAAATCCTACAAAGTACGCAAAAAATCCTACTTACTATCCTAACTACCTTTGGTCGTCGGAGATGTCCACGACGACGGTGCCGGGCGCCAACTGGATGGGTGGGTAGGAGGGCTCCGGCTCATCCTCCTCCTGTTCGACCTCATCCATGTAGGCGAGCATCTCCGCCTCCTCCACGACCTGTTGCGCCTCCATCTCCTGTCGGCGATCGCGTCTCGCCTCTGCAACCAACTCTGATCGGAGGGAATCGAGGATGGCTTGCTGCTCCGCTAGCAGATTTCCGTCGCCCGCGTCCCCCACATCCTCCTCCGGCTCATCCTCCTCCTCCTCAACGTCCTCCTCCTCGTCGTTCTCCTCCTCCTCCTCCTCCACCACCACCTCCTCCTCCTCCTCCAACTCATCTTCCGGGTCAACTGCATCCGGAGGTAGCCCCGCGGTGACCCGGGCTTCGCGCCTAGCCCGGATCTACTCAAGGAGCTCGAGCCGGTGCTTCGGCGTCAGAAATGACATGCTCCTCACCCGACGGTGTGGGGACATGGCTACTAGGCGGACGGGTGGTGTGGAAGGCGGCGGACAGGAGGGGAAACATGTGGATGAATGGTAGGGTTTCAGTGCCACCATTCAACCTAAATAGCCGGGCTAGGCACTATGCGGCTCGCCGGAATTGTAGCACATGACGCCACCGGTCCGACGAAGAAGACGAACTTCAGACCAACGGGTTTCAGGGTGTTTCCGGCTGGGACCCCTTCGTCAGTCCGACGTGCCGGACATGCCCGGGCGCCCAATATCCGCCCCATATTTGGGTTGGATATGAGGGGTGCCGGTCAGCCTGAACGTTTGAGGCCCATTTGAGGCGTACGTCTGAATTAAAAAATCATGACAGGTCAGTGACCGAGCGGCCCGCCAAGACGTTTGAGGATGATTTGAGGCGCCCGACTGTAGATGCTCTAAAGAAAGAAATTTTAGGGAGTAGACTTGGCTAGAGCGGACGTAGCCGACACGGTCCCCAAGGGGCAGAAACCAAGCAGGCAACTGCATTGTACCGGGAAGGGTTGCTTAATTTTGCCTTTCGTTTACGTGCGTGCCAACGGTTGTACTATGATAAATAAGATGCCACGTGCAGCCCCGCGACCAAATAGTACTCCCTCCGTTTCATTATAATGTAGTGCATTAGATTTTTCAATGTTAAATTTTATAAACTTTGATCAACTTAATAGAAAAAGTTATTTATATCTACAATACCAAATATATACAATATGAAAGTATGTCTTGTAAAATATTTAAGCATATGTATTTGATATTCTAGATGTATATATTTTTCTCTACAAACTTGGTTAAAGTTTATAAAATTTGACTTAAAAATATAATTATATACGCTACACTGTGGAACGGAGGGAGTACTCGCATGTTCTTGTTTTTTTGAGAATTTTTTTCATTCAAATCACGAATAAGTACAAAGTAGTTGACCCTTACAAGCACACTGAAACGCAAACACAAAGGACCATGAACACCTAGAGTACCCTAAGACAACCATAACACAAGAAGATCTCCGGAGCCCTGTTTCATCATTCCTGAATCTTGAGAGAAGACCCCTGCAGCAGAAGGATCTGCAACCAGTCGCAAACAGGTCATCATCTTCGACCACGGTACAATTGCCGCCACGCTGCTTCCTCCTTTCTTGACACCAGCGCTGAGAGGGCATGGACATCAATCCAACACACCTGCAACAGCCGTCGCCATCTTTGGCTTTGAGTACTGCGAAAAGTGTCCCTTCCGGAAGGAAGAGAACTCGAGTCATCCTACCGGTCCAGCACCGCGGCCGGGCCATCCGCCCGGACAAAGCAGGATCTCCCACCAGCATCAGCGCAGAGGAAGGAGAAGAACAACAGCAACAAGTCATACCGATAAGGAAGAAGAAAGGTCTTTGTCTCCTTGCCTCCATCTCCCATCTGAGGATCCAAATGGCCAGTGCCGATGGACCTCCAACCACCATAGCCCGCGACCTCGACGAGATCCGGTGATCCCCAACACCGCTGGCTCCTAGACGAAGGCAAAAGCCTCGCCTGACCGTGAACGGAGCCCGGAGAAATTTATTTCGATGCGACACCACCGCAACGGCCTCGGCAACGTCTCCCTCAACCCTAACCCTACCACACACCCACCAAGCGAACAGACCCGATGTTCCCCCTCCCTCCCGCTGCCGGAGCGGCCGACGGAGAGAGAGGGAACCGACGGAGTCACCGGCGGCGCGCAAGGGATCCCTCTTCGCCTCCTTGATCGCCTAGATCCTACTTTTCCGGACGCATGTTCTTGTTAGGAATGCTTTATTGATGATGATTAGGTCAAACCAATCGGCACGTAGGAGTACATACATGCCATTAATCAGTTGAGTTGGCATCCATCCATCCATCACTATCCGCAACCGCAGGTCTGATTGATTGATCATGCAACTTGTCCGAGAGGAGCTTAACGTCGTACGTATGGATTGCACACTAGTTAATGCGTTTTTGTTGCTACCTGGACGACACAATCGCTATCTTGGCCGGTCTTTGCGTAAGCACGTGGATGGTCGAGCCTCGCGTGTTCACCGGGGATTTCCGTAGGCGCATGCCCGTGGCCGTGTTGGTATAGCGTACGTACGTATGGCTGGTGTTCGGAAAGAAACGTTGGCACCCGACCGATCGATGGACGATCGACCTCAATTTCTGGGCTAGCTTGTCCGGTCGAGCCACGCAACCGCGTCGCTGCAAGTTGAAGCGATGCATTACCATTCGGGTTCCTGAACCACGAAGCAGATCGATCGACGTGTCTTCTTGAAACTGCGCCCTGTCATCTTCAATTGGCCTACTGTGGTGCGTGCAGCTGGCAGATCCTATACTCCTCCCTTTTTATTTGCTTCGCATATTAGCCAAGCTTTTTAAAGTTTGATCAGGTTTATAAAAAACAATCTAAATTTTTACAATAACAAATATATATATAATAAGAAAATATATTGAAAGATGATTCTATTGTATTAATTTGGTATTATGGATGTTAATATTTTTTGTGTGAATGTGGCCAAAATTTACAAAGTATTACTCGAGACAAAGCTAATACAGGAAGTAAATAGAAACGGAGGGAGTACATTCCCCGAGTCCCTTTCTCCCCTCCACGTCGACTCAATGTGAGTGGTACTAGCCGGACCGTTTAGTTGGCGACTGCGTGAGGGCATGGCCAATGCTACAAGCTGGACTGCTGCCCTAGCCTCCACGTATGTTCCGATGATTTAGGGACCGTCTAATATGTCGCTTGCAGAGGAAAACAGATTCTTGTAGAGCAGACTGCCTCCTCTCTGACAAAAAAAGCAAACAAATAGGAAATGCAAGAAAGAGCAAGGCAAAAGAAAAACAAGATGAGCAACACGGCGTGAGCTCTAGCCCGTTGGATTAGTTGGGATTCAGTAAAGCAAGAGAGATGTACATGAAGAGGGAGAAGGTGGGTCCGTTGAGGCTACCATTGTATTGGGTACTTGTATTTCAGACGATAGCTTCACTACCATAGATCCACGTGTAATTGTTGAGGCATCACATTGCTGCTGCCTCCATGGTACATGCCCTGATTCAGACTTTGATAGAAAGGTTGCTCTTTTACCAAAACGAAACATAAATGTGGTCTGGTGAAGCATTGCTTCCCGATGGTTCCCGAACAACATTTTCGGACTACTGGCGTACGCAGGTGAAGATAATAAGAGCTCTAGATCTGATAGTTTTTTCATTGAATTTTGTCACAGATATTGGCGTTCAGTGAAATGGGATCTAAAAGCAACACTGGATGATTCATGTAAGAGTAATATAAAAATTACTAGGTCCGCAAAACTAGTTATACCAAACAAATACAAAAAATTAGACTTATATGTCTGTTGAATGTTAGCTTTTAATTTTTTTACCAAGATTTTTCTGAATAGGTTGAGTGAGGTGGTTGGAACATTGATTTCCCATGTCTAGACTGCCATCATTAAGGGAACATACAACATGGAGGGTGTTCTCGTTTTACATGAAGCCATAGACACTATTCATACAAAAAAACAAAATGTTATGCTCTTCAAAGTGGATTTAAAGGTTTCATCCCCGTTTAATGGTTTTCATTTATCTCATTTTTGGCCACAGGGACAATCCCGTGGAAGTGATTTTAGTGGTACTAGTACTAGATGCTCCTTAAATCCATATTATTTATCGCTACAACGAATGTATTCAGACGTATTTCGGTGTTACATATTCATTTGAGCGACAAGTAATATGGATTGAAGGGAGTTAGAAGAGAAGTGAAAACTAAGTTGTTTGGGCTTAACTTAAACCTCTAACACGGATGTATTTGGACATATTTTAATGTTATATATAAATTTATTTAAGCAAAAAGTAATATGGATCAAATGATCTACGATTAGTTATTTAGAAAGACACCAAAATTTCGCCTCAAAACGTGGTGAGGTGAACGCGGTAGGTAGCCATACACCCACTTTTTCTTCTCCTCGTCCTACGTACAGGGGATGGGGTGCCATGACCTGCAAGGATTCAAAAATAGAGAAGCTCCCAACGTTCACTGACTGGTGACTGGCTGAGTGCGGTGTGAGCGTGCGCACGCCCCTGCGGCTGCGGTGGCAGATTGATAGGGACTGGCATGGACGGGGATGCGGTGAGGCGATGAGCTCCATGGTTTTGCAAAGCAAATTACTACCCCTCCGTTGTGTAATACAAGAGCGTTTTTTTACGCTAGTGACCATCCGTGGCTATCGCCTTCATCTGAGTGTGAAATTCTGGACGGACACATCTCCTTCACGAGTGGAGGATCATGGTCGGTGAGCATTATCGACGTGACGACCAAGGGATTTCCTTTCGACCATGACGCTGTGTGTGTGTGGTGGTGGTGCGAGTTACCGAGTCATTTTCACCTGGTGCGGTTGCCGGCTAATTCTGCTGTCATCCACGTCTCTGTTCTTAATCGACGTGCTCATTTTCCGACAAACAAAAATATCGATCCACTATCTCTTCTTGTGCATATACTAATTCTATTATTCATGACGCAATTAAAATCTTGGCAGCTTGGGCCGTTCACCGGCCGGCCTGCCTAATCGATCTCTTCATCTTCAGTAGATCCCTAGCTAGCTAGCACATGGCAGTTTGCGTTAGGTGAGCACCTAATCATATTGCTCAAAAAAAAAAGGTGAGCACCTAATCATGGTTGCATACGTATACGTATGTACGATTCCAGATCTGGGGTTCAGCAACCGAATCCAGACGGGATGTGACCGTGACATAGTACATCGTTTGTAATGTTGGTGGATGGGAGAATTTTTCAGCCTAGGCCGCGCATGCATGCATGCAGTTCGTCGATCTCCGGCCAAAGCAACTGACTAGTTTAACCCGGCAATGGGGACGGACGGAAGGATAGTATTAATTTTGAACTAGTGTATGCATCGAACTAGTGTAGTAGTGTCGAAAAATGTGAGCTCACATTATGAGACGGGGAGGATGGTAATGCTGTGCGTGTCTGTCAAAGAAGCGTGCTACCGTAGTGCACCTCGGTAATCCACCATCGTTATCTCTTGGCGCCGTCCTGCCATTTTAATTTGTAATAATCCTAGCTTAGCTAGCTCCGGTGACACAGGCCCGATGGAGGACGCCGTGATACACTCATTCAGCACTACTATTCCTGTACAACAACAGTTGGCATGAAGTGGATGGTAGGGGTCGATATACTGTTACGAGGAGTTGATTCAGAGGACGTCATTCACTTGCTTGCAGGCTCTTCAAGGGCTACTGTACTCGCCCACTCCCGTGCTGGTACGTATGGCGTAGAGTAGGTAGTAGGTACGTATGGCCGGTGCTCGGTGTGGAAAGAAAACGTTGCATCCGACCCATCGGGCGACGATCGACCTCAATTCCCGGGGCGGCCTGTCCCTGTCCCTGTCCGGTCGTGCCACGTAACCGCGTGGCAGAGAGATGCCATGCATTGTTTGGGTCTCTTCTCTGAACCATGAAGCAAGAGGCCGTCAAAAATTCACAATGGGCCCACGTGTCTTGGAAGAGGAGAAAAAAGGACGTTGGCATTGGGGAACACGTTTCCACGTGATTTTCAGGTGCTTATCACGGGTTGGATTTAGATGAATTCCCACATGTTCTGAAATGAAATCTGAACGCTGCTTGCTGCCCACTGAAACGACTCGTGTACTCTCGAATCAACCGGACACTTGCGGCCTTAGGCTGGTCATAGTGGGGAGTAACTTAGACTACCTTCATAGTGGATAGTGTCATAGGTGTGGTAACATAATTGCCTTCATTTATTACTTTGTAGACTCATTATACATTGGAAACCGTTATGTGATGGTAACATATTATGTTACTCTATTTGCCTCTCTCCTCATTAACTACTTGCCACATTACCATTTTTGCTTATGTGGCATCTATGTTACTACCTATGTTACTCCCACTATGACCAGCCTTAGTTGTGCCCTGTCATTTTCACCTGGCCAATCCTGCTGCCTGCAGTTGCCAGAGCATGCTACGACTTCCTCGATGTCTCCCTCCATCTCTCCGGGTCGATTCGAGACGGATGCAACATTTACTCGGTTGCCAAAACAAAACAGTCAACCGTTGCCTCTGGGTGGTTTCCGAACAGTAAACCTGGGACTTGGTCCGGGCTGTGCTAGCTTGCCCGAACCAAACTCACTGGGCTTCGGGTCATCGAACCATTTCAATCCAACTCCCTCCGTTTCAAATTACTCGTCGCTGAAATGGATGTATCTAGAACTAAAATATATCTAGATACATCCATACGGACGACAAGTAATTCGAAACGGAGGGAGTAGATATAAACGTTCGATGATGTGATGAGTATTTAACATGTTTAGCGTGCAGTTAATAGCAGCTCTTTTATATATGAGCACATGTGTCTGTACTACTCCCTCCGTCTAGGTGAGTAAGGCTGGTCATAGTGGGGAGTAACTTAGACTAGTAACATGCATATGTTACTAGTCTATGTTACTACCTCTATAGTGGGTAGTAACATATGTGTAGTGTCATGCATCACCTCATTTATTATTTTGTAGACTCATTTTGTATTGGGAACCGCTATGTGATGGTAACATATTATGTTACTCTATTTGCCTCTTTCTTCATTAATTACCTGACACATCATCTTTTTTGCTTATGTGGCATGTATGTTACTACCTATGTTACTCCCACTATGACCAGCCTAAGTCATTTTAGGCTGTGCACCGTGACCAAGGAGGAGGGGAAAACGAGAGACCTTAATGTTTATTTGCTAATTAATAGCATTGCATGCAATGAACTAATCACTGCATGTCGTGTTTAGTAGTCTCAAGTCATTAAAAGCATGCACACACCTCATCTCTTATTGGTTGATATGTTAAGAAACAAGAAACGAAGTAGAAATTAATGCACCGTGCCTAAGTATTTTGGGATTATTTGGTTTCTGTAAGATGACTTACACACCTAGACGGAGAAAGTAATGTTGAGGGAAAAATATCAAAGTGCATTGCACACGTACACATTTACTCCCTCCATCCCATAATATAATACGGTTTTTGACACGAGTGTAGTGTTGAAAAAACGTTTTATATTATGGGGCGGATGAAGTACTAGCTAGGTAATTGCCACGTGTTACAATGGGTGCATACACATTCTATTGATCGTCCATCCAACGCCATGATATCTTTCATAATCAACGTGATCCTCCCATTCAATGATTGATGCTACATTCTATAATTAGGATGATCCTCCCTTTCCAATGCTTGATGATACCTTTTCACTATTAACGCGATCCTTCTTTTAAGTAAGATATTTTTCTCATAAATGATTCATAACCCAACGCTCAATGATATTTTCCATAAATTAATGTTTGGCTAATTAACATACAGTACGTAATTAACAACATGGTCAACTAATTGCATGTAGTTGTGGTCGATACCGTGCTTGGGCAAACGATAACTGAATGATTTTTTGACATTGATGTATGCGTGCGAAACAATCGAAATGACTTTTTTTTTTTGAAGATTTCGAACCCAATTAGGCCAGGACGGCGCAAGCGCACCCGAAGCACGACCCGCATCACCGGTCATGCCGCCCATTTTCTTAAATTTTAGGCCCAGCCCAGCCCGGTTTGTCATGTCGTGCTTTGGGTCGCATCGTGCCAGCCGGGAAAAGCCTGGCCCAAGTCCCATGCTTCCCGAACGGCATTTCCAGACGTTGGTGCATGAAGCCGGAAAAAGTTCAAAACAAACCTTAAACTTGTAGACAACATCTATTCAAAACCAGAATTTTGAATCGCGGAAATTGGCTCTGTGAACTTATCAATCCGGGTCTTTTTTGAGCCTTAGAGTGTTTAGCCTGTATTTGCTGAATTGGGCTGGCCCGTTAGTGCAGTCGCTCGCGCTCATCATGCATAGCTGCATGTTCGCTCTCTATCCTCTGGTTTTTTGTTTTTTCTTTAGATTTTCTTTGATTTTTCAACAGTTTCCTTCGGTTTTATTTTTTTCCTCCTTTATACCTTATGTTTTCGCTGTTTTTTTGTTTCTTCGTTATATTTTTGGTTTTCTGTTGTTTCTTTCTTGATTTTCTATGTATTTTTTATTTTCCATTTTTATTTTATTTTATTTTTGACACATGTCTACTTTTTTTCAGTGTACAATGTACGTTTTTAGCGCACACGTGTAATATTTTTCAATAAACTTTGGAAATTTTTCAAATATATTATGTATATATTTTTCAAATCCATGTTTTTAGCAATTTTGGGAAATATACATTGTACATTTATTAATGACAATAAACATATTTTTATAGTTCACTAAAATACTTCATCCAAAAAAACTTCCATATTAACATATTTTTTATTACACTTTGGATATTTTTCAAATACAGTATGTACATTTAAAAAAAATACATGTTTTCAGCACTTTTTTGAATACACGGTAAAAACATTTTCTTAATGACAATAAATCATATTTTGAAACTTCCTAAAACAACTTCCTTAAACTACATATTTTTTAATACACGGTAACATATTTTAAACTTCCCTAAAAGACTTCTTAAAAAAACTTCCTTAAAAAACACAGTAACCTGTTCTAATTCCTTAAAAAATTTGTAAACAATTGTCCAGTTTTCCCCAAGACAAATAATTTATTAAATTCCAAAAACATTATTTAGAAAACGTGACATGATTTTTGAAAATCCGAAACAATTTTTATAGCATGTGAAAAAACTGTTCTAATTCCGAACATTTTTTGAAGCTTGAGAGTAGTATGATATCCAAATTTCCGGGGTTTAAAGTTCAGAGTTTGATTTAGTTTTCGTCTATAACTTCAAGTTTGATTTTTTGGTATGCAGCCCCTGCTGCGACCACCGACCGATCGTGCAGCACGGCATTTCACCGGCACGGGCGCGTACGGCGACCGCGTGCACCGCCAGGGAGTGCAACCAACCGAGTCGCGGCAGATTCCCACTCCCACTCCGGCATATCCCACGCGGCCACTCGCCGGAATCAGCACCTCGCCGCCGCCGCATATCCCCCACCGCGGCGGCTATTCTTCGGAATCGGCATCTCGTCTCGGCCGGACCGGACACACCGGTCAACCTAGAAAAATCTGGCCGCCGCGACTCCACCCGACCCGACCCGACCCAACCCAACGGGCGATCGCCGCCGCGTCCACGTGGCTCCTCCCGGCAGCATCCCGGGCTCCACCTTTCCCCCCATCCCCCACGGCCGGCGTTTCCGTCGCGTCCCACCCACCGCTCTCCGCCTCTCCCCCCTATGGCCTGTGCTGCCGCCGTCCACTCCCCATGCCCGCCCCGCTCATCCCCCTCGCGGCGGCCACGGCCGCCGCCACCTCGGCCGTCGGCGTAGCGCTGGGGGTGCGCCTGCTCCTCCTCCTCTCCCGCTCGCGCGCGCTCAAGCCGCTCGCCGCCACCACCTCCGCCGCCGCGGCCGCGCTCCGGGCGCCGCGGCTCCTCGCCGCCGCCTCCTCCCCGCTCGCCGCCCTCCTCGCCGCCTCCAAGGCCGCCTCCAAGTCCTACAAGGCGGCGCGCGCGCTCGACCCGGCCGCGCGCCTCCCCTCGCTGCCCTCCTCCAAGCGCGTCAAGGCCGCCTTCGCCGCCGCCTCCCTCCTCCGCCTCGCCCCGACCCTCCTCCTCCTCCCAACCGCCGCCTCCTCGCCCTCCTCCCCCACCGCCCTCTTCGCGCTCGCGCTGCTCAAGTCGGGGTACAAGCTCTCCAAGAACTCCGCCAAGGTCGTCGAGGGCTTCCTCGGCCTCCAGGTCCACAAGGGCTTCCGCAACGGCGTCGACGCGCTCGGGGTCGTCGTCAAGGTCGCCGTCATCGCCTCCGAGGTCGCCGTCTGGGTCGGCGGCCGCTTCTGGGGCGCCGACGACGATGGGCGCGGCCGCTGCGTGCGCTTCCTCGGCTTCACCAGGCCCGGCAGCCTTGTCCTAGCCGGGTCTGCAAAATCTGAAGCCCAGGTTGTGCTCTTCGACCCTGGAACTGCCGTCGAGATGGAGGACGAGGGGTGCTGGTTGGAGGAGGACCCAGACCCCTCCCTGTTGCTCTGCCTCGCGGTGCCCCTGCCTGCCTGAGACGGCCAAATTAGTGAGTTAGTTGCAATTAGCACACAACTGGTGTACAGTTGCTTATATCATCAGATGTTGTATGTAGTCATGTACGCTTTTCAATTTTGATCCAATGCTTGCTTCGTACTAGCTCTCATCTGTGTCAGTTCTTCAGTTAGTCGCCACTCCTTGTGCATCACCCCTCAACCAACAAGTAAAAGTAAATAAAATCGGTGGTTTATGCTCACTCCTTGTCTCCATCATATACCTTTTCAGTTAGCTGTTACTTCTCGGGTTTTATATTGAGTTTGGGAATTTGGTATTGATGATAGTTTTGCTGATGTAGAGAATTTCAATATGGCAATGCTTCCGGTTTCACTTCTGGAGGGGAGGGTGTTTCCGTTTAACTTGAGATGTTTAAATTATTTATTATGGTCAGGTTGGAACTTTTGCTGGAACCTTAGAATGAAAGAATGAAAAATTAATGTATAAATTAGGATTTTCCCTGTTAACCAACTGCGGATTTTCTATATTGTGGGTTATTGTTGGATAACTTGAATGCAAGCTGAAACCCATCAATTGAAATGTTTATGTTTTGTTGTCAAGAAGGCAAGAACCTCTCACAACACTCTTAGCATTACTGAGTACATGATGTAAAAATAGCGCCCATTGTTCTGTGTACTTCACCTTTGAGTTCTACTACAACCCTTTTTTTTAAATAAGTACAACATGTATCTGAAATGAATTATAAGTTTATAACTGCAATGTTTGTTATTTCTTTATCTTGGGCCTGTACAATGGGCCTGGTGTTAGATAGGCTTTTGGGTTCTCTCTTGTAACCGACCCGATCTATAAGGGTTCGGCCTAGAATAGTTCAGAGTCCTCTATAGGAGGATCTCTTCTGTCCCGTTTGTTTTTCTCATTTTCTGCGGTGCTCTTGATGGATGGGCAATTATTTTTAAGATAGAGTTGCTCTCTTTTTGCCACTAACTAAAATATGGAGTTCTTGGCTTAATTTGTTATAAGCCCATTTTGCCTTTTGCTTATAATTCAAATGAACCCAACCGCATTATGCGAGTCCTGCATTTCTGCTATCCAATGGTGATGTGCATAAGCTTTCACGTACAAATGGTCTGTGATGCACTAATTGCTTATGACCAGCAATATAATATGATCATGTTAACAAATGTCTTGTGCATTTCCAGTCACATTTTCAGTATTTGATTAAATATATGATTATACTTGAAATGGCAGAAGTTTCTGAGCTGCAACTCTCACTTTAGTTACTCCTATATCATACTGGATTCTAATTTGTCAATCTTCTTGACATACGACCAGATATTACGGATTCTCTGTACTGAGTGTTATTCAGCTTTTTTACATTGTCCAAAGTTGCCTTACTTCCACGCCAAGTGGGGAGACCTTACAATGGCGAATAGTTTGGGTAACTCTTGATACTGTTTATTACGACAAGGACACAATTCTATTTTTACAAATCACTGCTCTGGAGACTCTAACTAACACACTCACTGTTAAGAACGGCAAAAGGTGAGAACAGATTGATACAATACACCAAGTCTACAATAACTTGAACTAAAAGCACTTCTCCTGTGACAGAACCTGTAAAGCTGTAGCCTTATTTTACTAGGATCAAGGGGAAACTATGGATTATGGTTGCAGAACTGAAAGCAGAGCACAGACTTCAGTTTGTGCAGGTGTGGTAGTCATATCCATGATTCAATGGTACAATTATACTTATAGCTGTAGTTGTTTATCCCACTCAAATGTGCCAGAATATCGGACGAGTCAAGCATGTCTTCTCCATCTGCACCCGCCTGAGAAAATACAAGCATGAACCTTAGTTTAGAAAACTACACGATTGCATTATCTTTTATTACTGACTGCATGGAGCAATTAAAAGATGACTTGATGAGTACATGACCATATTTTATGCGTGATCATTAAATAAACTGGGCTGTTTATGGTAAGATAAGACAGTGTAATATACTAGAAGACTTACAATCTGTCCATACTGTTCATGATTTTGGGAGCTTGATCTTGTTGCTTCACAAAGTTCCTCGTTCTTTGCAAACCTTCCACGGACACGGGGCCTGCTATCTGCTAAAGTTTTTCTGCAAGCATACTGCATTTTGTTGCGTGTCATCAGAATTGAATTGGTAAGATGCCTATGCAAGCAGTGCTTTGTCTGAGACGCTC
Source organism: Triticum dicoccoides (assembly GCF_002162155.2). Taxonomy (NCBI): domain Eukaryota; kingdom Viridiplantae; phylum Streptophyta; class Magnoliopsida; order Poales; family Poaceae; genus Triticum; species Triticum dicoccoides. Next base: position 644,642,421 of record NC_041387.1, read on the forward strand.
CATATTTTACCTTTATTTTTTTGCTGAAGTTCCTCTCATTCCTTTTCTTTATGTACCTGTGGATCTTTTCCTTCCTCTGTTCAGCTGAAAGGCGCACAACTTTGAAGGTGGAATCTTCTATTCCTGAGATTTCTGTTGGAGGTAATGTTGGTGGGCTTCCGTTGCACCCATTTACCATGTCTTGGTTGTTCCCCCCATTCTGTTTAGAGATCAGAGAGATTTCAAATATCATTTGTAAGCTAATTTTATAGATAAGCACTTTTCTTTTACCGGCGCTGCATGGAAGTTTGGTACTATCGCAGTTAAGCAGTATGATATTACTTGATTGTTAGGTTCCGGATGTTACCTGCATCTCTGCAGTGTTGTTGTAGACCCCCTTCATGGAATCTGTATCGCTATATGTTCTGGTCAGTCCTTCACCTTCCATCATCCTCTGATACTCACTGATGTCACTCATATCTAACACCACCATACCATTGCTATTAGCACTATTACCATTGAAGAATCCTACTTTTGATGCCTCTGTGTTGTAACTTGGGATCATTGCTCCTGTTTGCTGATACAGGGCAGCATCCAGGCTCATGTACCCTCTGGCTAGTGCTGCCGTGAGGCACTCTTCATCACACCCTGGAGCAAGAGGCATCGAGAGAGGTGCAGTGCTGCTCATTTGGATCGCCAGCAAGGGTTCAGCTATACTCTGGGGAAGCTGTGATTGGCCGAATTGCTCTATGCTGGCCTCTCCGTTTGCAGCTTGATAGTATCCTGGTGCTGCAAGTGTCTCGTTGATTGGGGGAATGAGTTTGGTATCAGGGCAAGCATTTTGCTCTTCCTCGAGGAGGGCTGAGAGAGTGGAGGAGTCAAAGCAGGGTAACGGGGAGAAGGGCATTTCTGGGATGTCATCGCTGTAGCTGCAGAGAGGAGGGGTGGCAGTGGAGGAGGATGAAACATCCTCAGAGGAGGCAGCAAATGGGCCGGAGGTAGAGGTCACTGCGGCAAGGAGGTTATCACCCAGACCGTTATCGCAGAAATCAAGTATGTGAGCAGCTATGGGGCTTGAGATCCCCTCCTGTAAATTTCGAAGGTGAGAAAACATGTGAGTACATTTTACCACACAAATTTCATTCTAATAGGAAATATTGTGATAACATCATTCTGTATCAGTAAAGTCATGTATGTTCTTTGAGTACTAAGGTTGACAAGCATACATGACGTTATGGCGTAAATATTGTTTATGTAGTTAACCGAGAAAGCAGTACTATTTGTAAAATAATGAAAAGAATAAAGAGAGGATCAAAGACTGTATCATATATGCCCATCTGCCCTCTTCCGGATATAGTTACTGTTCTGTTTGAAGAGAAATCATCAAAGAATATTGTGAGCAAAAGCAACTCAAAAGTGTGGACATAAAAGGTTGTGAAGATTAAGATGAAATTTTATTCTAAAAAATAAAGAATAAGAAGGAAGATCTAAGAAACAGAAACACTGGGATTTTGGTAATTATATTCTGGTACTTCCTCAGGTTCAGAATTGAAAGATTTCATCCCGATTTGGTGCTTTTGAATGCTGATTTCTGCAATGAAAGATTCCACCTAAGATTATTGTATCGTACATGCAGTTATTCACCTAAGATGGCCATTGAGTTATCACCCAAGGAACAAGCATCGACAAGGTACCAGGAAGATGACATCATGAAACATTTTCAGAGCAATTGAAAATGCTTGGTTTTTGTCCTGGAGCATGTTTCTACATACGAAAAAGAATTAAGCAAGATCTGTGTCTGAGAATCAATTACGGTGATGCAATCGTCGTCGGGGAGCATAGTCGGTCCTCAACAGCAACGACCGGATTCTCTCGGCGCTGCAAACTTGTTGGAGCAAATTCCTTGGAGCTGTTCTGTTGGTTCCCCAGAGGAGAGATGGTTCCGGACGGAGCTGTGAAAGATGTAATCGCGATACGACGAGGAAGATGGGTTATGGCCTTGCGGGAAGAGGAGGAAAGAAGAAGCCTGTTTCTCCATGCAGATGCAGAAATGACCTTTTATAGGGTGGCGTCCATGCAAATCAGACGACGGGAATTTCTGTGCTGCAGATGCTATTCTTGCGCAGGGTGTCTTATTTCTGCATCAACGGCTGGGATGGTAATATGGTCGTCTCTGATCATTTCGCATGGCGGGTTCCTGATATTAGCCATTTGACCGTACCACTCTGACCCTTGCCATGCATGCAAACCTATGTTTATAAAATTTGGACGAGATACATGCATATATATATGTATGTATATTCTTTAAATAGTTGGCTTTGTACAATCTGTTATCTCGGAGATTTTACTTTATGACTGATAAATGATATTTGTATTGTCATTTGCAGATGAAATGGAAGCGCGATCGCTTAATCCTGTGATTATCTGGATTGATCTGGAAGTATCCTATTCTGTCGGTTGTGTCATGCACGGACGGATGAGTGATCAGAGATATATACCGGCGAACAAAGTGCAAGATACGCCGTGGACGTCCTGTCTATGCATAGTGGGAGCGTAGTTTGGCTACTGTCTGACATGTCATGGATTGTAGATGTGCACCTACTGCTTGGACTGTCGAAACTTTGGAAGAGGCTTTACCAGGCAAGAAAAGGACGTCAGGTCATGGCTAGAGCTGTGGGTGCCTAAAGGAAGGAACTTATTCCCATGTTTCCAATCTGGAATGCAGAATCTTCAGCAAGTGGTACTATGGCAATTCTCGAGGTACGTACGTTTGATTGCTTCGTCCTTATAAACAAGCATCAGAATTTTCAAGTAATGGATAAAAAAAAATCAAGAAGCCAAACAAGCGTTTCATCTTTCATGGTACGTAGAATATATATAATGTGCTCAATTTCATTCTATTGAGTTCTCGTTGAAGACACGTTCCGTTAGCGATGCAAAAAAATTATAAGTAAGATTTGAACGAAGCAAAGTAAGCAACGCAAGCGAGATGCATCGTCTATCTCCTTGCATATATATGGAAGCATTCAGCGGATGAGCAAATTAAGGTTGAAGAGGCCGGGCTTGTGTACTTACAATGCATAGCTGCTCGTCTGCCCGCGGCGCGTCCTCCTCGAAGAACATCTTCATCATTTGTGCGCGCTCAAGCTCCCAGCTAGCTCCCGAGCTATGAAGGGGCTGGAGATGTGGAAATCTAGTGGTGAATTGAAGATAGCTAGGGAAGTGAGAGGTGGTTGCTGCGTGTATATATAGCGGAGCCGAGGGAGGAGGAGGAGGAAGAAGAAGAAGGGTCAAAAGGGAGTCGCCTAGGTACGTGCTAGGCAGGTAGCTAGCCATGGCGACGGAGCCGGCCCCGTCATTTATAGGGGAACCGCCTCCCATATTTGGTCGGTCGGGCCAACTCAATCAACGACTAAAGCTGGTATCATTAGCTTAGCTAGCTAGCGCAACTGAATTAACCATCGGAGGTTACTATTAGGTGAGTACTAGTAGCTAAACCCTGTCTCGATCATAAATAGGCCCTGAGCTCCACGGAGCTCGAACCTTTTTTTGCACTGCCAATGATTTGCGTCGTCATGGGTGCGCGCGTACGACCTTTTGGCGCTCAATGATTATCTGTCAGGATGTTAATCTACCTATGGAGACACATTTTAGTGTTTGTGTCAGGTACGTACACTCGTATCTAGACAAATAATTTTAAGATAACTAATTTCGGACAGGGTTAAATATATGATACTATCTATGTAAACAAATACTCTATAAGACGTCTTATAGATCACCAAAGAGGGAGGGAGGGAGGGGCGATGACAGCGGCGCGTCTTCGGCTCGCTTCAGTGCTTGTAGTCGTCGCTAGGTCGTCTACGGATCTGGATGAAATTTTTATTATTTCTAGTGTTCGTTGTACTACCATGATTGAATACGAATAGGTCGGCGGAAAAAAAAAGACCAAAGAGGGAGTGATAATCTGGATGATGGTACGTACGTAAGTAACCAAGGCCGGGCACAGTGGGTTTGAGTTGATTATTACTGTTGTGATTACGCGTGACGGAGGGTGGGAAAGGTTGGAGTTAGCGGGTCGACAATGTAGTTCTCGCCGAATAGAATCCGGTCGAGTGGCTGTCCCCTTTGGGTCACCTCATGTCACCCTACCCATAGCCGTCTACCTACGTAGCTACTCTAGCTAGCCAGTGTAAGCTGTAGCTCGACGACATATGTATCTTGAGGGTTAAGGATCGACGGACGAGCCTATGCCTAGCTAGCTTTCCTTTCACCGCCGGCCGCTTTTCTTCTTGTACCCACACCACGCCCGGCCACGAGCTGGTTAAAGGAAGGCGACCGTGAAACCTCGAGATCGATCGATCGATCGTACGGGCTGATCTAGGTCTCTAGCTTAGCTTAGCTAGCTCCGGCCTCTGCAGCGTGAGTGAGGAGATTTACGTACCGGATCCCAACATATCGGGCATCCATGGATCGATCGATCGGGAACTCGGTCGCGTGACAGGTGATTCCGATCAAGATCTCGCGTCGGGTCGGGGGCCGGGCCGGAGATCTTTCTATCTCACCACTGCACACCCACACCCACACCCAGAGCCAGAGGGTCCAACTTTGGTTGGGTTTGGCTCAGCGCACAAATTCTCAGCTGCTGCCAACGCCGGCGGTCACGTACCAACCTCGATCCAACGGCAGCCAAGCAGGGCCCGGTCGGCCGTGTCCCCTCATCGATCTCGTACACACTAGTGCTGTGTGCTCTACGTACCATTCGCGTGCATGCAACGGCTGGTCGACAGGTGTCGCCGCACGGACAGGGTTTGGATTCTGCTGCACGATCGTTTTGCGTTGCGTCCGTATCACAGGATTTCTACTTGGAGCCTAGACACGGCCACGGACATCTAACTAAAAACGACGGGCACCTGTTTGTTCGCCTTCGCGGTGCACACCCCGGACAGCAGCTCAGCTAGCTTTGCATGGTCAATAGCTAACTAGCTAGCTTGCTATCTAGCCTCGTGATCGTGATCGAATCAAATGTGCCAGTGGTTACCGGTTGCAAGTACGTGCAGTCCTCTCCTCTCCTTTTTTTCTTCTTCTTGTTGCGAATGCAGTACGTGCCGTCCTCAGATGGCTTTTCTTTTACATGAAATACTAGAGGCACGACTGTTTTTGTTATACATGTCTCTAGCCTTTACACAGTGGGCAACCAGTCAAGAAAGAAAATTACAATCAAGGCCAATAAATCCGCTGAGCTTGACACCAACGCATGCCGCTTGCCTCCGGCACCATCGCAGCAGCCACCAAAGGGAAATAACAGATTACCTTTTCACCCAAGCTCGTCGTGGTTTTCATCGCTAATATGCTGCTTTTCGGACCTTCAAAGTGGCTTGCTAAAGACGAAGCCATTGCTGTTGAAAGAATATGCCCGGGGCAGCACCCTGGACACGCCATCAAACTACAGGAGGAAGCCATGCATGTCAGCCGCTAACCACAAACTCAGCACACGATCCAATCCATCGTCTTTCAGATGCCGCCGATGTAGACCACTATCTGCATTCGCTCCGCGTCGGCGCTGGAGTGAACAGCTAGCGGACACAAGTCTGCTGCAGGGATGCCGCCGCGACGCCATTATCCCCGCTTGATCAGACTAGTTCCTGAATCTATCATCGACCATAGAGCAAGACACGGGGTCAAAGAAAGATCCGGAGTTTGTTTATTCTGTGTCGCTGCCGCTGAAGCCAAGTTTTGTCGAACAACCAAAACCTAAACTAACAGAACCCTAAACCTATCGACCAAGAGGTCGTCGGTGAAGGGGAGCCGTTGGAAATCTTGTCGCCCTTGCGGCGGCGGCTAGATCGCTTCTACGGGTACTCAGATGATTGAAAACGGAGAAGAAATGAGCGGGACAATGATGCACATTAGAGGACAAGCAAAAGCGGCTAGCAATAGCATTTGGGGAGTAGAGTAGAGTACATGCATGATGAAGAGGGCCCTGCAGGCAGGGTATATGGTTCTGACAGGTTAGAGCAAGGCGGGCAGCGAGGAACAAAGGAGACGGAAAGGCCGGTTGCTGGCCGGTGCACAAGTGTGTGCTGTGCTGCGCACCCACCCAGACGGAATGCAATGCCCATCAGTCCCAAAAAGAGAGAAAGAAAAGCCCCAAAGAGTTTAGGGCATTCATGTATGCGCCACGCTCCTCCAATGCCTGCCTACCTGCCTGCTTGCTGCAGAGGCAGAGGCCGCAGCAGCAGCAGCAGGAAGAATCCATCTGTCTGTCTATCCCTTCCTTCCGGCCCGTCGTAGGCCTCCACAAACTAGGCCAAATCGCTAGCTCTGCTGCCCTACCACGGCCACATGCACAGGGCGCCGAAGCTTTGTGATGGATGGATGGATCGAGGTCGCAAGTAGCGGCGGACGGAGGAGCCGAAAGGCCAATGCCGGGAGGGAGGGAGGGAGGGAGGGCGAGCGGGCTGTGATCTGCGCCGCGCTCCGGGTGTCCCCGCTTTAGCGCTACACGCCGCGACCTGGCGATTCCGGCCCCGTGGCGTGGCCGCCCGTGGGAATAATGGGTGCGGTTCCGGCCGTGCGCGCGTAGCGTACGATGCTGGGTGGGTGTCGTACCGCACATCTGGTGGGTTCCGATCCGGCCGACCATATATTCCGATCGCGCGACGCGACGCCAGATTCACTGCGGGCTCACCAGCTTTGGAGCTCGGACGGGGAAGAGCGCGTTGCGTCATGCCAGTTCCAAAGGTGAACTGTTTTGTTCGGATTTTGTCCGTTTGGAGATGTAGATGGAAGCGCCGTCTACCCGTTTTCTTGGATGCACAGGCGTGTGCCCAACTCACGGCCGCATCCTTGCTGCATCTCGTCCGGCCGGAGGCCCTATGCAACTACGCAAATAACCAAATAAATCAAACATTGCAAATAGTTTTTACGAAACGAATTGTTTCATGTCCAAATAAAAACACAATCAAATACTCCCTCTGTAAAGAAATATAAGAGCGTTTACATCACTACTTTAGTGATCTAAACACTCTTATATTTGTTTACGGAGGGAGTAGTTCTACAACCCAATTGAAATTGTCTTGAATAGAAATGACGCGATATATCTACTGGATGTCAATGTGAGTCCACATGTGCTCAAACAAGTCATACTGGAGCTGCATATGAGTATATCAATCACGCATGCATTTCACGATAAAATTGGGCAAACTGTTCAAAGGTTGCAGGTTGTTGGTACTCAAGCTCAATATTTTCACCCTAAAAATCAAACACTTGGTCATAGATGCTATCACCATGCTCATCCTCCATGATCATATTGTGCATAATCACACAAGCAGTCATCACCTCCCAAAGCTTCTGAGTGCTTCATGTCAATGCAGGTTTCAAACCATACCCCATCAAGACTGAAGCACACCAAAACCACACTCCATATCCTTCCTAGCACTCTTGCATTTGGGAGATCTCTGTCTCTTCTCTCCTTGCGGATTGCGTATTGTCTACACAAGAGTTGACCACCGAGCATAGTTACCATCGGTTAGGTAATATCCCTTGTTGTAATGGTGGCCATTGATCTCAAAGTTGACCTCTTGGGAGTGGTCTTCTAAAGCCTTGCGAACACTGGAGAACGCTGAAGCATATTGACATCATTGTGAGAACCAGTCATGCCGAATAAAGAATGCCATGTCCACAGATCTTGTGAAGCCACCTCTTCTAGTATGACAGTGGCACCTTTCACAAGCTCTCCGGTGAATAAATGAAGTTGTGAAAGAAATATTCATCCCCACTATCCATGGTACCTTGTGAGCAAAGCGTCGAACACCTTGTGGTCGTGGATGAGACGCGGCAGGAAAGAGCACCTCGAGCTCCCCTCGCAGGCAGCAAAGCAAGGTTGGCGTTGGGGGGCGCCCTGCGGCTATGCAGCGCCTGCCGGAAGTTGTCGGGGGTTGATGGGCGGCGCCGGCGGACGTAGCTTCTCTCGCACCGGCAACAAAGAATCACGAACACCGACAAAAAGCTCCTCCAAACGCGGCGTGGGCCGGTTATGGCATGTCGTGGTCATGGTTCGGACGGCCTTGCAGGAAAGCGACGCGGCCGTGAAATGGGGTACATACGGGGTGGTGGCGAGGGGCGGAAGGCGGAGGGAGGGCAGGGGAAGAGAAAAGTGGGTTGTGTCCCCGACGGGCAGGCCAGGGGACAAGGGCGTGCGTCCCGCCCGTCTGCTTCGACACAAACACGGCCCAAACTTGGGTCGGAAATAAACAGAGAGCGGAAGAAAAATAAATGTTTTTCCGTTTGCACTCACGCGTTGGGTCACGTTTTGTGTCCGTTTACTTAAAACGGACGCGGCCGGACCATTTGGGCCGTGCGTTGGAGCCGGCCTTACGGACTATGCTCCCGGCCCGGCCCGCTGCATGCATTTGTGTTGTGTGCGCCCGGTTGCACACGTGCGTTGGCGATAGTACACACATTTGTCAGCTTCGTTCACAACAAAGCCTGCAGCTGTTAAAATTCTTTCGAACTTCTCGTGCCACTGTTTGGGTGCTTGCTTGAGTCCATACAAAGACTTCAGCAACTTGCACACTTTCCCTTCCTGACCATCTATTACAAACCCATCTGGTTGTTCCATATAAATTTCCGCATCCAACTCTCCATTTAGTAAAGCAGTCTTAACATCCATTTGATGAACGAGAAGACCATGTGAGGCAGCTAGTGAAAGTAGAACTCGAATAGTGGTCAGTCGAGCCACAGGTGAGTAAGTATCAAAGAAATCTTCACCTTCCTTTTGGGTATAACCTTTAGCCACGAGCCGAGCCTTGTACTTTTCGATAGTACCATCAGGCCTAAGCTTCTTCTTGAATACCCATTTGCATCCTATAGGTTTGCATCCACAAGGACGATCAGTTATCTCTCAGGTTTCATTCGCCAAGATGGAATCCATCTCGCTACGAACCGCTTCCTTCCAGTAGTCAGCATCTTCAGATGCATAGGCCTCTGAAATAGAACGGGGAGTGTCATCTATGAGATACACAAGAAAATCATCACCAAAGGACTTTGCGGTCCTCTGTCTCTTGCTCCTAATAGGAACTTCATTGTTCTCCTTCACAGGACTTTCAAAGTGTTCCATCGAAATGGCAGGTTCGGTAATTGTAACTGGTTCCTGATTCGATGAACTAGGCATGTCCTGATTAGATGAGGTAGCCATATCCTTCATGGGAAAGATATCTTTAAAGAAAGTCGCATCATTCAACTCCATGATTGTACCGACATGCATGTCAAGTACCTCAGATTTTACAACCAAGAATCTATAGCCAATGCTATGAAAAGCATATCTCATGAAAACACAATCCACAGTCTTTGGTCCAAGCTTCCGCTTCTTTGGAATTGGAATATTTACTTTCGCCAAACAACCCCATGTTCGCAGATAAGAGAGTTTTAATCTTTTCTTCTCCCATTCCTCGAATGGAGTTATGACATGCTGTCAATATCGCCTCCCCCCATCATGCCTTGGAGAGACCCGATGTGTCTAACATGGCGTTAACCAAATCAGTTAGAGTACGGTTCTTTCTTTCGGCCACCCCATTTGACTGAGGTGAGTAGGGAGGCGTCTTCTCATGGATTATACCATGTTCCGCACAAAAAGCATCAAATTCATTGGAAAAATACTCTCCACCACGGTCGGACCTAAGCCTCTTCATTTTTCGATCAAGTTGGTTTTCCACTTCAGCTTTATAGATCTTGAAAAACCTCAAAGCCTCATCCTTAGATTTCAGAAGATACACACGGTAGTATCTAGTGGAGTAATCAATTAACGTCATGAAATATTTCTTTCCACCTTTTGTCAAAACACCATTCATTTCACATAGATCTGAATGTATAAGTTCTAGTGGTGCAAGATTTCTCGTCTTCGCAGTCATGTGAGACTTACGAGGTTGCTTAGCTTGCACGCACACTTGACACTTAGATCCCTTGACAGTGGTGAAACTAGGGATTAAGTTCAACTTCGCTAGTCGCGACATGCAACCAAAGTTAACATGACAAAGACGTGAATGCCGCACATTTGATTCACTATAGTTGCAAATATGATTAACAACTTTATTGCAAACGTCTGACAAAGATAAACGAAACAGGCCTCCTGACTCATAGCCTTTACCGACAAAGGTTCCATACTTGGATATTACAAATTTATTCGACTCAAAGACAAGCTTGTAGCCATCTCTACACAGAAGAGATCCGCTAACAAGATTTTTATTGACGGAGGGGACATAATGCACGTTCTTCAGCCGCATGATCTTCTCCGAAGTAAACTTCAGATCGACCGTGCCAACACCACGAACATAAGCACTTGAACCGTTGCCCATCAACACGGTTGAAGTCCCTGCGATCTGATAAAACGAAAACATGGAAATATCACCGCATACGTGCACATTAGCACCCGTGTCAATCAACCAATCAGGAGAATGACATACTGAAAGAGTAGTGGGAAATATACCATACCCAGCATCCTTCATGTCAATGTCTCCGATGACAACATTAGCGGTCTTGCAGCCTTTCCTAGGATGACGCTTGTCATAGCGATTGGGGCAACTAGGAGCCCAATGATTAGGATCTCCACACACATGACAAGCACCTTTCTTCTTGTCACTCTTCTTCTTGAAGTTCGTGTGTTGTACAACCTTGTTCTTCCCATCAAACTTTGCTTTACCATCAAGCTTGCCCTTGTTCTTGAACTTGTGGGACTGAAAGTTTTTCTTCTGTACCAAATTGGCACTAGATCCTCCCTCAATACCTCGAGCACGTGTGTCCTTTGCTCTCGCCTTTTCTTCCACATCATGAGTACCAATGAGATCCGGGACGGAACACTCCTGTCTCTTATGCTTTAGTAAGGTAGCAAAGTTCCTCCACGAAGGAGGAAGCCTACTGATGATACCCCCGGCAACAAACTTGTCCGGTAGGATACAATTGAAGTGCTCAAGTTCTCTAGCAAATGACTGTATCTCATGAGCCTGCTCAACCACGGAGCGCTCTTCAGTCATCCTGTAATCATAGAATTGCTCCATGATGTACATCACAGTGCCGGCATTCGAGACCCCAAACTTGGCCTCGAGTGCGTCCCACATATCTTTTCCATTGTCAATTGACGCATAAGCATCAACTATGTTCTCTCCAAGAACACTCAAGAGAGCAGCCTTAAACAAAGTATCCATTTTCTGAAAAGCTTGTGCCTGTTGGGCATCTTGCTCTCCTTCAGGTTTGCCAAGAGTGGCGACATAGCAACTAATGGTTTGAAACCATAAGACTGCTCTCACGCGCCACCTCTTATAGTGAATACCCTCAAACATAGGAGGTCTCATGGAAGCAGCAAAACCATTCGAGGTAAATTGCCTATAATAAGGTTTTTGGATTGTTGGAAATATGAGCAATTTATCGAATGATTTTATTAACAGAAATACTAGATAAAACATGGCTAGTATAACAGTGATAAAATAAGTCATGTGATTTGACAAAGAGAAGGTAAACAACATGTTCATATATGAACCTGAGCTAAACACATCTAGAACAGACACTATACGAAGTTGCTTATACGACATAGAACCTAACATACGTAGGGCAGAAACTAGAGCCAAGAACGCTAGCAGGACTTCTAACAGAAAGGGGAAGAACACATACGAGACAGCAGCAGCGGAAGCGCTGGACTTGGGGTCGGTGTCCTCGCCTGCCATGTCGTCGAAGAGGTCGTGGACGTCGGGGAAGAAGTCGTCGTCGGGGAAGTAGTCGTCGGTGACCGGATCGTCTGTGATGAAGCAGCCAGTAGTCGCGTTGAGCGCTCCCCAAAAACCTTATCACCCTTCTCCCGTACAGGACTCAAAAGGTGCCGTCTCGGAGGCCTACTGTACCGACGTGCGGTGCACCTCTCTAAGAGGAGCGACCTCCCTTTTATAGGCGCAAGAGAAGGAGGCGAGAGGGCAGCAACGGAAGGTGAAACGAGACGTGGCGTGGCGAGGCGGGCGGCGGAGGAGGAGCGTGCGTGGATGTTCCTCTTGTTCTCATGCTCATACAAGTGGGAAAGGAGCCTCCCTTATAAAGAGGTCCAACTCCCTCTAAACTAGCAATGTGGGACTAAACATTAGTAGTATCCCTTGCCTTGCACAAATGGGCTAAGTGGGCCTCTAGGATTTATTAGGAATTTCTGAAATAGTTATTGGGCTGCCCAAATAGACTAAATTCCAGCAGTGGCTTCTTGGGGAGCATTGTGCCTCCAAACTGCTCCAAACGGAGATTAGCATCCGCAAGGGTGTGAACTTCGGGATACATCGTCGTCTCCCGTGCCTTGGTTATCTTTTACCCGAGCCATTTACTTATGCACTTTACTTTGTGATAGCCATATTGTTCTTTGTCATATATCTTGCCATCACATAGTTGCTTATCTTGCTTAGCATAAGTTGTTGGTGCACATAAGTGAGGATAGTTGTTTTAGGTTTTGTGCTTGACAAATTAACCGCTAGGTTTATTTCGCATTTGTTTAAGTCTAAACCGTAATTATTTTAAAACGCCTATTCACCCCCCCCCCCTCTCCTCTAGGCGACATCCTCGATCTTTCACTAGCGCCGACCCAAATACAGCGCTGGACGTTTGTGTCCACCGGGCCGATCCAAACGGATAAAAAAGCGGATAAAAGCGCCGTCCGTTTAGATCGACCCGTTGGAGTTGCTCTTACCGTTCCAACGCTCGAAGTGTAGACAGAGTCTGAATTTTATGAATACGACGCAAGATGGATTTGGGAAAGAAAAGGAATGAGCGCCAAGAAGAGGATCCCACGATGCAAGACTGACATAAGACCTAGTCTCAAAGACCATTTGCCAAAGACTCGAATCATTCAGATCACCGTTGTTGCAAGATCTAGTTTTGGTTGATCCCATACAAATACGGTAGTTTGTATTCTTCACTTATTAGAGTATCTACAGCTGGGCACCTTAAATTAACCGGGCGGGCACGAGGACTACTGACCGGACAAGAGAGAAAAGTTGACCCAACTGAAGCCCTCATATCATCCTTATACACCCGGGCTATCCGTGAACCCTCATATCCATACCAAATATAGGGAGGATATGAGGGCTCGCGGACGCGTCCGATCAGTCCGCCACATAGGAGATATAGGACGCGTCCCCACCCGGACCACCTTTTCTCTTTCTTTATTCATTTTTTTCTCTCTCTTCATCTTCACCAATCACATGCACATGACCGGACATATGAGAAAGAAAATGAGGAGTGTGTTTGCGGATGGATAAATAGGGGCTCAAAACGGACACGCCCGATCACTGACCGGGCGCGTCCGCGAACGTTTGAGGGTCGAATTAAAGGTACGTGGTTGAAGATGCTTTTAGTATACATTTATATGTAGGACGTAGATTTCTTATTACTCATTCGGAGACGTGGACCAAGATTACAATTGCCTTGGACGTTATTCTTGGACAGAGATCAGGTGACATGCACGTTTGCATGTCACCGTGTGCCTTGCGGCCTCCATTCAAATTTAAACATTGCAAAAAGAAATCTGGAAAAAATCATGCATGTTCGCAGCACATATTAAGATAACCCCTAAAAAATTCAGATCAAAATTCGGAACATATATCGAGAAACAAAAAAGAAAAATCTATCATGAATAGTTCACGAATGGTTCTTTATATACTATTCACATCTGAGTTTCTCTTTTTTGTTTCTCGATGTATATTTTGAATTTTGATCTGTATTTTTTTAGGGGTTATCTTAATATGTGCTGCGAACATGCATGATTTTTTCAGATTTTTTTGCAATGTTTAATTTTAAATGGAGGCCGCAAGGCACACGATGACATGCAAACATGCATGTCACCTGATCTCTGTCTGTTATTCTTTCGGGCACCACCGCCCTGCAGTATTTTCATGTCACCTGATCTCTGTCCGTTATTCTTTCGGGCACCACCGCCCTGCTACTGCTCCTCACTGCTCACATAAGATCAGCAGCGAATAAATTATCAACACCAGACATGGCCACAAAGATCGTTGTTCTTTATCGAGAATGAATCCATCTCGACATCATGCAAAAACTCAAATAGAACCATAAATCTATTGGTCATTTTTACCTTGTTGAACAAAAACACTGATACTCTGTTATTTAACTTACTACGCTTTGTCGAAAAATTTAACTTACTACAACTTCTTCCTAAATCTGAATCACCAACTATCCAAGTATCGAATTACTCCCTCCATTGCTAAATATTTGTTTTTCTAGAAATTTCAACAAGTGACTACATATGGAACAAAATGAGTGAATATGTCTATACACATCCGTATGTGGTAGTCCATTTGAAATCTCTAAACAGATAAATATTTACGAACAGAGGGAGTAGTAGTTTGTAATAAGAATTGGTACTCCCTCCGTTTTTATTTAGTTCGTATATTAGCTTTGGTCAAAGTCAAGCTTTACAAACTTTGACCAAGTTTATAAACAAAAATATTAAGATATACAATAACAAGTCAACAACATTAGATTTATTGTTGAATGTACTTTTACAACGTATAGATTTATTATGATAAATGTCTATATTATTTTCTACAAATTTGGTCAAACTTTACGAAGTTTGACTTCAGTCAACTCTAATATGCAGAGTAAATAAAAACGGAGGGAGTATAATAAAGGGAAGATGTCTTCAAGTTCGGTAGAGGCACAACGAGAAATGGTAGTCATGTGATACAATAAAATTAAGGCAAACATACCCCTCAAATTATTATTCTTAAGGCAAACATACTTGAAAATTCCAGTACTGAGAACGATCATTCATGCGAAATTCTCGTTGCTAGGTTACAAAACTTCAGCACCACCGGATCCTACACAGTACACACACTTGTTTGGGCAAGAAATCGGAACGGCCTTATGCAAACCTTGACGGGGAAGAAAACTGCATCTAGCTTATTTATGCCACTAATCGCTTAGCACAATGGCGTCAAACAGTCAGTTAATCGACGAGGATCAAAAGCTCGCACGACAAAACAACAAAACAGAAGCTCAACATTAATTAAATACAAAACAAACAGAAACGCAACACATTTCGCTACATCTCTTCTACAGATAAGAACCGAGGATCGCCATAGCCAAACTCCTCGGTCGAGCCCGCTTCTTCAAAATGCATCTTTGCATTGCCTGGCTTCAAAGATACACACGATAAGAACTTGCGAACACATGAACTGGGAAAATATCATGATGATTTAGAGGACTAGTCTACCGGACCTGAAAGTTGCTCATTCTGAAAGAGGCTTCCGAACCACAAAGAAGTACATCGGAGTGAAGATCTCCTTCCTGTAGATCTCGCGCATGTTACAACTCATATATATACAGCATTAAAGTGGAGGGAATAAAAGGAGTGGGCTCCTGAAGTTGCACTACGACTGAAGCTCTCAGCAAATTATACTCTTCTCTTTCAGAAACGTGGTTCAGAGATGATAAACTTACTTGCCACCTTCGACAAGACCTTCCGCGGCCTTCTCTAAGAAACTAGAGACCCTCTGGCTGCCTTCCGGAGCCAGACCAACATATTCCAATACCTTGACCTGAACAATATCACAAGAGAATCTCAATCTCATGTTTACGACTTTTCGCCAACCAAGCATCAAGGCATGATGGAATCAGTTTTGGCTGTCATGACATACTACATTGGACAACATACACGATGATCCGTAGAGCGTTAACTGTCTTATGGAGTAGTTACTACCTGTATCCTTTTATGGATTAGGAACTGAATTTGATTAAGTTCCCTAGTCAAGCAACTCAGTGCATTACATGGACAGCAAATCACTTTAAGTATGTGTGTACAATATTAAGATTTTCCATAAACAAGATCGCCGTTTAAATATTGGGTAAAATATCAATTTTACCGGGTTTCAAAATCTTGATGTGTCAGATGCAAACAGCACCAATACAAATGGCAAAGGCCAAGCAGCTGGAACTACGTATTTGTGTCCATGCTAGTTATAGTTAAGAATCTAACTTTGCTGTCACTGCAAGAGGTGAAACTGAACGGTTTCCAATTTCTATGCAATTTCATACAAATTTACTGGGATGATACCTCTCATGAAAGGAATTTAAAACCACATGACAGGATCCTAATCACAAGGAGGTTTGTAGAACTGGTTAAATACTCCCTCTGTCCGGAAATACTTGTCATCAAAATGGATAAAAAGGTATGTATCTAAACGTATTTTAGTTTTAGATACATCTCTTTTTATCCATTTTGATGACAAGTATTTTCAGACGGAGGGAGTAGTTGTCAAACTATGGTCCATACAGCGCAGGAAAGTAGCACTGACAGCAGATTTTATTTAACTAGTTCATATCTTGTCCTTTTTCTCTAGGTCACAAATAGTCATACTTTC